>NC_136263.1:101421592-101494092 GCF_964187855.1 Myxine glutinosa | reverse complement strand
GGGATTTAAAATTGTATAAAATAATAAAATAATAATTTTTTATTAATTAAAATTTATTAATTAATTATTAATTGGTAAAAAAAAATTTGAGAAATTGGGGTAAAGTCTTGGGTGAAGGTTAACAGGTGTTAACGATAGGCACCATGGCGTTTGTGGCACAGAACTTTGGGGTAACCCCGAGTGAGGCACAGTTCCGAGCGTTGCTAAAGTCGGACCTCTTGAAATTGGCCAAACATTTTAACTTGGAGGTCCGAACTAATTTGAGGAAGGCAGAGTTGCAGGCCACGGTGATACAATCTATGGTGGGATTAGGAACATGGGACGAGTTAGCCTGGGAGTGGCTACCCGAAGAACCAGAAGACGTTGAGCTCCGGAAACTGGAGTTGCAATTACGGAGCCAGGAACCGATTAAAGAAGAAGAAAGGAAAGCAGAAAAGGAAAGAGCAGAAGAAGAAAGGAAAGCAGAAGAGAGGAGAGAAGAGAAGCAAGCAGAGGAAAGGAGAGTGGAACGAGAACTCCAGGAAAGGTTAAAAGAAGAAGAAAGGAAAGCAGAAAAGGAAAGAGCAGAAGAAGAAAGGAAAGCAGAAGCGAGGAGAGAAGAGAAACAAGCAGAGGAAAGGAGAGTGGAACGAGAACTCCAGGAAAGGATGAAAACAGCGGAAAGGGAATTAAAGGAACGTGACATGGAGCTTCAGCAAGAAATCAAATTCAAGGAGCTGGAGTTAATGAGAGAACGGGGAGAGGCACCACCCTTGCTGACGGGGTCGACACCTAACCAGAAAACCTGGGATGTGGGCAGACATGTGAGGCTGGTTCCACCGTTCAGTGAAAAGGAAGTCGCGAAATTTTTCCCACACTTTGAGAAAGTGGCTCGACAATTAAACTGGCCGGAGGAGGCCTGGACCATACTCGTGCAAAGTGTGCTGGTGGGGAAAGCTCAGGAAATTTATTCGGCGCTACCAATGGACCAATGTGCAGACTATGAGGTACTGAAGAAGCACATCCTCAAAGCCTATGAGTTGGTTCCGGAAGCTTACAGGCAGAAATTCAGGAATGCCAGGAAGAGGGAGAGTGAGACCCATGTGGAGTTTGCCAGAGTGAAAGAAAACATGTTTGATCGGTGGTGTGAGTCAAAAGGAGTCGGGAAAGACTTCGAAACATTGCGGGACTTGATCCTGGTGGAGGAATTCCAGCAGTGTGTCCACGAGGACATCAAAGTGTACCTGCAGGAAAAGAAAGTACCGAAGTTGTGGGACGCAGCCACCATGGCAGATGATTATGCCTTAACCCACCGAATAGGGGTCCACAAACCTAACTCCTCGCCTAGACTTCAGCAGGGGAGTTATGGAACACCCGGTGCGGAGAACGACCTTACATGGCGGCGGCCTCGAGATGATTATGGGGACAACTATGATACCCCAACGGTTAGAAATCCGAGGGCTACGGGCCCAAGACAAACTTATTTTTCGGGGGGCTCAAGGCCGACCCCGAGGTTCTCCCCCGGGCCTACTTGTGCTTTTTGCCATAAAACTGGACACTTGATGTCCCAATGTTACCTCCGAAAAAGGGAGAACCCGGAACGGAATCAGTCTAGTGCGACTCCGAATGCACTGGCAAGTGTGAGAAATCATTCTTGGAGAGCAGAGCTGGGGGAAGATTCCCCTGTCAAAGGTACGGCGTCCCGGGAGAACCTTGTTCAGGAGGGCTACAAACATTTCATTTCAGAGGGGTTCGTGTCGCTGGATGGCGACCCGAGTAACCAGAAGCCAGTTAGGGTATTGAGGGACACAGGAGCACACCAATCGTTGATGCTGGAGGGCATTTTGCCATTGTCGGAGAAGACGGCAACTGGGGTTAGTGTGCTTTTACAGGGGGTCGGGGGCTATGTTAAAGCTCCGCTTCATGTCATCCAGTTGAGTTCTGAGTTGGTATCCGGGCCGGTCACCGTAGGCTTACAAGCCACCCTTCCTGTGGAGGGAATCTCTTTTATTATCGGGAATGATTTGGCCGGGGGGCGAGTTTCGGGTAATCCAATAATGGTGGACAAGCCCAGTAAGGAAAATAACACCACTCGGTTAGAGATGGAGATTCCGGGTATCTTTCCATCCTGTGCAGTGACTCGGGCTATGGGTAGAAAGCACGCGGAAGAGAAGGAGGAAGAAAGAGAGGGGGAGTTGGAACCCTTAGAGGTACGGGAAGACAACTCGAAAAAGGGAAATAACCAGGGGAGGGATTCCCAGGAATTTCGAGAAATGGTAGCGTCTGGAACGCAAGGGGACGTGGAGTGTCCGTCGGAGACCGCGGAGAACGAAGTGGAGCAAACCGCGCTGGTCCGAAGGAGACTAGTGGAAGAACAACACGAAGACTCGGAGATCCAGAGGTTAATTGAGAAAGCCGTTACGGAAGAAGAGGCTACGAAGATACCTGTGGGGTATTTCATGAAGGGGGAAACCCTAATGAGGAAATGGAGGCCCCCGGAGGTGCCCGCAGACGATGAGTGGAAAGTTCACTATCAGATTGTGGTGCCACCGCTGTACCGGAAGGAGATCTTGAGTTGGGCACATGAGACCCCTTGGGCCGGGCACCTGGGAGTGAACAAGACCTGTGACAGGATATTGGTACATTTTTTCTGGCCGGGACTGCGACGGGATGTGGCGGAGTTCTGCAAGTCCTGCCATTCTTGTCAGCTGGTGGGAAAGCCGAATCAAAAAATCCCCCCCGCCCCGTTAAAGCCAATTCCAGCTTTTGAAGAGCCATTCAGCCGAGTCATTGTGGACTGTGTGGGCCCTTTACCCAAAACCAAAGCTGGACATCAATACTTACTGACCATCATGTGTGCGTCCACCAGGTTCCCCGAGGCAGTGCCTCTGAGGAAAATAACGGCGGCAGTTATTGCAAAGGCCTTGATTAAATTTTTCACTTGGGTTGGCCTACCTAGGATCATTCAATCGGATCAGGGGACCAATTTCATGTCCACACTGTTCCAGCAAGTGGTACACCTGTTGGGGGTGGAACAAGTAAGATCCAGCGCCTACCATCCCGAGAGCCAAGGGGCCCTGGAAAGGTTTCACCAGACTTTAAAGAATATGATCCGAACGTATTGTTTTGAATGTGCCAAGGATTGGGATGAAGGGATACCCCTATTGTTGTTTGCGGCGAGGGAGTCCGTGCAGGATTCCTTGGGATTCAGCCCGTTTGAACTGGTGTTTGGACACGCAGTGCGGGGACCGTTGAAATTGGTGAAAGAACAGTGGTTACTACAGGAGTCCCGGACACCGATGGTGGAGTATGTGGCCACAGTAAAAAACCGATTGGCAAAGGCGTGTGAGGTGGCACGACGGACTTGAGAAGGGCCCAGGGGAAAATGAAGGAGAGACATGACAAGACCTCGCAGATAAGGAATTTCAGTCCTCAGGACCGGGTGTTAGTATTGCTGCCCGTTCCAGGTCAGCCCCTCCAGGCTAGATATTTCGGTCCTTATGCAGTGGAGGAGAGGGTGAATGAGACAGACTATGTGGTGACCACTCCCGACCGACGAAAAAAGCGACAGTTGTGTCATGTCAACCGACTGAAGAAATATCATGAGAGGGAACCGGTGGAAGACGTAGTTCCTGTCTCACCGGTCGTACCGGTGACAATGGACGGAAACGCCGGTGTGAAGTTTGATAACTTGGATGACCAGGCCTGCCCCAAATTGACGAACACCGAAGTGTTGAATCATTTGGATGAGAAGTTAGGTCATTTAACAAGGGAACAGCAAGGACAACTGTCCAGCCTAATGTTCGAATTTAAACATTTGTTCACAGATGTACCTGGTCGTACGGACTTAGTATATCATGATATCGAGGTGGGGGAGGCCACTCCAGTGAAACAACACCCCTATCGGATGAACCCGGTGAAGATGGAGTACCTTCGGAAGGAGATGCAATATATGTTGGACAATGACATCATCGAACCAAGCAACAGTGAATGGAGCTCCCCATGTGTGTTGGTTCCGAAACCCGATGGCAGCTTCCGGTGTTGTACGGATTTAAAACGGGTGAATGCAGTGACCAAGACCGACTCCTATCCGCTCCCGAGGATTGACGACTGTATTGATCGAATAGGCCCAGCTAAATTTGTTACCAAATTTGACTTGCTGAAAGGGTATTGGCAGATCCCTCTTACCGATAGAGCCAAAGAAATCTCAGCTTTGGTCACTCCGAATGGGTTATATCAGTACAAGGTCCTCCCTTTTGGGTTGAAGAACGGGCCGGCGACATTTCAACGACTGATTAATAGGCTCATTGCAGACCTGGAGGGGGTGGAGGCATATCTGGATGATGTAATCATCCACACCATGACCATGGAAGACCATATTAAGCAAATCCATGCATTTTTTCAGACGATGTCCGAGGCAGGTCTGACCATCAACTTAGCCAAGAGTGAATTTGTAAGAGCACAGGTAGTGTTCCTCGGCCATGTAGTAGGGCAGGGTCAAGTACAACCAGTGACCGCCAAGGTAGAAGCTATCGATCGCTTCCAAGTCCCAAAGGGGAAGAAAGAGCTGATGAGATTCTTAGGTATGGCGGGGTGGTACCGGCGGTTCTGTAAGAATTTTTCGGATGTGGTAGCCCCTTTAACGAGTTTGTTGAGAAAGGAGACCCCATTCGTTTGGGATGGCAAATGTCAGGCGGCCTTTGCCCATGTCAAAGCGATACTAATGAGCTCTCCGGTCCTAACCGCTCCGGACTTTCAGGCACCTTTCAAGTTGGCCGTAGATGCAAGCGATGTGGGGGCTGGAGCGGTCTTGTTACAGGAAGATGAGGATGGGGTGGACCACCCCGTGTGCTACTACTCCAAAAAGTTCAATAAACATCAGGCAAATTATGCCACCGTGGAGAAAGAGACCCTGGCTCTCCTGCTAGGGCTTCAACATTATGAGGTGTATTTAGGAATCACGTCCTTTCCCATAAAGGTCTTTACGGATCACAACCCCTTAACCTTCATTCAAAGAATGAAAAATAAAAATCAGAGGTTGATGAGATGGAGTTTGGCTTTGCAGGGGTTCAACTTGGAAATTGAACATGTACGGGGCCGGGACAATGTCGTGGCGGACGCTTTGTCCAGATTGAGTTAATCTGGGGGGGGGGGGGGGGGGTTGAGTTATCTGGTTTGTTTCTCCAAATTGGCCGGCAAAGAAAGTTTTCGCTGGGTTCAAACTTTCTTTCTTGAAGGGGGGGAGTGTTACATATTTATGTGAATGTATGTGAATTACCATTCAGGTCTTTGCTTATCCGTGTGTAGTATATTAAGTTGTTGTGTAGTTGTTGTGGTTGGAGGGTCAGGAGCCCTTCTGAGGGAGTGGCCGGAAACGGAAGTGACCGGAAACGGAAGAGGAAAAGAGACGAGGAAAAAAGGACGAGTATTATTCTTCCTCGCCCCGCACCGACAAAAGGTGGGATCGACCTTGCGCTGCGTGGAAAAGCGGCGTTCCGATCCGAAGCCTGTCTGGCGAGAGGAATTACCGGGACGTGTACCTGCCCGGTGGAGACGGCAAGTTGACGTGGGGCCGTGCATCGAACCCGCGTCTGGCCTCGTTCGCGGCACCGTCCAAACAGACGCGTGCGGGTCACACGTTGGGGGCCTAACGCGCCTTGCAAGCGGCGTGGGGTTTGGCTTGCTCTACCGTACCCGCTCCGCGTGGCCACGAGGGGCTGCAGCCACGGTGCCTGGTACGATACCTGCCCGGTGGAGAAACGTCCACCCGGGGTTCGTTCAACCGCCCGAGTGCGGGGACGCCGACCAGTATCTTGGTCAGGAGGGGCCCAGAGACATTGTGAGGAGCAGAGACCGAAAGGGGGTGTGAGTACTCACCGGGACACACATATATAAGATGGCCATCTTACTCATAGGGAATTGGTTGTGTCATTGAAATATTGTTGATGGTTGTGTATTGTTGATTGCTCGGGGAAAATCTCCGTGGTTGTGTCATTGAAATTGTATGGTATCATTACCATTGGAAATATATCCTTGAAAATCAGTTGTCTCCTGGGTGAAATTCATATGGATTGCGTGGCGAAAGCGCCTATATAATACAGCTTGCTGGCGGAGTTCCTCTCACGGTCCGGGGGTCACCGAGACCAGGTATTCACCGAGGGGACCACGTAACACACTCACTTCCTGATACAACTGTCCAAGGAAACACCTTTGATTCATATTTCGACAAGGTATTCTGCCCAGGAGTTCGCCACGACTTGAAAAGATCGACAAGAGTAGACATTGTCTGGGAACAGTATCGTGCACTGATAATCAAAGGAGGCACAAGGGAAAAACGAGCAACAGGCACCCGACAACGCGTATCTGGTACTGCCAAAATCCCAGGAAATTGGCAGAAGTTTCAGGCGAACGTTGATAACAAGAAGGAACTGTTCTCATTCCTGTCAAAAAGATAACAGAAGGACAGTTCCCAGATGACCAGGATGTCTACATCACTGCAGGTGATCAAGTCCACCATGTTGGAAACAGTCCACCAATGGATCAATGCAACCATGAGGAAGCTGACACTCGTGTCCTAGTACATCTCCTCCACGCCCTCCAAACATCGTCACTTGCGATGGTTCATACTGGAGACACAGATGTTGTCGTAATCCTTCTGAGTAATTTCCATCACATCAAGGCTCTGAATCCGGACGCAGAAATCTGGATCTCCTTCAAAGCGGGAAAGACAACCAGAATGATCTCCCTGAACACTATCGCCACAAACCTGGGCACGACAACGTGCAAAGCCATGGCCCTCTTCCACGCAAAGCCATGGCCCTCTTCCACGCAAAGCCATGGCCCTCTTCCACGCAAAGCCAAGGCCCTCTTCCACGCAAAGCCATGGCCCTCTTCCACGCATTCACTGGATCAGACAGCACGTCTTCCTTCAAGTTTAAGGGTAAGCAATACTGCCGCAAGTTGATGCATGAAGTTCCATCCCTCATGGAGGAATTTGCAACTATCGTCGACACTCCATTCCAAACATCGCCAAGGCTGAAAGAAGTGGCAACGAACTTTGTCTGTAGGCTGTACTCCAATGAGTCAAACGAGGACAATGACGTTGACCTCGTCCGAATGAGGGTGTTCTCACAGAAGACGAGGGACGTGGAGAGAATCCCCCCATCGAGTGATGCTTTGGATCAACATCTCAAAAGGAGTGTCTTCCAAGTGAGCATCTGGACAACAGCCCAAAGGTCCATGATGCCTGTCAACAACCCCACTAATCATGGGTGGAAGGAAGAGGACGGCAAGCTGCTTCCCATTTGGACCTCGCTGCCCCTCACCAAGGATGTATTCCACCTGGATGTGAAGTGCACTTGCACAAGTACCTGCGCTCTGTGCAAGTGCATGAGGGCAAAGTTGAAGTGCACACGTCTGTGCAAGTGCAAATGCGAGAAGTAGCTGGACCAGAACAATTTCCAATACTGACATGTACATATGGTCGATTTGTAAGTCACTTTCTTATTAAAACTATTGTTCAAGGAGTTATTCAAGCAATTGTCTAAGCAGTTACTCACCGCCACATTGTAGCACAGTTAAAAGATAAATAAAAATGTCACTATATCATTGGGGCCGAGTATAATTGTCCAGTTTATTTTTTTTTAAACATGTTTCAGCTTTCCGGGCCTATGACCCTTGGTCTTTTTTTGTGCTATGGGCAATGTGCTTGAAATACAAGTTGCTACTCCTGATCCTGAATCCATACATACCTCATATGTTCAGATCGGATCATCCAATCAAACGTTATAACAGTTTCCATATTTCGCATAGGCCGGTGAGGGGTCAGGAACCCCCCACGTCCCCAGAAGCCCGATTTTTGATCTGAGTGCTTGACACTCGAACCAAAATTGTGCTATAGGCCCTTAAATTCAAATTGGTACTGAAAACGAAACTTTTGCCTCAATTTGAAATGAAAAGAAAAATTATCCATGCACGGCCCCCCACTATTTTTCTATAGCTTGTGTTCAAGGCTCGTGGGGGAATTTGTGCACATAGAACATGGAGGGAAAAAATAACTTTTGTGAGCCATCTCTGAACCTTTACCAATTTGATGACATATTATATAGGCAAACACGTATTGTAGTCAGGTTCACTATGTCAATAAATTATATTTCGTTCAAAATCATGGTAGATTAGCAAACCTATACATTTTTGGAAAGGTTATAGCATAAGGAAACTAAAAATCAATGTTTACATTTGGAGAGATACCTGTATGGCGGCCATTTTGAATTTTCAAAATGGCCGCTGTAAAATACATATTTTGTTCTATTTCTGCCTCTAATTACCCTAAAAACTTTAAAATATACTAAACCTATATTTTCAGGGACAAGGAATCCAATGAAAGTATCAAATTAGTGCTATGGGGAATGGTAAGACACGAATCAAAGGTTTTGAATTGCAAAATACTGTCTTTATATTCGCGATAAGTTGCATAATCAAATACATGTTATCATTTTGTACAGGCAGTTAATAACATCAAAATGTGTCACAATAATTCATATCACCAAACATACACAGGCAGTCAGCAAAATCATATATACACATGCAGTCAGTATAACTTCACATCTACACAGGCAGTCAATGACAAAATATACACAGGCAGTCAATGGCATCAAACATACACGATTACAGAATATGCCATTCAGAGTTCGTCATCACTGTCCTGTGTGTCGTATCCGACAATATAGTCCGCATCGTTTTCACAGTCCGTTCCAGACAAGCAAAGGTCGGTCAAATTGATTGGCAAATCGAATTGGTCGAATGGTCGATCGAATCGAATTCGATGAATCGAATCGAATCGAATCGATCGAATTGGTCGAATGGTCGATCGAAGCGATTGGTCGAATGGTCGAATTGGTCGAATGGAATTGGTCGATTGGTCGAATTGGTCGAATTGGTCGAATCCAATTGGTCGGAATTGGCAAATGTAAACATTGATTTTCAGTTTTTCCATGTAATAACGTTTCCAAAAATGTATAGGTTTGCTAATCCACCATGATTTTGAACGAAAAAACAAAGTGAACCTGACTATTGTGTATTCTTATCTGGATTTTGCTTTTTCTCTTTTTCTATAAAGGCAATATCAAAGTTCGCCTGCTGGGATTCCCTTCTGAACCCCAAGCTCATGAGATACACCATATATGTGTTTGCTTATTATTACCACCTACACGCAAAGGGAAAAGCGGGGTTAAGCAATTGGTTCACTTTGTCCGTTTGTCTGTCTACAAACGTCGGTTTATGATCGAGGAACTACTTGATTTCAATTGAATGTTATATTTTGAACACGAATCGGAAACATGAATTGGAAAATGAACATGTAGCTTAACAGAACTTTGGCTTTGAATTTGTCCTGATTGCACATGAGCAGAGGGGGGAGGGGGGAGGGGGGGGGGGCAAAAAAAAAATTCACGTTTTTCTGCTTGTCTGGCAATCAAACAGGATTGAAAATCATTCCAAACAGGAATCTTACTGTTTTTTTAGGATATCAAAAAGGGCACAAACAACAGGCTCAAATAACTAATGTAACATGTTGTTGTTGTTGTATTTCCCCTGGACAGTTCTCTTGAACAAGCCTGCATCACTGAGACAGACTATTGATCCTGCAGCAGCGACCCAGGGATCCCCCACATCCAGAATGGTGTACGCCGGCCTTAACAAAGTCAGGGGCACGACAAAGTTAGTTAGTTAGATAGAGATAGAGATAGAGATAGAGAGACAGACAGACAGACAGGGACAGGGACAGGCAGACATTTATGTCCTTTTATTACAAAAGTATAAAAAACCCAATACAACAACAACAACATGCATTTTAAGGCCATTTTCCCTGCTAGAGCGGGGGTTAGCCTTGCGGTCCCCATGACAATCTTCTCCATTTTGCCCTATTTTCTGCATCTCTCCTTGTAAACCCCCTTGCCCGCATTTCTTCTTCGACCATCTTTAGCCAAGTCTTTCTCGGTCTTCCCCGTCCTCTACTTCCTTCTACATTCATTTCCATCACTCTTCTCAACCAGTCACTTTCATCCTTCCTCAACACATGACCAAACCATCTCAACCTGTTCCTCTTCACAGCATCCATCACAGGCTCTATTCTCATCATTTGTCTTCCTCTCTCTCAACGACACTACGCACATCCACCGAACCATTCACATTTCCACCCTTTCCAGCCTTCGTTGCTGCTCTACATTCATTACCCATGTCTCGCTCCCATAAATCATAATTCATAACACTTCTCACACATGCAGCATACACCTTTCCCTTCAGCTTCAACGACACTCCCCTCCTCATCAGCACGCCACTCAGTTCCCGAAACTTCTTCCATGAACATCTCACTCTCGCAACCGTTGCCGAGTCTGATCCACCTTCTCCATTCAGCATGTCTCCGAGGTAGCAAAATGTTTTCACACCTTCCAGCTTCACGCCGTCTCCAAGGTCCAACTCAACATTTCCTCCATCGTGTGCTGTCGTGTTGTGCTTTGTGTGAATGATTGTGATGGATCCCTGTTTCGTTTCCTGGCTTATGGCGGCGTGTCTGCCCGTGAGATTTGCAGTACTTTGGTTTTTACTCGCCACCAAGTTGAAAATTTCGAACTGTAAGTACCCGCCATGTTTTTTCGTTGAGCCTCACGTGGCCTCGGTGTGCACCTCTCAACAAGACAGTCCATTTCCCCGTCTCGCCCCATCGCCCACCCTATCGCCCGCCCCATTGCACGCCCCATCGCCCGGCCCATCGCATGTCCCATCGCCCGCCCCATCGCCCACCCTATCGCCCGCCCCATCGCCCACCCTATCGCCCGCCCCATCGCCCGGCCCATCGCATGTCCCATCGCCCGGCCCATCGCACGTCCCATCGCCCGTCCCATCGCCCGGCCCATCGCATGTCCCATCGCCCGGCCCATCGCATGTCCCATCGCCCGGCCCATCGCCCGGCCCATCGCACGGCCCATCGCACGCCCCATCGCCCGGCCCATCGCACGCCCCATCGCCCGGCCCATCGCATGTCCCATCGCTCGGCCCATCGCACGTCCCATCGCCCGGCCCATCGCCCGGCCCATCGCACGGCCCATCGCACGCCCCATCGCCCGGCCCATCGCATGTCCCATCGCCCGGCCCATCGCACGTCCCATCGCCCGGCCCATCGCATGTCCCATCGCATGTCCCATCGCCCGGCCCATCGCCCGGCCCATCGCACGGCCCATCGCACGCCCCATCGCCCGGCCCATCGCATGTCCCATCGCCCGGCCCATCGCACGTCCCATCGCCCGGCCCATCGCACGTCCCATCGCCCGGCCCATCACCCGCCCCATCGCACGTCCCATCGCACGTTTCGCCCGGCCCATCGCACGTCCCATCGCCCGGCCCATCGCACGTCCCATCGCCCGGCCCATCGCACGTCCCATCGCACGTCCCATCGCCCGGCCCATCGCACGTCCCATCGCACATCCCATCACCCGGCCCATCGCCCGGCCCATCGCACGTCCCATCGCCCGCCCCATCGCACGTCCCATCGCCCGGCCCATCGCCCGCCCCATCGCACGTCCCATCGCCCGGCCCATCGCACGCCCCACCGCTCGCCCCACCTCTGCACGCACCGCTGCATGTACCGAGCTCGACTATCCACTCTAACTCCTCTATCCCGAGGCCTATTCGCTCCACTCGGCAAAAACTTTTGTCTTTAAACAACACCACTCGATTGACTCCTGGGCTCGTGTCAGGCCTCAGAGAACTTGAAATCGGCGTTGGTCTCCTGAGAAAACGCACAAAGCGAGGCGGGAGGAGAAAGCAGAGAAAAATACCGATTGTGATTTCTCTTCGCGATGAGTGACGGCCCGGCCCACATTTTAATAATTCCTGTGAAAAAGTGTCACCTGTCAACTTCAATAACCTCATCTATCCCTGTAGAACATACACAGCACCAAAACAACACCGTTCTGACCTGTATCTCGCCTTATTCAACGCTCAGTTTGTAAGTAGTCCTGACAAGCGAACCGAAATTACCTCTTTTATTCAAGATAATGATATCGACGTGTTTTTTCTGACCGAAACTTGGCTCCGACCCAGTGGCGACGAAGCGAGATGTGCTGATCTCACCCCACCTGGATACACCCTGCAGTCATTTCCTCGCTCCTCCAGGGGTGGGGGCGTGGCCGTTATTTACAGAGACAACTTCTCTCCCTTTGTCTCCTTCACCACGACTTTTTCGTTCGACCATTCATCCTACGAGCTAGCCCATGTCACCTTCACTCTGTCAGAAAACACTCTTCATTTCTTCTGCCGCTACCGACCTCCACCTAACCGGAAAAACAAGCTTACTGACTCTATGTTCGTGACCCAGCTTCCTAATCTGCTCGACCACTGCAATACTCTTCCTGGTTTCGTCTTGATTCTTGGAGATTTCAACGTCCACTACGACCAACCACAACATCCTCTCACTTCAAAGATCATTAACCTTTCTATTTTTAGTCTGTCTCAGTCTGTCTCCCAACCTACACACGTTAAAGGACACATCCTGGATTGGTTAGTGCACAGATGCGATGATCAGTTGGTGCAGTCCACGTCAGTGACCTGTGCTATCACCTCGGACCACTTCTGTGTCACCAGCCACCTGAGTATTGCTGTTCCTCGTCTTCAGCCCACCTTCATCACTGCCCGCAACATTCGTGCCATCGAACGTTCCGCCTTTAAAGAGGACCTTCGCACCCGTCTCTCTGGCCGTTCCTATGTCACTGCAGAAGACCTCGACTGTTGCCTCCGCACAGCGTTGGACTGTCATGCTCCAGCGACACGGCGCGCCGTTCCCAGACGCAGGAGTACTCCGTGGTTCAGCGCAGTCAGCGACGAAGTCAGGGCTGCCAAAAAGGAACGACGACGTGCCGAGAGACAGTGGCTGAAGACTGGCCTCACAGTCGATAAACAGTTGTATAACATAGCTAAAAGACTCGTCATAAAAATCATTCTGAAAGCAAAAACGTCATATATTTCTGATCGGATTACTAGGAGCTCCTCCTGCAAGCAACTGTTCAGCATTACCAACCGCCTGGTTGCCACCAAAAATAAATCCGTTCTTCCCACTGTGTTTCCTCAAAACGAACTACCCCAACGCTTCCTGCATTTCTTTCACAATAAAATTCAGTCAACAAGAAACAATCTTGACAAGCAGTCACTCCTTTCCTTCGATGATGCTGAACACTGCTTTCACGGACGACCTCTTAGTTCGTTTACTCCTGTTACTGAGGAAGTTGTCAAATGTACAATCCTCAAGTCAAACACAAAAACATGTGATCTTGACCCCCTTCCCACCGATTTGTTTATTGGGTGTTTGGACACCCTCCTCCCATTTATTACTGCAGTTATCAATGATTCTCTGACTACGGGTTCATTTCCGCTTCTCTTTAAGCAAGCTCTGGTTAAACCACTTCTTAAAAAGCCCACCCTTGACCTTAACGACATGAAAAATTACCGTCCTATCTCCAACCTGTCTTTCCTGTCAAAGATCACAGAAAGAATTGTGCTATCACAGATGAATGACCATCTAGTTTCAAATAATCTTTTAAATTCTCGCCAGTCAGCATATAGACCAGGCCATAGCACCGAGACCGCTCTCCTAAGAATAACCAATGATCTTCTGACCTCTCTTGACTGTGGTAAGGTTTCCGTTCTTGCTCTTTTGGACTTGTCTGCCGCCTTTGACACGATTGACCATAGTGTCTTAATTCGTCGTCTTGAAATCACATTTGGTATAACTGGTACTCCCCTTTCTTGGCTGATGTCCTATCTTACTGATAGAGTGCAAACAGTTGTTGTCAATGGCCAGAAATCAGCTCCTTCTCTGCTTTCCTTTGGCGTTCCCCAGGGCTCAGTCCTGGGACCTATCCTCTTTATTTTGTACACTCAGCCTCTATTTGATCTTGTTGCCAGACATTCAGTTGATCACCACGCCTTTGCGGATGACAATCAGCTGTACAAAGGAAGCACGATTCAACAAATCGTGCCCACTGTTGAAGTGTTAGAAGGCTGTATTGCCGACGTGAAGGCGTGGATGACCCAAAACAAACTTCAGCTGAACGATGCTAAAACAGAGTCTATGATTGTAAGATCGCACAGATGTCCTCTACAATGTTCACTTCCTACCACTATTCATGTTGGTGAAACCGATGTAAACTTTGTTTCGTCGGCCAAGAACCTTGGTGTGGTTTTCGACTGTAACATGACATTTTCCAAGCAAGTACTTCAAACTTGCAAATCAGCATACTTTCAGCTGCGAAAGATCGCATCCATTCGCCACTTTCTTACTCCTCAAGCTGCTCTAACTCTGGTCTGTGCTCTTGTCCTCTCAAGGCTAGACTATTGTAATTCTTTGTATGCTGCCTGCCCTCAGTTTCTCTTGGATAAGTTACAAAAGGTTCAAAACTCTGCCGCTCGTCTTGTCTGTAAGGCGAAGAAGTCTGACCATGTTACTCCGCTTCTTGAATCTTTACACTGGCTGCCTGTCTCTGCTCGTGTGCAATACAAAATTTGCACACTATGTTACAAATCATTATGTGGAACGGGACCTCACTATCTCTCCGATTTGCTCACTCTCTATGAACCTCGGTGACGGCTTCGTTCAAGCGACGACTCTATGACCTTAGAGCCACCGCGCACCAGCACCAAGTCGTTTGGCGAGAAATCCTTTTCCTTTGCTGCAACTCTGCTCTGGAATGACTTGCCTTCCTCTGTTCGACATGTTGACTCTCTTCCTGCCTTTAAAACCTCCCTCAAAACCTATCTGTTTCACAAGTCTTTCAAAGTCTAAGTCCTGTTTTCCCTTTGGTTTGAGGTGGGACAGAGATCGAGAGTATGTCTGTGTACATGTGTGGGGAAGGGAGGGGAGGAGGAAGGGGAGTACACATCTGTGGGTTTTGAATGGGGAGGGAGAGGAATAGGGCAAGAGTGAAGGTGTGTCTGTGTCTGTGTGTGTGTATGTTTGTGTGTGTGTGTGTGCGGTGTGTGTGCGTTCGCATGATAATGTAAAGCGCCATGAGGGTAGTTTACTCTGCATGATGGGGCTATATAAGACTCCTTTATTATTATTATTATTATTATTATTGTTATTATTATCTGCAGCTCCCTCTGTGCACACCTTGCATTTGAATGTAGCTGCCACACTGGTTAATGACCCTCTCAGACCACTACATTTTTGATGAACCCACTCAGCGCACATTGTACATTGAATGGAGTTCACTCCGACACCCTTCCTACACACAGCACAGGGCCACTTCCCAGTTTTTTCCACCTCACCACATGCTTTACCACTTTCTATCACCTTCGTCTTTCCGATATTCACCTTCAGACCTTTTGTCTCCATACATTCCTTCCACGTGTTCATCTTTTCCTTCAGTCCATCCATACTTTCCGCAATCAACACCAGATCATCTGCATACAACAACTTCCACGGTAAACCCTCCTTTACGGTCTGAGCCAGCACCTCCATCACAGCTACAAATAGTAGTGGACTTAGTACCGACCCCTGATGCACTCCCACCTTCACCTCAAACTCACCACTGTTCCCGTCCTTCGTCCTTACAGCTGTGCGTGCTCTTTTGTACATTGCCATCACAACTCTGATCAACCATTCCTCCACTTCTAACTTCCTCAATGCCCATGTCAATACTTCGCGTGGAACCCTATCGAATGCTTTCTCCAGATCAACAAACCCAAGATATAAACCCAATAAATGATGATTTAAAGAAAACAATCACAACAGTTGCACAAACATTTACATGATAAATAAACAAATTATAAGCAAATAAACACGCAAGTATTAAGGAAAACAACTACATAGTAAATACTAACTGACCCTCAGCTATTTTGCAAAATGCATCTCTCACACACCACTGCTTCTCAAAGAGTTGTACCTCTGAACAACAACAAAATTCCAGCTTCACTCTTGAAACACAGAGAGATTTAAACATTTCCAAAACATCCGTACTATACGAATCATTCTGTATCTTTGATTTCCTGGTCTTATATATCGCTAACTTGGCTTGCGCAAGAAAGAAATGAATTAAAATTGTTGTTGGGGTATTGAACCGCCCACTAGGACAAAAAATGAAGGCAGGAAAATCAAAAACACAGGAAAACCGTGCAAGTAACATTTTTAAGAAAACAAATAAAGGAGTCAACCGGTCACAGCGTACATACGCATGGGGCAAGGTTTCAGTTTGTCCACAAAATGGACATTGCTCACTTATCGCTTGCGAGAAGCGGTGAATTAGGGAATCTGTGGGTAGGATCCAATGAGGAATTCTCCATTGAAGATCCCCAACACGTTTCAGCACAGGCTGTTTATAGTACCACCCCCAAATAGGGTAAAGTGGAGGGGTATTCGGCAGGACTGCAGGCCATCTACAGGGTACAGGGAAGGACAACGAAGGAAAAAGGATTTTAAAGCATTGCACATATAGGGTCTTTTGATTGCTCCCAGAAAAGGATAGAGAGCGGCCAAAACGAATCGGTTCCAAACTGAGAGAACCAGATAGACAAAGATTGGGGAAGGGTGGAGAAGATTCAGAGGTGGGTATGGGAGGGTTGCTTGCCCAGCCATTTGAGGCACAGTAGATGTGAAGCACCATTTTCAAAAAACTGTCAACTCTGCGACACGATCTAATGCCAACCGTCAAAACCAGAGTGGTAGCACTGATCCACCTGTCATTGGTGGCGTTTCTCAAGTGACACACTGTTGTTACTGAGGCATTTATAACCTTTTGAATGAAGGTGCTTTCATTCACCCACTCACCAAATACAGAGTTGTGAAATAATGGTTCGTTGAAGAACATGGATCGAACATAAGTCGGGGGAGACAGGTAAAGGCTTGCCACACATTCAGTAGGCTTTGGTGAAAGGCAGGTAGCATCAATAGGTCTATCTTGGTCGAGTCCATCAGGAACAGCTCCTGTGCAAGGTCCAACTTCCCCGCTTGATGTAAGATGCATCTGGTAAGCTGTCTCCAGGCCAAACATGGTTCAAACAAAAAGCGCCATGTTGTTCATAGGCGGAAAGCCATGATGCGGCACTTGACATTGACCAGCCCTTGGCCACCCTCTGCAGTTGGTAAGTTTAGAATCTCTGGTCTCAGCCAATGCTTTCCGGACCAGAAGAAATTGGTGATGCATTTTTGTATGTCCTCCACCAGAGTTTTGGGCAGCTGCAGGGAAAGAACCTTGTACCATAACTTAGTGGTGACCAGAGTGTTGATGACTAGTACCCTACCTCGGTAGGACAGTTGGCATAGCAAGTTCCTCCATTTCAGTAACAGTACTTCAATGTGTGCCAACAAGCCTTCCCAGTTATGCCTCACAAAATTCCCAGGGCCAAGGAACACCCCTAGGAACTTAATCCCATCTCTTCTCCATGAAGGATTGGCAGGGAGAGGAGGAGGGAGAGTAAATAGGGGGGCAGGTAGGGGGTAGGTAGAGGGTTGAAGCCACAGCGCTTCTGTTTTTGTCCAGTTTATCTTGGCCGATGATGCCCTGCTGAAGAGATCCAATGCACTCATCATCAAATCAACATCTTCTGACTGTCTGATGCAGACACAGATGTCATCTGCATAAGCAATGCTTTTTAATGGGTGGGTTCCAAAAGTAACACCAGACAAGGACTTCCGAAAGGTATTTAAGAGGAGCTCAAGGGATAAAGCGTACAAAATTCCTGACAGAGGGCAGCCATGCCTTACCCCTCTCCCAACACAAAAGGGGGGGGGGGGGGGGGAAGTTCATTGTTTATCTTTAAGATAGCCGATATGTTTGAATAACATAATTACATATGGGATAGAAAGAGAGGTCCAAAACCAAAACATTTTAGCACTTCAACAAGATATTGTTATGTCTGGGGGTAAAGCAATATCTACAGCCAGATAGATCTGTGTAGGTAGGTATTCGACTGTCGCGATAGGGAATCTACATGTAATAAGTTCTGTTAGTCAGGTTTGTCGGGTTAATATGTCTGCTTGTGAACATACCAGGATGTTCGAGTGTTAGATAGTATAGGGATTAAGAATAACGCCCCTGTGTGTCCAACCTGGTCATCAAACCTTTGTCCCTTATGGCAATGCACACCTGTAGACACTTAGTTAGGCCCTTTAGTGCATGCATTAATTAAATTCCCTTCCCTGACATGACTTTGGAAGAAAACGGACAGGAAGCCAGTTCAGGGCACCGCCACATGGACCGCAGCCAGCTACACCTCCGCTAGGCCTCGAGTAACATGCTACGTGCTATGACCACGCTACACGCTACGTGCTATGACCATGCTACATGCTACGTGCTATGACCACGCTACACGCTACGTGCTATGACCACGCTACACGCTACGTGCTATGACCATGCTACATGCTACGTGCTATGACCACGCTACACGCTACGTGCTATGATCACGCTCCAGCCTTGTGAATCGGTGGAGGGCACTGATTGGGTGGCGCGCCGAGGCTGACGTCACCGCCGCAAGGTTGTAAAAAGGGCGCGCCGAACTCTATGCGCAGTCCTAGCCCGAGTTCGCTGGCTTGCTTCTGGGAGTTCTCTTGAGTTGAGTGGAGTTCGCTTGCTTCTTGCACGTTCTTTGGCTCTCTGGTACATTCAACTCTTGGGAGAGCTGACTGGGACTTGGCAGACCGATCTTGTGTGGAGATCAACCTCGTGTGGAGCCGCTAGCTTGCGTTGGACGTGTGGTGCTTGGAGCGAGGCTTGTGGTGCTTGGAGCGAGGCCTGATGGTGCTCGGAGGCGGACGGAGAGGGCCGTGTAGGACGTCGACGGATGCAAGACGACAAGACAGATAAGATCATTCCACATTTTCCCGAACATAAAGGACGTTTGTATGTTCGTAATTCATTCCCTCGTCTGTATCTGAAGTCTGGTGTGTGGGATCCCAAATTAGGAATTAGATTTATTGTCACGTTTACCTGTCCCTACCTTTTATTTGAATAAACCCTTGCATTATTTTTCATTCCTTGTTAAACCCGTGTCCGTTTGAGTTTGTTCGCCTTCCACAGGTACGCGCTTTTACCGCGGCTTCCACTTTCCTTCTTCCTCCCACGTTTCATAGTTAAATCCGTGTTCGGTCGTCGCCTCCAAGTAAAGCCGTTTTTGGTCCATCCGCGAGCCCTGGTATTAACCAAAGGGTCCGCGCGACAATATGTATGAGAAACACAGTCAAAAGCTTTCTCCTGGTCGAGGAAGATCAAGCCACAACTTTCATAATTAGTCTCACAGATTTTAATGACATCTCGGACAACAGAGATATTATCCTGAATATTGCGACCAGGAACACAATAAGTCTGGTCCATGTGTATAATGTCTCCTAGTAGGGGTGAGAGACACAAGGCCGAAGCCTTTGAGAAAATTTTATAGTCCATACACAATAAGGACACTGGCTTCCACTGTGATATGAGCAATAAATTTCCTTTTTTAGGAAGCAAAGTAAGCACGGCTCTCCTGCAGCTCAGTGGAAGTTCACCCTTCTTCAAGCTCTCCAGGAAAACCAGAAGCAAATCAGGTCCAATCAAGTCCCAAAATTTATCGAAGAACTCCACTGGCAGACCATCCAGGCCAGGTGATTTCCCTCAGTCCAGGCTTTTAAGGGCAACAGAAAGTTCCTCAAGCGTGAGCGGTGACTCCAGAGCAGTTCTTTGCTTTGGAGTTAGTGTAACGACACCATCAAACAAGTTCGGAACAAGTTCTGCATCGACATCTGTTGCCTGGTAAAGTGTGGAGAAGAAGAGTCTTGCATCCTTCTTAATTTCTACAGGGTTGGTCGTGAGTGAATTATCAGGACGTTTGAAAGCAGTAATTTGGGAATGAGGAAATTTTGTTTCAAAATCAAAGAAAAACCGGGTCGGAGAATCCAGGAGGTAAAGGTACTGAAAGCGTAGTCTCGTTAGCGCTCCTTCGGTTTGATTAGAAATTATATTATTAAGAAGAGACTTCTTCTCACATTACATAATCTTAGTTTATTTTGGGGGGTAGGATGGGTTTTTTAATTTGTTTGAATCTGGAGAATCTCCTTCTCCAGCTCCACTTTCATTCTGCGTTCTGCCTGTGTGTTTAGAAAATAAAACTGCTGACAGAAACTTCTAATTTGGACCTTTGTGTTGTCCCACCACAAATCGCTGGTCCTTAAAACTGGATTTGGAGCCTCTCAGTTTGGACCACACCCTCTCAAAGGCATTCCTAAAGGAGGGGTTATCTAATATGGAAATGTTTAGTTTCCAAAAAGAGTGGCGATTTGGAGATAACCCTACACGGTAACTCATGGTAATGAGGTGATGGTCGGAGAAACCAGACGGGGAAATTTCAGTGGTGAGGGAGAGGTTGGCAAATGGCAAATTTATATAAAATCTATCAAGTCTGGCAAGGGCCACTTGATTATTGGCAACCTTACACCAGGTAAAAATTGATGGGTGCCTGGATTTTGTATCCGCCAGATATCTTGAAAACCAAAATCTCTTATTATTTTAGATAACAGTCTGGCTGGTCCGGGGTGAGGTTCTGCACCATTCCGATCGCACTCAGGTTGCAGGGTGCAATTAAAATCACCGCCTATTATAATGCACTTCTGCAAGTCTAACTGCATCATGTGGAGTTGTAACCTGTCATAGAAGGTTCGTCGGTCTGTGCCCTTTGAAGGGGCATAGACATTTATTCAAGTAAAATTTATGTCTCCATCAACAAAATCCAGTGAAGCGAAATGACCTGGGATTATTTCCTGAAATGAGAGTTGGAGCGGGCAAAAATGGGGATTAATTAGAAAAGACTACTCCTGCTGTACGAGAGGTTGAATCGCTAAAGTAGCCAGCCTTTTTCATCATTTGGTTCCAAATAGCGTGAGACGATGGAGTAGAGTGGGTTTCTTGTAAGAAAGCCACATCTAGTTTCCGTTGCCTTACAAGGTTGAGCACTTGGAGCATCCTAGACTGGCTTGCACCACCATTTATATTGAGGCTACCAAAGATAGTCATAGAGATGTAAAAAAGGTAAGGAAAGGGAAATAAGCGTATCATCCTTTTCGTTCGTGTTTTGCCTTAATAATGTGTTTCTTAAGCCTACTGAATTGGAGTTCCGTGAAATTGTGGTCAATTTTGGGGGTATAAAAAAAATGGGGGGTATAAAAAGATTGTAAGACGGAGCAGCTCGCACCTCACCACACATGCACAGCCGCTATATTGCCACATCCAACACACAAACGGCCAGTAGGGGGCGAGAGAGAGAGAAAGAGAAAGAGAGAGAGATAGAGAGACAAGAGGGAATGGGCCAGTCCTTGGGGCACTTTGGCCGTGACCGTGCTGCCCTGACAAATCCGGGCAGCAGGGAAGAATGGGGAAGATTTGGCCCACGACTTGCATTGGGGGGTACAACCACTGAAAATAAGCATCCCTGATAGTAATGTAACGTGTTAAATAAGTTGGTGTAAAAGACGCTGACTTAACATGAAGACAATGCATCAAAGGCGGTAAACTTCCAAAACTTTTTTTTCTCCAGCCTTTAAAATCTTTTTCTTTCAATTGAATTGTACACTTGAACATTACTTGTATCCCATTCTTCCCTCCTGGTCTTCAAGACAGCTGTTCACCACCACCTCAGATTATCCCCAATCCAAAACCATGATCTTTTTTACCCCCATTAACTCCACCACCCACTCCACCTCCATCCCTTCTCATTCCAAATTTCCAGTTTTCCCTCCTGAGAGTTCCTTTCTGTATCCATCTTGTCCACCCCATGCATCCTCTCCGGCCGCCCATTTTTTGTCTGCCTCTTGGCTCCTCTCTGCTGTTCCTTTTTTTCCCCTGTTGCTTCCTGAATTGTTCAGTGTGCTGGTACTAGCTCTTCCAAGAGCCTCGACTATGTATACAAAAAATAAAAACACAAATCACCTTTTTGGCACTTTCAAAACCTTTCCGTTTAGCAGTACTTGAACAAAATATTACGGAATTTTGCGTCAAGACCAATCAAATTTTCCACTCGTAGACCCTGCCCATGTCCTTGTTTATCAAGACTGTGTGGGTTAAGGTGTTCTATGAACCCTATAAAGTTACACTGATGTTTACAAATATCTTTGTCCTGCATCATCATGTACCATATGGTTCTGCCAAAGCAGTTTCTTGGCTAGGGTTAAAATCCTGGATGGGTCACCACTCAGAGACTATGCATTTTTATACTCTGATGCATAAGAAAACGATAACTTTGTGTTCAATGCAAATATTGCACACCTTCATGAAAAAGAAAACGTATTCAAATCACCAGATTTACAGTCACGTGAAAAAGTAAGTACATCCCATGTAAAGTTTTGACTTTTTCAATATATTTCAACATACAGCTATTTGATCTTCATTTCAACAATATTGATAGATAAAGGTGATATATTATAACAAATATCATGAAACATTTACATTTTGTAGTCCATTGTACAATTTAAATAAACATAAATGCAAATTTCGCATGTGGAAAAAGTAAGTACACCCTTGGCTCTAATAGGTGGTATTGCCCCCTTTGGCAGAAACAACCTCAAGTTGGCGTTTCCTATAACAGTCTACCAGTCTCTGACATCGACTGGGAGAAATTCTTGCCCACTCCTCCATGCAGAATTATTTCAGCTGTGCGATGTTTGAGGGGTTTCTTGCATGCACAGCTTCTTTCAAATCCCCCCACAACATCTCCATGGGATTTAGATCCGGGCTTTGACTTGGCCATTCCAGAACCCTCCATTTCTTTCTTTTCAGCCATTCCTTGGTGGATTTACTGGTATGTTTAGGGTCATTGTCATGTTGCAAGGTCCACCTTCGGTTGAGCTTCAACTCTCTGACAGATGGCCTCACATTATTCTCAAGCACCCTCTGGTACAATGAAGAATTCATAGTGGATTCTATGATGATGAGCTGCCCAGACCCTGATGCAGCAAAGCTGCCCCAAACCATAATATTTCCATCACCATGCTTTACAGTTGGTATCAGGTTCCTGTGGTCAAATGCTGTCTTTGGTTTTCGCCAAACATGTCTTCTGGTACTGTGGCCAAATAGCTCTACCTTTGACTCATCTGTCCAGAGCACATTGTTCCAGAAGTGCTGGTCTTTGCCTAGGTGTTCATTGGCAAACTTTAGTCTTGCCCTAATGTTCTTTCTGGACAGCAAAGGTTTCCTCCTGGCACATCTCCCATGTAGATCAAATTTGTGCAGCCTCTTTCGATAGGTAGACTCGTGCACTTTGATATGAACAGTGGCAAGAGCTACCAGTAGGTCCCATGATGACATTCTGGGGGTTCTTCGAGACTTCTTTCAGCATCTTGCGGTCTGCTCTCGGGCTGAACTTGCTGGGGCGGCCTGGCCTGAACAAGTTGGCAGTTGTTTGGAATCTTCTCCACTTGTGGATGATCTTCCGGACAGTCGAATGATTGATTTCAAATTGTTTGGAGATCTTTTTTAATCCCTTCCCAGACTCGTAGGCATCTATAACCTTCTTTCTGAAGGCCTCAGAGAGCTCTTTTGATCTAGGCATGGTGACACCACACACTTCAACAACAAAGAGCAAACCAAACTAAATGTCTGAGGTTTAAATAAGACAGGTTCCTCCAAGATCCTCTCTAACGATGTTCTAATCATTTGCACCTGAGCTGGTGCACCTGAATCTAATTTTAGGTATTTGAAGTAGTGATAAATGTAGGGGTGTACTTACTTTTTCCACATGCGAAATTTGCATTTATGTTTATTTAAATTATACAATGGACTACAAAATGTAAATGTTTCATGATATTTGTTATATTATATCACCTTTATCCATCAATATTGTTGAAATGAAGATCAAATAGCTGTATGTTGAAATACGTTGAAAAAGTCAAAACTTTAAATGGGGTGTACTTACTTTTTCACGTGACTGTATACACAATATACATGGATATAAAGTAATAGCGAGTATGTCCACTCTTTTCCTTCCAACACATGCAATGAAATTTTTCTCGGGACAATTCCAAATAATTTTGTTATGGATAAACTCTTGTTGATTGGTGTATGTTGTGTCGTAAAGTACTCCAAGAATGAAGAATTCAGTAAGGTCTAACTGTTCTATTCAATCCAACATCGGATGCACTTCTCGTTCCAATCCTCTCCATGCTCCGTCCTTTTCCCTGAACTCCTCCTCCTATTGGCCACACCCCCTCTAGCATACCTTCTATGCACAACACCACATGTCCCCCTTTCTTTAACCACATGCATACCATAACTCAGTGACCAACTATATATATATAGTTAACTAGAAGATGAAATGTGGTAATGCCACAGCATGGATTAACCATAAAACAAGTAATAATAGACATGCAACAGTTTATCATAGCTTCCTTTTCTTACTCTCTAAGAACGTTAGATTACATCATCACATAATCTCATGTCCAGACTGGAGGTCTGCGAACTCTGGCATCCCGGCCGACCGGCACAGATTCTGATGTGTCTTGAGCTGGTGGTGCGGTGATGACAGGAAGGAGTGGTTGCTCAGTATCGTCTCTTCCATTCCCTTGGCAGGCAGATGCTAAATGAGAAGCATTCCAGATCCGTCCATCAGACAGTTTGTATGTGTGAGATCCTCTTCGCTCCATAACTTGGAGAGGCGCTGAAAATTTAGATTGTCCCTTTTGGAGGATGCCAGGTTTCCTCACTCGGACGAAGGAGCCACATTCAAAGTTCACATCCTTTGCCCCCCGGCGTTTGTCGGTGTACGCCTTTTGCTTGTTCTGCTTCTCTTGTACTACGAGTGCTGTGTCTTTGCATGATGGTGTGTTGGCCTTTGGCATCTGTAACCCAGATACATGCAGCTTGGTGTGCATCTCTCTTCCATGAAGCAGTTCAGCAGGTGATCGCTGTGTCGTGGAATGTCGGGTTGCCCGGTATGTTTGAAGAAAGTCCGTTGTAAATGTTTTCCAGTCTTTCTCCTCGATGTTAGCAGTGAGCAAGCTTTTTTTTAAGCTTCGATTGAATCGTTCTATTTCTCCATTTGCTTGCGAGTAGTAAACTCTTGACTTTCTGTGTGTAATGTCGCTGTCTTTCAGAAAGCTTTCAAATTCCCGAGAGGTGAATTATGAACCATTGTCGGATATCAACTCTTTTGAGTTACCTTCTCTACTGAAGACAGATGACAGGAACTTGATCACTGTCGTGGAAGTGACCTGGGAGGTGAAGGCAATTTCTGGCCATTTGCTAAAGTAATCGATGAGTGTGATAGCGAAACGACAGTCCCGTGGTGCAGAATCAAAGGGCCCCACTATGTCGATTGCCAGTTTCTCCCAAGCTGCGTCAGGATAAGGAACCGGCTGCAGTGGTGATGCGTGTGTCACTGCTGTCTTGTCGTGCTGCTGACAAGTAATGCAAGCTTTGATTGCGGACTGTACGTGCACGTCCATTCCTGGCCACCAGTACAGATCCCTTAACCGCTGCTTTGTCCTCACTATGCCCTGGTGAGTGTCATGCGCTAATTTGATGAAATGTGGTTGTAGTGCATCCGGGACAAGAAGGCGGTGAGTACCTCTCATCATGCAGTCCTCTTGTAATGACAGTTCACTTTGCAATCTGAAGTAAGCAAGGAGATCAGGATCCAGGTCTTTCAACGTTTTCGGCCAGCGCTTTGTAAGCATTTCCCGCAGCTTTGCTTGAACAGGGCAGCAAATACAGGCAGTTTTGAATTATTCAGCTGTCACAGCAGTGAGGGTTGATGTGAGCGTGAAAACCTCAACATCATCCTCCAGGCTTGGCTTGGCTCTGAAGTAGGCAGTGGCAGGCGAGACAAGCAATCAGCTGTTACATTTTCAGAGCCAGGCTTGTAGTGAATGTCATAATTAAATGACAGAAGCCGTGCGGACCATCTGGCCACGTGCATTCCAGCTCTTCCCAATCCTTTTGTGGAAAGCAGTGTAGTGAGAGGACTGTGGTCAGTGCGTAATGTGAAATGTCTGCCCCAGAGATAAGTGCTCCACTTCTCTGTCGCCCACATGCATCCAAGTGCTTCCTTTTCCCCTGTGGAATATTTTCTTTCCAATTTGGTCAGCGTTCGGAATGCAAATGCGATGGTTTTCTCTGTTTTGTCAGCGTGGATTTGCATCAGGACCGCTCCAAGACCATAATCAGAGGCATCAGTTGTCACGATGGTGTATAGCTCTGGATCAAAAAGAGCGAGAGCTGGACTACTGACAATCAGTTCTTTAACTGAGTCAAAACTTTGCTGTGCCTTGACTGACCAGGAGAAGGTGGATGGTCCCGGGAGTAATTCTCTCAGAGGTTCCATGACCGATGCATAGTTAGGGATGAAATTTGCATACCATGACGTGAGTCCGAGAAAAGAGCGCAAACTCTGCACGTCTTTTGGTGGGGGTGCTTGTGACACCGCAACAACATTGGCAGGGTCAGGTTTCAGTCCTGCGTGTGACACCACATGTTCTAAAAATGACAACTCCGTCTGTCTGAAGTAGCATTTTGAAAGGTTAAGTTTCAGCCCAGCTGCATCGATACGTTGTAGTATCGATGCAGCTCTGAGGTTTTTATCATGTGCTTTGGGAGTCCCTCCAAAAACGATTACATCGTCGAGGTCACACTGAGCTCCGGGCTGGTTTTTTTAAATGGCAGACATCATCCTCTGGAAACAACTGGTTGCTGAAGCGAGCCCGTAAGGGATTTGTTTGTAGCGAAACAGTCCCTCATGCGTAATGAAGGCAGTGAGGTCCCTGCTGTGCTCATGCAATACAACCTGGTGGTACGCACTTTGCAGATCCAGTGTGGAGAAAAGTGTGCTGCCTCGCAGCTCGGCAAACATCTCCTCCATATGCGGAAGAGGATATCCGTCAATCACCAACACTTTATTATTTGGTTCTCTTAAATCCACGCACAGACGAATCCCTCCGTTTTTCTTCATTGTCACTACAATTGGTGAAACCCACTCTGAAGATTCAATTGGCTCAATTACATCCAATTTAATGAGCTTTTTCAACTCCTGAGAAATAGCATCTCTCTCAGAAAAAGGCAACGGCGCAGCTTTTGCTGGACTGGAGTCACATTGGGTCGTATTTTAACGAGATGAATAAACCCCTTTGCACCGCCCAGGGTGTCGTCCTTGCTGTCACCTGTAACATTTGCAACTGGAGTTTGATTTGCCATTTTTTGGGTGGTAGAGGTGATGCGAACATTCAGCAATTTCATGTCGAGACATTCAACAATTGCATGTCGACTGCAGCAACCAGGTCTCTGCCCAGAATGGCAGTGCCGCTCCGCACGATGTAGAATTCAGCAGGTGCACAGTGATTCTCAAAAGTCACATCGGCATGCAGGCAACCACAACCAGGAATCGGGTTTCTCAGGTAGCTAACTTAGTGTAGTTTTGGCTCAGTCAGTGACACATGATTGAAACCTTGCATGTAGACAGATTCAGGAAGTATGGATACTGCCGAGCCTGTATCTAACATTAGTTCAATGTCCATCGGCTCTCCCCCAGCAACAGTAACTTGTACAGTGCCAGTATTAGTACAAGTCTCCCACTTTTCGAGTCCTATTGTCTACACTCAACACATTTACGTCCAGTACAGTCACTTCGTGAACGTGTTTTGAGCTCAGGCATACTTCAGCAAAATGTCCTCTCTTTTTGCAGCTGTTGCACTGTGCGTCCTTTGCTGGGCATCCATAGTAATTAGCTGTGTGGTTTACAGAACTGCATCTATAACACATCTTCCCTTGAGCCGGTTGGGATTGCTGATCTGAAATACCTCTCCCAGCGAGTCTAAAGGGTCTTTTGCTGTTCTGTGGATCCTGTGTCTGCACAGGGTGTATGTATGGCCTGTATGGCGCTGGTAGCCCCTTGGCCTATGATCTTGGCTTCCGCCATTGCCGACTCAGTCTGTCTAGCGATGGTTATAGCTTTCTGTAATGTCAGTCCCATTTCTAGTAGTAACCGTTCTCTAATGCGAGGTGAGTTTGTTTTCTCGACCAGCTGGTCCCGGATCATTTCGTCTGCCAGCTCTCCAAACTCACATGTGACGCCCATCTCCATCTCCCTTAATGAAGCAATGTTTTGTGACGTAGACTCGCCGCCATTTTCCTGACCACGTTGCCGAAATTTATATCGTTCTGCCACGACATTAACTCTTGGGACAAAAAAAATCCTCAAGGCCACAAGTGCAGTCTCATCGCTATTATCAGCTACTGTTAATGTATAGAAGAGTCTCTGACCTTCGGTGCCCAAGCAATGTATCAAAAGTGCGCGCTTTCTCGCATCAGCAAGTGTAGTCTCCTGTATCGTCAGCACCTAGTTTTCAAAGACACGAGTCCAGGCCGTAAAAGGCATCGAAGGCTCACCCGGGTTTTGCAGAAAGGGTGTCGGTGGATTCAAGTTCAATCCCATGCTCGCCGCCTGTTTGTTGTGTCGTAAAGTACTCCAGGAATGAAGAATTCAGTAAGGTCCAACTGTTTTATTCAATCCAACATCGGACGCATGTCCCGTTCCAATCCTCTCCATGCTCCGTCTTTTACCCGGCCACGACCCCTCTAGCGTACCTTCTCTGCACAACACCACAGTGTTCCATGCTTTTTCCAAGACCTTCCAAAGTTTTATACAAATTTCTGGGATTCTTTTATTATTTTCTTTGTCCAAATAGTCCCACACCGCTTCAATGATGTTGAGATCTGGGTTTTGATGGGGCCATTCCATGCCCTGAAGGACTTCAACTTCCTCTTTCTTTTGCAAATAAGTTTTAAATATTTCAGCGGAGTGTTTTTGGATCATTATCTTGCTGTAAGATGAAGTCTGGACCAATAAATCTTGCTCCATTAGGGAGAGCATGGTGGATTAAAATGTATTTGTATCTTGCTGCAGTCAATATATCCGCAATTTTCAGCAATTTTCCAACGCCACTTGAGGATATGCATCCCAAACTTCAATTGAACTTCCTCCATGCTTAATTGTTGGCTTCAAGTATGGTTCTTTGAGTTTCAGTTTTTCATCGTCTCGTATACTATACTGTCTTCAATTTGATCCAAATAATTGAAACTTTTACTCATTTGTCCAAAGCACCTTTAACAATGTTCCGTAGTTCAATTTCTGTGTTCTTGTGTATGTTTTTTTTTTAACCTGTTTAGTCTTATTTTCTTTTCTTAAGAGGTTTTCTTACTGAAACACATCCTTTAACTCCTGATTTTAAAAAGTCACCTTCATACTGTTGATGGATGGATAACGACACCTGAGCCTTCTGCCAGTTCTGTTGTCGGTTCAACCTTGTCTTCTTTCAAATATTGCTCATCCTTGTTAGAGAGATTTTTAGATTATCCAGTCCTGTTTTTTTTATTTATTGCAGATGATGTTTATCTGTACTTGCTGATTGTGCTTCACATACCACATCTTGAAAATTGAGTGGTGTGAGCTATTTCATTCAATGCTTCCCTTTATGCAGAAACACAATTATATAGCAATCTTCAAACTGAAAGTTTAGCCATTTTGTTTTAAGTTGGCAATTAATCTTGATAGATCTGTATTCTGCAGTATGAAATGTGGGCTTTTAGCTTTGTGGATGTGTGGAGAGGAACACCTGATGTTAATGATGAGGAACACTTGACAATGAGTGATCAATTCGATTTGATTGGTAAATGTGATCGATTAACTACTACAACACTTCAAATATTCTGCTCACGTATAGTTTACTTCAAGTTGTTGTGATGACAAGTTTTGAAGATTCTCGTCGATGTAAATTAAAGATTGCTAAATGATAAGCTTGGTTTATTCTCACCAAAACTAAACTGTATTGCGATACCAGTCAACTTTTTATAACGATCTGGTATGTCGGTGATTGAATTCGGACATTCGCCAGTCGCCACATTAAAATGCTATGTGCTCCTTCGTTGCTTAATACTAAAATTGGATAATAATGCAAGGTAGGGCATGGATAATATTATCAGTAGATTACAGATATATTTGAAATAGATGTTGCTAAACGTTCTACAGATGTACATGTTGTGTTAGGCTGTGATAAGTTAGGGATATTGTGGGAGTGAGTTTATGTTTTTTATAGGGGTTAGGGTTAGGGTATTGAAATCAAGAATGCTGTGATTTTTCACACATTAATAACCATAGAATTAGGACCAACAACTTTTTTCAACATAATTAATACACAAAATCAACCACACCGAAGAACCTGCCAATATCCCTAACTTATTGTGAGTCGTGTATATATATATATATATATATATATATATATATATATATATATATATATATATATGAGCGTACGCTGGATCAGCACGTCGCTGCAACCTCCCGCTGTGTCCTTGGACGACTCCTCAACACCATCCCGACACGCACCACTGTACTGTGTACACACCACGGAATGAGGTATTTTTACGGCGGCCGGAGTGTAAATCCTGCCACCAACCTCCTTGAGAGAGGACCCAGTACCCTGGTACTCATTTACACCAACCTCTGAAGGATGAACAGGCTGAGTCAACCCCACCTGGTATTAATGTCAACAGCTGAACAGAATTAGAACTCAGGACCTTATAATCCCAAATCCGCCGCCCTAACCATTGGGCCAACACCAGGTGTCCTCATTTATGTTATCTATCTATAATTCCAGTAATCTCTGTGTGTGTGTGTGTCTGTCTGTGTGTTTGTTTGTCTGTGACCGCTGTTTCTCGACAACCACGGGTCCGATATACTTGAAACTTGCCAGGTATATTGCTGGGGACCCGAGGATGTGCCTTTTCAAGGTTTCATATTAATCGGACAATTACTTACCGAGATATGTCCAAAAAACGCTTCAACCAATCAGAGAGCAGCGAGCTATCACGTGTGCCGAACCGTTAATGCAATGCAAGCGTTAATGCGTTAATGCAAGGCTTTTCGTTTTTTTCCCTCTTCTCTTTCTACTTTTCCTTGCGATTAAATTGCAAACAGCCAAAATACGTTGGCGCTAATTGAATAATTGGCCATTAACACTAAAATAATCGTAACTGCGATATGCCAACTTCCGGACAGTGCAGCCTTCCATGTTGTTGTTGTTTGCAGCAGCTGTTTGCAGCAAGGGAAGGCTTTTCTTTTTTCCCCTCTTCTCTTTCTACTTTTCCTTGCGATTAAATTGCAAAAAACCAAAATACGTTGGCGATAATTGAATAATTGGGCATTATGTTTTACAACTAATAAAAACGAATTTGCGATTCATTCGCTTTCCTGCGCGTTTGTGTACGCGATGGCGATTTCTTTACCAAACTCCGGAAGCCGTTCGCTTTGGACCAAACCATTGCATGTAAATAGAGGGGGGGGGTTCTGTGGTCGTTGCGAATGGACCAAACCATTCATGTAAATAGAGGGGGGGGATTGTCACTGTACTCGCAAGCCGTTCGCCGTTCGCTTTGGCGTTGCGAATGGACCAAACCATTTCATGTAAATAGAGGGGGGGGATATAATTTTAGATAGATATATAGTACGGGCATATATATAGTACGGGCATGCCCTAGTAATAATAAATGGCCATTTAAAAAATATTTGATGTACGTAGGTTAAAACACCTTTGTAAGACTAATACTTTCCTTAATTAAAATATCACTCAATGTCATTATAGGATCTGTGTCCCAGTAACAGCAAGGTTTAATGACCAAGCAATAATTTATCAGCCCTAGAAAATTCTCAGAAATGAGTGAATAAAAAATTTCCACAAACATTCATTGATGTAATGGTGACCATTGTAACATCATACTAAAATACGCAATTTGGTGTTTGCCTGTCTGTCTGACGATTTTTAACCGCGATACATTCCGTCGTTACTTATCCAATCTCAAACAAACTTGACAGGATGACTAAGGGTTACACAATGAAGGTTGTAGCGCATTCATTTGCCCCCGTCCCCAAGGGGGTTTTCGCCCCCGAGCAGGGTTTCCCCCACCATTGCCGTCAATGGTGTATAGAGTGTTGAGGTGTATATCCGTGTTAAGTTAGCTTTATCGTGGCGTTTTTCCAAGGCCGCTTCTAATAACAAAACTAACGATAATAGCATAATATTAATGTTATTACAAAACAATATAATACCATTAATATCCCACCTCCCCAAGGGGTTTTCCCTCCTTGAACAAATATCGAGTCAACATTTATAAATAGCTTATCATGGCGTTTTCGTTGGGGCAACCTCTACCGGAAGTAAAAATATAATAAACTACAAACACATATGATTAGCTTTTTAAACAGTCGTTAATGCTGTTTATAATATTAAATAAAGAAATTTGGAGGAATCCTGACATCCGTGAGGTAAGTTTTACTTACAGAACTGAGCAAAGATCTACTGTACTCTATATATCCCACAAGCGTTGGGTTAATAACATGACCCTTTTTGCCGCTAACGTGGCGTTTTTCGTTGTGAACTTTTGAAACTCGCTCCTGCCTTTTAACACGAAACTGAAAAGGAGGAAGACCGGGGTGTGCTCATTTAACAAGCAGCTAGCTTGCGCTTGCCAAGCTAGCCATTTCTTAACTGTTTTGAATGGAGTGTTATATATAATTATTACAGTTCGGAATTATTTAATTGAATGTCATGAACTGCTTTTATTTTTTCTGGTGGTTTCAAATGTTGATGAAGTGTGCTTCTTAAACTGGGCATGAAAGCCTGGATTTGCTACCGTTTAATCTTTAATGCATGGGGGGAGGGGGCGGAATGTCAATTATCTATGCCAATACTTCAGCTTTGCACCAGGTTTGCCTTGTTTCATAATTATTTTTTTTTACATTGTCAAAGAGTCACCCTTACATTAATGAATTTTTGTATAATTTCTTTTTTATTCATGGGTAGAATGTAATGCATTGTGGTAATGGGAATACACTACTCCCAATAAGTTAGGGATATTGGCAGGGTCTTCGGTGTGGTTGATTTTGTGTATTAATTATGTTGAAAAAAGTTGTTGGTCCTAATTCTATGGTTATTAATGAGTGTGAAAAATCACAGCATTCTTGATTTCAAAACCCCAACCCTAACCCCTATAAAAAAATTAACTCACTCCCACAATATCCCTAACTTATTGTGAGTAGTGTAGATCGTTTCATGACTTTTTAATGTGGAAAATGAATATGATCCTAATAAAGGGATGTGGATTTGTAGTTATATTTGTGCTTATAATAAGAACAATAATTTGGGCTTTGAGAGTAAGAATGGCATTGTTCAAGGGTATGATAATGACAAGACGTTAAGTAAGTTGATCAAGTTGACAGAGTTGGTATTAAGGGAAACATGATCGTCTCATAAGTACAATTGACATTTATTTGAAACAAACACTTTAAAATACGAAAAAATTGTCGACATCACTACCAATAAATTTAGCAATGATAGTGATACCCACATCGGCAAAGCCCACTCCCTCCTCTTCCCCTGTACACACCAAGTATGGACCCAAAATAACACTCCCTCCATGCAGATGTGATAAATCGATGGCCGCAAAGTACAAACACACTTCAATGATTTCATTATCTTGCAAATTCATTTCGGTGTCACAATCATTAAAAGCAAGTTTATGATCAAGTGATGTGAAATACGTTAAAATTTAACAAAACTACAAAGTGAAATCACTTTTTTTGGTAATGCATTTGAATAGCACAAGCAATGAAACATTTATTGAACGATTTAATGAAACATACCACCACCAAACAAAGACAGTGTACGTCAGAAGTCTCTCTGGATTATGGAAAGATCCAAATGTCTTCGTTGATATAAAGAAAAATCAGAGCAGAAAGCGAGATACAGTAGGCCTAATATGAAAAATAATTATTGCAGCATTTTCTTGAGCAGTACATTGCCCACATAAGTTTTAACATCTTCATCTATATCGTGCAGTCCTAAAAATATCATGGATCATGCTGAAGGGGTATAAATGAGATACCACTTCACTAGGCATATGCTATAGTGTAACAATTTAAATAATCACCAGGTTTCTGAGTTACAATTGCTTTTCCTGAATTTATAACAACTTACCGAAGATACACCTGACATTGTTTTTTTTTCAATCAAGTACCAGGTTCGTGTATGTGTGTATATATATATATATATATATATATATATATATATATATATATATATATATATATACATACATACATACATACATACATACATATATATATATATATGTATATATATATATATATATATATATATATATATATATATATATATTTATATATTTATATATATATATATATATTTATATATTTATATATATATATATATATTTATATATTTATATATATATTTATATATAAATATATATTTACATATAAATATATATATATATATCGCACAATAACACGTAATTTAGACCTATACTATGAAAGTATACCCGACATTTATATGAACATACAGAACACAATTTATAATAGCATTGTATACTATTTAATATGTTATACACTCCTATAAAAATATTCCTCTTGGTTTGCAACACAAGAACAACAAAAATTCGTGCTTTGTCTGCAGCTGCAAAAGCACAATATTATTTTCCCTGTTGACACTTCCTCGTTATTCACCATTCGATGTCGTCTCACTCGCTCTCGCTGCTGCTCTCTCCCGTATATGAGCCTGTTTGTCCTGATTCCAATGCTTCGCCGCTTCTGTGTACAACTCCCGCACCACTTTCGTTCCAGTAGTCGCTGTTCCTGATGGTACCGTGGTGTCTGCCAAGAATATAATGCAGCTTTGCATCGGAAATCTGCGGTTCCAGCGGCCGATATTCCGAGTCCGAGTCCAGCTCTGCGTCCGAGTAGACGTGTAGACGCGCCGTCTCACAATCCTGACGGCGCTTGGCCGTGGCCAGCTCTGCCGCATGTTTCTTACGCCATTTGGTCCGACGGTTTTGGAACCAAACCTGACGGGGAAAAGGAAATGGTGAGAAGCTTTGCAAACTCCATTTTTTAGATTTATAACGTAACCGAATATTTACTCCATGCAGATCCTGTGAACTTGTGAAGCGATACAACTGAGCACTGTATATTTATTTTATATTGACATATTGCCATTTAAAGGAATTCCATAAAGTTATGAGGTCTCTGGCTTTTATTGCACAAAGTACATCTTTTTTTTTTTTAAATAAAAAATAGAAAATAAATTTTATAAGAAAATGTATGCAGCTTTACAAAACGAGGCAGCTTTTACCTGTTGTTACCTGTTACCTGTTCACAGTTACCTGTTGGTTCCTTTGACATTTCCAAGCTAAAAATTAACATGAACTTTTAGTTTGTCTAAAACTAAAAGTTAATGTTTATCAAAAACAGTTTAAAGAAATTCATCCATTTTGTTTTGACGTCTCTTTCTCAAGTACAGTATAGTCTGTACACATATACTCCACCATATGTTTTAGTCTCTTAAGAAAAAGGCAATAATAAACTTGATATGAGGATTGTTTGTTACAAATAGTTCACAAAATTTAGACTGAAATTTAAACAACTTTTTTGCAGATAGTGACAAAGTTACAAAAATACATTCATTACGGTTGTTGTGTAGCTTAGTCAATTTAACAATGTCGTTTTTTGAATTACATATATATATATATATATATATATATATGTACAATAATTTGGAAAAATGTATAATGTAAACGTGATACACACGTGGCACCCTACCTCACCTTCACCTGGCTCTCACTCATACCCAAGGAGTAGGCAAGACGCGCCCGCTCAGGGCCCGCTAGGTACTTTGTCTGTTCGAAGGTTTTCTCGAGTGCAAAGATCTGCTGTCCTGAGAATGTAGGCCGTGTCTGTTTCTTCTTACTCAAACTATCTCCGTCTCCTGTTACCGCTTGAGCATCTACATAGGAGGGAGAAATGATATGCATGATGGTGAGGGACTACTGAAAGAACAGGAAGCATTTTAAGTGTTTGTTTTGCAGTATTTTAAAAATTATTTTAATTTAATTTTACCGATTCACAGATGAACATGTTAGGATTAACTTACATAATGATTGAACTAAATGTTCAGACTGCATTGAGGATGACTGGTGCATATAGTGTGTATCACTTTAAAATTTCACTCATATAAATTACCATTCAAAACGTTATACGAACAAGATATAGTAAGTTGTCCAGAACACCAAGGTTTTTCTATTTCTCAATATTTCTCTATTATTTTATATATTTCTCAATAAAAATATAATTAATTAGAACGGCGCTCAGTAGAGAGTATACCTCCGCCTGGTTCGACATATCATTCAATGGTGAAGTATCACTTAAAAAATTATACTAGCTGGATCCGGATCCGGATCTTCACCAAAATTGAATTGATTCTTCCTTGTCACACACACAACCTGTCCAACAAGTTTCGTCCAAATCCATCCATAAATTTTTGAGATATCCCGCGATGTATCGTTTTTGGCCATATCTCCAAATTGTGAAGAATCACTTGAAAGATTAAATAATTCTCATATCCGAATCCATATTCAGATCTTCTCCAAAATCGAAACGAATCGCCCTTGTCAGACACCCAACCAGTCCACCAAGTTTCGTCCAAATCCATCCATAACTTTTTGAGATATCCCGCGATGTATCGTTTTTGGCCCGATCTCCAAATTGTGAAGAATCACTTAAAAGATTAAATAATTCTCATATCCGAATCCATATTCAGATCTTCACCAAAATCGAATCGAATCGGCCTTGTCACACATTCAACCTGTCCACCAAATTTCGCCCAAATCCATCCACAACTGTTTCAGATATCCTGCTATGTATAGTTTTGGCCCTATCTCCCAATGGTGAAGAATCACTTAAAAATTAAATAATCCTCATATCCGAATCTTTATTCAGATCTTCACCAAAATCGAATCGAATCGGCCTTGTCACACATTCAACCTGTCCACCAAATTTCGCCCAAATCCATCCACAACTGTTTCAGATATCCTGCTATGTATAGTTTTGGCCATATCTCCCAATGGTGAAGAATCACTTAAAAATTAAATAATCCTCATATCCGAATCTTTATTCAGATCTTCACCAAAATCGAATCGAATCGGCCTTGTCACACATTCAACCTGTCCACCAAATTTCGCCCAAATCCATCCACAACTGTTTCAGATATCCTGCTATGTATAGTTTTGGCCCTATCTCCCAATGGTGAAGAATCACTTAAAAATTAAATAATCCTCATATCCGAATCTTTATTCAGATCTTCACCAAAATCGAATCGAATCGTCCTTGTCACACATTCAACCTGTCCACCAAGTTTCGTCCAAATCCATCCATAACTTTTGAGATATCCGGCTATGTATCGTTTTTGGCCCTATCTCCCAATGGTGAAGAATCACCTTTAAAATTCTAGTAGCCGGATCCGAATCCGGATCTTCACCAAAATCTAATCATTTCGTCCTTGTCACATACGCTACATCTCTGCAAAATTTCGTCCGAATCCGTCCACAACCTTTTGAGATATTTTGTTCACAGACAAACGGACAGACAAACAGACAGGGGTGAAAACATAACCTCCACCACCTTTTGGTGGCACAAGTAATAAGACAACATATGAATGCATCTTTAAAGATGAGGTTTATGTTACGTTTTTGATTTGTGAGCATCTCGTTTGTAAAACTTAATGAACACTCCACGCATATTCATCCCAAAGAAACGAGATACCGTAATCCACAGTGTACATTACCTGTCAGTGGATTTTTTACGGCATGACTCCACATAGAACCCGCTAGCATCCCAGGCCAAAGCAACGGTAGTCGATTAGACGCGTGACCACTCGGCTGGTTCTCCGCCGGGTGTCCCAAAAGCACCTTGCACAAGTCCGACGCAGAAAAGACAGAGGGTGTTGCTCCCAGCAGAAGCGCAGGGTGCGCAGATACCGCTCGAATTGCGGGGAACCCTGCCGCCAGGGCCGGGGATCCTCCAAGGATGTCCTTTATGCCGTGTGGGGTGGCGGTGGAGACCAGAGTATTGTTCGCTCCGGGACTCCCCACTCTCTTGTACAAAGATGGTGTAGATGGAAGAGACGTGTTTGTGGAACTCTCAGTAGTCTGCAAAGCGAGAGCAGAAGTGCCGACGAATCCGTGCAAACAATTTGTTTCCATCGGTTTCGTGGACAGCATTTCTCCAGGCTTGACTCAATTTTTTTTTTTTTTTTCGTCGAAGAAACTTTAGATGAAGAAAGGAGGAACGAAAAACTTTCGTTGAAAGTCCAAAATCTACAGCTAGCGGCTGTTCTTGTATCCGCGTCCTCCGCAACGTACGACCTTTCCGATCCTAACCCAGTGCTATTCGCCGTCGCTTGGTGTTCAGGTATTTTTTTGTTGTCCCCGCATCTGCCGGAGATCTCCCAGTTTGTCGCTGGAAGCCTTGCGGGATTGGCTGGGCCGGTGTTCACACAGGGTGATGCGGACCGGGACAAGAGGAGTGGGGTGGGGAGGGCATTGAGCAAGCGGGAAGGAGGTGCTTGGGGAAGAACGGTTTTCGCCTTTCGGCAAAGGTGATGAAAAACAGACTCACACTCAAAAAGTGAGATCAGAACCGTTTGGAGATTTGTATGCCATTTCTGGAGTACTGTATTCAGCTCGATGCATAATTATAAGGACTATAAAGTGGAAAAGCAACAACTTAATCCATTGTGTGACGTAAGTTTTACAATGAGTACATTTCAAGCTTTGTTTGCTGCAGTGAACAAGAAGTATTGGAAAATGTCTCCAAGATTTATGTGCGGGTTGATTGAGCGTGCTGTCTATTACGTTAATTGCGCAAAATGGAACCCAACGTTGGTTACAAATGATTGTTTTTATCTCTATAGCTTCTATATATATATCTACACAATTATGATATTCAACAAAAAAAACTTATTTTAAGACTTTTTTTAACCTAAAACTTGCTCAAATACAGAAGTACCGCTGTATTCGAACAACACACACAGACTATTCCTATTTGCAAAAGGGAATGCGGATGAAGCAGTCTGGCTCGTGTCCATCCTTACAACCCAAGGAAGGTGTACAGACCTAACCACGCAACTCGAAAAATACATTTTTATGTTAATTCCTGTTCGATCAGTATGAGGAATTGGGCTGTGCATCTCAGCAGAAGAGCCCACTCTGAGGTCAAATTAAGTAGATGGGAACACGCTCTTTTGCACTATGTTGGTTCCATACTGCCCCTCCGTGGACAAACTGAGAAGAAATCATCGACCTCCTTAATATTACAAACTTGTGGTAAAATTCACAAATCGTAATATAAGCAAGAAAATTCTGTGGGTCATTCATAAGGTTCTATGAACAACTTCAAGAAACGCCATGGATTTTTGTTTTTCAGTAGCTTATATATAACTACATACATAGAGCCTGGTGTTGACTTAGCGGTTAGGGTGCTGGCTTGGGATCCTAGAATCCTGGGTTCGAATCCCAGTCGATCGCTGAATTAACACCAGGGGGGTTGACTCAGCCTGTCATCCTTCCGAGGTCGGCAAGTTGAGTACCAGTTCACTGGTAATTCCCTGTGTGTCGCAAAGGGTGATTAACAGGGTTGGCGGCAGGAACGGCATCCGCCATAAAACATTGCTTCAAAAATGGGACCACAGTGCCCAAAAAAGGCCAAGCCCTGCTCTGTGGGGAAAAATGGCTTTAAAAGGCGGTTCTTTAAAAAAATATATATATATATATATATATAACTACATACAAATTGGGAAAAAAACATTTACAGTTTATATTCTGGCAAGCAGCAGTTTCTTGGCAAGGCTTTTATTGAGTAGTTTCCCATTGCCTTCCCAGCAGTAGTTAGGGCAGGAATTTTGAATTTTCTTTTTCTATACTCAGTCGAGGCTCATGTAAGAGCTTACACATATCTATCTATAATTCCACTAATCTCTGTCTGTGTGTGTGTGTGTGTGTGTGTGTGTGTGTGTGTGTGTGTGTGTGTATGCGACCGCTGTTTCTCGACAACTACCGGTCCGATATACTTGAAACTTGCCAGGTATATTGCTGGGGACCCGAGGATGTGCCTTTTCAAGGTTTCATATTAATCGGACAAGTAGTTACCGAGCTATGTCCAAAAAACGATTCAACCAATCAGAGAGCAGCGAATTATCACGTGTGCCGAACGTGGCGAACAGACTCTGCCTCGGACGGCACATTTGAGAGCGTATTCATTTATTTCACGTTGGCAAACTATGTTGGCGTTAAACTATGTTTTAAAACTAATTAAAACTACTTTGCGATTCATCGTAACTGCGATTCGTAACTGCCGTTCGCTTTGGCTTTGCGAATGGACCAAACCATTTCATGTAAATAGAGGGGGGGATTGTCACCGTACTCGCAAGCCGTTCGCTTTGGACCAAACCATTTCATGTAAATAGAGGGGGGGGATATAATTTTAGATATAGATATAGTACGGGCATGCCCTAGTAACATATAATAAAGGGAGCAGAAGGCAAGAGGGGGGAGCGAGAGGGAAACAACACCGGTAGAGAACAGGCACATCGGGAGATTCGTGGAAGGGGGAGGGCTGGGGCGGGTACCCGGGATAAACAAGATGGACACGACAAGGACTTTCAGGAAAGAAATCGGAATTTGAAGGAGGTGGATTTAGGGTGGATTAACGGGGGTATAAAAGATCAATGTTTTGGATGGGGAAAGATAAGAGCCTCCTCAGCGTCGACGAGTCTGGCATTTCACTCAGGCCAACTGGCACGGTCTTCAAGCAGCCATCAATCATCTGGACTGGTCTCCCATCTCTACTGCCTCTGACATAAATTCTTCCTGGGAATTCTTCCAAAGCAAACTGCTCTCTCTCATGCACAGATTTATCCCATCTCGTCTTCTGTTGTCTTACCCTTCCTCCCATCCATGGTACACGGAATCTTGTGGTGAGGCTATTGCCCAGAAACAACTTGCTTTCGTCTCCTGGAAAGCAAATCCAACGGAAGGAAATCTCATTTCCTTTCACAAAGCCCAAAACAAGTGTGTGTCCACCCTCAGGAGAGCCAGGAAACAATATCTCTCCGTTCTCAGGACCGAACTCTCTTATCTGTCTCCCTCTTCCAAATCCTGGTGGCGTCTGGTCAAATCTGTTTCTGGTGTTTGTTCCCCCTCCATCCCCTCCCTCACCTCAAATGGCCACACGGCTGACTCCGCGCGTGAAAAAGCTGAATGCCTCAACTCTGTGTTTGCCTCTAAATCTTCTGTCCCAAACCCATCCCTCTCTGTACCCACCGTACCCAGTCGTACCCAGCTGCTCCTGGACTCTGTGTCCTTTCCTCCTGACAAGGTGGAAAAGTTTCTGTCAACCCTCGACTCGGATTCTGCAACTGGACCTGACGGCATCAGCCCACGGGTCCTAAAATCCTGTTCTTCCGCTCTTTCACTCCCTCTCTCTGTTCTCTTCACCCTCTCTTTTGCTCAAGGTCATCTTCCATCTGCTTGGAAATCTGCTAACATCACCGCTTTGCACAAAAAGGTGCAAAAACAGATCCCAGCAACTACAGACCAATCAGCCTTCTCCCAATTATCAGCAAAGTCATGGAATCCATCATTGCTTCAGATATGAAATCTTTCCTCTTCTCCAATGGCTTGATCTCTGATCATCAATTTGGTTTCAGACCTGGACACTCTACTCTGGACATGCTGCTTCTGCTTTCTCAACAATGGATGGAGGTCCTCAATGCCAAACAGGAAATTAGAGCAGTCTCCCTTGACATATCACGTGCCTTCGATACGGTCTGGCACCCCGCTCTGCTCACCAAACTCTCCTCTTTTGGTATCAATGGAAATCTCCACGCATGGCTGGCGGACTTCCTCTCTAGTCGTAGTCAACGTGTGGCCCTGAATGGGTTTCTCTCATCTCCTCTTCCTGTTCAGGCTGGAGTTCCACAAGGCAGTGTTCTGGGCCCTGTGCTTTTTCTGGTCTTCATCAATGATCTCTCTGACTCTCTTGAAAATCCTCTGTATCTCTTTGCTGATGACTCTACTCTCTGTCGCTCCATTCTTCATCCCTCAGATCGGCAGTCTGCTGCCTCCTCACTCTCTGCAGACCTGGACAAAATCACAGACTGGGCAAACAAGTGGAACATGTCTTTCAATCCTGACAAATCTCACACTCTTACGATGTCTCTCCAAAAAGACTGACTGGACAACCCTCCCATCCACTTTCTGAATAAATCCTCTCCAAGAAGTTCTGTCACTCAAGCTTTTGGGTCTCACTATCTGCCATGATCTTTCCTGGGAAAACCACATTTCAAATCTGGCCTCCAAAGCCAGTCGCCGACTGGGCATCCTCCGTCGTGCAAAGTCCTTCCTTGGCACACCTGACCTCCTCACCACATACAAGGCTTTCATCCGCAGCTCAATGGAATACTGCTCTCCCCTCTGGGCTGGTGCTCCTGCCTCACACCTAGCTCGTCTTCACGCTGTTGAAACCAAAGCATTCAGAATCATTGGAATCTCCCGCGATGAAGCTAACTCCAAGGGCCTCTCACTCACTCACCGCAGGCAGGTTGGTGGTCTTTCCATCTTCTACCGACTCCTCTCTGGCCTTGCCCCCCCAGCTCTCTCTGGGCTCTGTCCCGCAAATATTCCTACAGGTCGCACAAGATCTGCCTGCAACCCTCTTATGGTCAAACTGCCAAAATCAAGACTCTCTGCTCACCTTCACTCCTTCATTCCTCTCTTCTCCCGCCTCTGGAACAAACTCCCTCACTCTCTTCAATCCCACTCCACCCTCCAGGTCTTTAAAACTGCTGTTCACCACCATCTCTTATCTTCCCCCATCCAAAACCTTGATCTTTTCTACCCCCGCTAATTTCACCCCAATTCCACTTTTTTGAAATACCAACTTCTGTCCTGGAAGTCCTTGGTGTCCTTGTGTTTTATACTTCTCCCTCCACCCCCCCCCCCCCCTTCCCACGCCTCCTCCCCACGCCTCCTCCCCCCAAGCCCTCTCCCTTCCACACATCTCCCTGCTCTCAAATGTTGTGTTTGTGTGCTTCCCCTTCTCTACCCATCTTGTTTTCCGCTCCCTCTTTTTGTGTGTTTTGTTTGTCTGGTTGATTTGTTTGTGAAGTAAATGTTAGCACTTTCACGAGCCTCGATTCAGTTTTCCAAAAAAAAAAAAAAAAAAAAAAAAAAGAGATGGTGGTGGACAGCTGTTTTGAAGATCTTGAGGGAGGAGTGGGATTGAAGACATTGTGGGAGTTTGTTCCAGAGGCGGGAAGAAAAAGACGAATGAATGAGTGGAGGTCAGTTAAACATCAGTCGTCGTAATGGTTTACGAAAGTCTAAATAACCCGATCTTGATCGGGTCACCAACTTGGATTTATATACTGTCGGACCCCGACATTTGTGGAGGATACAATCCTGGAAAATGCTGCTAATGTGGAGACATTGGTTCAATGGGAAAAGGGGAGATAGGTTTCCGGTGGTTCGAGATTCATGAGGTTAAATGTTGAGGTCCGACAGTAATAAAAATGAAAAACACGGTGAAGCCATCAAGCCGTGAGGCAGTGAAGCCTCAGTCAACCCACATGACAATATGTCTATTATTCGTGACATACTGTTTAAACGTCAGTAGCACTGTGTCTACGTCTATTAATTACGTACTATTGGAATGCACCGTTTAAACATTTAGACCCTTTAGGCTGCTTTGACCCCTTGACCCTTTAGACCGGTAAACCACTTCGACCTTTTAAGACCCTTTAGACAACTTCACATGCGTTTAGACATATACATCCTTTAGACCCCTTTGACCTCTCGAAACCTTGAGATACATTCGACCCTTTAGCCATTTAGACCATAAGACCACATCTGTATCATTTTAAACTCCTTTAGACCCTCTGTTTTTTTTTAAAGCAAATGGGCATTCCCACATCAAAGGTTGAAAGCCCTATGACCCCTTAGAGTGGTTGGACATTTTAGACCTTTACACCCTCTAGACCCCTTGAGACCCTTTAAACCCATTTGACTCTTCAGATTCCTTAGACTCCAAGTAAACTGGACCGTAAACGTCAGAACTTTAGACCCTTTAAACCACTATAGACCCTCTGGATCTTAGGGCTTAGACTATTGTGACCCTTAAACTCTTTCGACCCTAACAGTGTGTGTACCATTATGATTATTATTATCATTATCATTATGTACCATTGCCATTATCGATAGCATTATTATCGTTATGTATTACTATCATTATCATCATTATTATCATTATCATTATCAACAATATCATTGTTATTATCACGACCATTATTACCATTTTCAATATTGTCATTGTTATTATCATTTTGTACCAGTTTCATTATCATTATGTGCGATGTAATCATCTATTATTATCATTATGGATCATTATTATTATCATTATTATATTCCATTATCATTAGGTAAGATTATTATTATGTATCATTGTTATTGTTCACATTATGTACCATCATCATTACAATTATCATTATGTACCATTATGATTAATTAATCATTATGTACCATTATCATAATCATAATGTATCATTGTCAATATCGTTATGCATCATTATCATTTCAATAGTATGTAATTAATACACGTACTTATGTTCTGTGCAGGAAAAACAAACAGACAGAATGCAATCGCTCATCTCAGCACAAAATTAGCGATCTGCATAGGCCACAAAATAAGTTAAAACAAATAGGAAATCAGAGAGTTCATAGAACAAGATACCCCACGCAGTGTTATGGAAGATACTCCACCCTGTTACGAACAAGATACCCCACGCAAAAAATATGGACGTTCAGTGCTATTGAAGTAGTCCAGAAGCAACCCTGAACACCACACTTGTACCTTATACCTTACACCCCATTGAACCTTTATTTAAATTTAAGTACAGTAGTACAAAACTGGAGCTTTTTGGAAATATTATGATAAACAATTGCATTATGACAAGCAATTTCCCCCCCCTTTCCATGCCTCCTCCCCCCAAGCCCTCTCCCTCCCACAGATCTCCCGATGTCCCTGCTCTCCATCTTGTTCTCCCGCTCCCTTTATCATATGTTTCATGTTTTATGTGTCAGTTTGTCTTTTTGTGATCAATGCTAGCTCTTACACGAGCCTCGATCTTGTATAGAAAAAAAAAGAAAAAAAGAAAAAGAAAAGATAGACTATAGGTATGCATACTCCCCTTTAAGCAGCTAACCTCTGTTTGAATCCAGACCCAGCTATAAACGGTCTTCCCGGTGTTTTCAAAGGCAGATCAATCCCCATTTCAAACAAAAAGACACAAAGGTGTGTCCCAAATGCAACACCGTCTCCTCTGGTAAAGGTAATAAAAATTGTCGCTTTATTTTGGTAACCTGGAGTTTGGACTACCCTGTATGTATGGGCATTAGCTGAATGTGAACTCTCTGAACCCAGTTTGTGAGAAACCCATAAAGGTTTATTACATTAGAAAAGACAAATGTGATTGAACAATGCTGCTTGCAATTTCCAAATATTCGTTTGGATTGAACTTTCGAACACTCTTCTTGCTCACCAGCAGTCCTACCCATGGCAATCCACGGTGTATTAGCATCGCTGCAGATCCAATTTCATCAGAGTTGCAATTGCAATTTAAAATTACAAGTGCAAACTAAAGTGCAAGTTAAGTTCCATGAAGTGATTCCAAATTATTTTTATACAATCGGATTTCTCACTCAATTTTTACGTGGTCCTTAACTCCTGAAGATGTTGTTCATGCTCCTCAAGGATGCTTGAGGGCACCCTCGAGCAATCACTAACATTTCCGTAGGTAATTCCATTTCCACAATGTTTCCATCACAATTTCCAACTCAAAATGTCACTACTCCAATGCAGAATTCTGCATAAGTAGCCATCAACTATGGTGCGACGTCAGAATTTGGCAAAGGTACCAACACACAATGGTACCTATGCAAAAGGTACCTTGAAACTTTTCATGTCCCAAAGGGAGCACGAGCAAACGGAAAAGCTTGCATAAAAGTCGCATGAGAACAACGGAATTCTCATTGAAACAATGCTTGGGCTGCAACAGACCAGGTTGACAGTATCAATACGTGCCGGTAAGGGACCGAGGGTAGACTGGTCATGTGAGTGTGTTACCGCTTAGCTATCTTTTCACTCCACTGCACATTCAATAATTAGTTTTCTAACTTCAAATGAATCATTGAGAGGCCTGCACATGTTTGATTGTGTAAATGGAGATTTTGGTGGTGGAGACCTGTGCTCCCAGCCTGGTGTCGGCTTAGGGGTTAGGGTGCCGGCTTGGGATCCTGGGTTTGAATTCCGGTCAATCGCTGAATTAACGCCAGGGGGGTTAACTCAGCCTGTCATCCTTCCGAGGTCGGCAAATTGAGTACCAGTTCACTGGTAATTCCCTGTGTGTCGCAAGAGGCGACTACCAGGGTTGGTGGCAGGAAGGGCATCCGGCCATAAAACATTGCTCCAAAAAGGGGACCACGGTGCCCGAAAAAGGCCAACCCCTGCTCTGCGTGGAAAAATGGCCTATAAAGGTGGTTCAGATCGATACTCTTAACGGTGTTATGGTCTCCACAACAAATTGTGAACTCTTGTGTGGCTAAGAAACGATCCTGGACAGGTTGACTCTCTGTTGCAAGGTGTGGCTGAGCTGCCACAGGAATCAATCCCATAACTGCGAGGGAAATGCTTCAAGGCATTACTTTTCTACCTGTACCCTTAGAAAGCCTTTATCCACTGTCCCACGAAGCTGCAGATGGAAACTTTTGGTTGAAATGATATTGTTATTTCTGTGAATTTTCATTCTGGGACATGCCAGCAGTCGTACCTTCATTTGTCCAATAATGACTCAATAATAATGGATTTCAGTTGCATTTATTGGTGTTTGTGGTGATAACTGCACATATCAGCAAGGACGTGATGTCAGAAGGGTTTCTTGATAAACTTGAACTCCTGCACTACCGCAAAAAATGTACCTAGCAGAAAGAAAAAAAACAAGCATGAAAAATAAACCATTAGATGTTTCATCATCAGATCACAATCTATTACGAAAAGGAGAAGCATCCATGTGTGTCCATCACGCTTTATTCTAAATGATTCCTGCTGTCATAGAATAACACTCATGGTACCATTGGAAAGGTAATAATCAATTTACTTTTTTTGAATTTAATAGCCGGCGAAGCTGGTGTTGTCAATAAACGAGTACGTATTATGTTGAAAACCTGATTATGCCTTGGCTCGAGAATCCGAAGCGCAGTGGGCGCAGCCAGCTTGCGGAGGCGGAAGTATGCATAACAAATTTAAAACGTTCATTAGGAGTTTCTTTCACCCGTCGTCGTTTGATTCACAATCTTATGCACCTCCGATGTATTAATAAAATAATTTAAGACCAACATCGGCCCGCACGGGCCTGGTTATCTTCAACAAAACGCATCACCAAACACCGGACCCAATGAGAGTCGAGCATTTGCAAAAATATTTCTAAAATGAAAGCGCTTACTGGATGGAGTGCTGGAGACAGCCATCGACCGGATGCGGAAGTTTGCATAAAACAATTGCGAAAACGTTCAATAGGAGTTTGTTTCACCCGTCGTTCTTTGATTCACAATCTCATGAAACCTCTAATTAGTAATTAAAATACGTTAAGACCAACCTCGTTATCTTCAACGAAAATCGTCATCAAACACCAGAACCAATTATTATTACGCGTTTCGGACGGTGAAAACGGCGTCAAATATTCTAAAATTGACGAAGAATTTATTTTTTGGAAATCTCGCGGCCGTACGGGATAGTTTTTCACGGCCAGAAATACGGTATAAGCGGTTTACATATTTAGTTTAGAAATACGGATAGTTTTTCACGGCCGGAAATATCCGAAGTTGAGATGGAATTCACCGAATTAATCACTGCAAGCTAACGTCTTCTGGTGGACGAAGCTGCCGTGCCCGGAGAGTCAGAGAACCAGCCCTAGTGCCTGACAGCGACTGAAGTTAGAAGACTACACACTCACTGTGAAAACGTATGTTAAGCCCAGTTAAAAATAGGCCTTAAGCTAGCACGTCGTATAGTTACTTCCTTAAGCTTCTTGTGACATTTATTGTATTGTATGCAGGTATTGCCATTGGGGAGGACTGTCTGCTCTTCTCTTTTACCAAGTCTTACCAGGTACGGTACACCTACTACACCTACCTACTACCAACTACCTACCTACCTACTACCAACTACCTAACCTACTGATGCCATGGTGATTATTTTTTTTTTTTTTTTTTGTGTACAAGATCGAGGCTCGTGAAAGAGCTAACATTAATCACACAGAAAGACAAACCGACACATAAAACATATAACATGGGGAGCGGTAGACAAGATGGGGAGAGAGGGGGAAGGACACAAACACGGGTAAAATAGTGGCAAGAGGTATGCAGGTATTGGGGAGGACTGTCTGCTCTTCTCTTTTACTAAGTCTTACCATGTACGGTACCTACTACACCTACCTACTACCAACTACCTACCTACCTACTACCAACTACCTAACCTACTGATGCCATGGTGATGGGTAAAATAGTGGCAAGAGGTATGCAGGTATTGGGGAGGACTGTCTGCTGTTCTCTTTTACCAAGTCTTAGCAGGTACGGTACCTACTACACCTACCTACTACCTACCTACCTACTACCAACTACCTACCTACCTACTACCAACTACCTAACCTACTGATGCCATGGTGATGGGTAAAATAGTGGCAAGAGGTTTTGGCTTCGCCGGCTCATTGCGGCTTTGCAGTCGGTACTAGTAATCAATTTATGGTTGGAAAACGAATATTCGATTTAATCGGAACACTTTGTGTCCGTTTAACCCTAAGATATGCCTGTGACTTCCTGACTTCCGGTTTGAAGATTTTTCCACATATTTGTCAAATATGCAGCTGCCACTTCAACCTCCATTAAGGCTAAGTTTTCTAACATCGTGTTTTTCTGTGTTGTTGTTTGTGTTTTCGTCTAATTTTCCGTGTTACATCGTACCTTGTTGAACTGCATAGCAAATTCATTTTCGTGTTGTTCAAGGCCTACTTGAGTTGCTCCTTGGAAAGCAGCTGTGAAGATGATGTGTCCCTTTTGTCTCCGTATTCCTCATTTTAATTATTTCTTCCCAAATATTTTACTTCTGCCTCTTGAACATTATCCTATTTCCCTTCCTCACAAGCGCAAACGACTTTTTTTCTCCATTCCACAACAATCTCATTCCACTTGAATTTCCTTCTGCCTGTACTTCCTGTACAGCATTCTTTTTTTTTTTCTCCCTTTTCTCAACATCTCCAAACTGAATCTTCATTGAATATAAACACTTTTCTTCCTTTTTCCTTAATAAAAGCATTTTAAACATTTTAAAATGCTTCACTTTACTTATTTCTCCATCAGGAGCGTCCAACGTGCTCTTCTTCCTCAGCGTAATATATTTCTAATCTTCTTCGTTAAAATATTATTTCCCAAAACTTCTGTCAGCTAAACATTTGATCTACCAACCCTCCTCATACACCTACAACACAACCGTTCTCCATACCTTCACCATAAATTCTTACCTCCCATCCCATGATCCTTATCTCCGTTTGTCCAATTTGTGACTTTGGAATCCCCATCTCTCCATTTCATGTCCCCTCTTTCCACTTCCCCCCAAACTCTACTTCCTCAAAGCTTAATGTCTCCCCTTTCTACATCCCTCCTCACCCCACCCTCCCAATGCTTCCTCCTCACCAGACACACTGAAATCTTCCTCCGCACCCACCCAATCAAACCTTCCCCACTCACCCCACCACCTCAAAGCCTCCCAATCCTGTCCCTAACTGTGTGGACCTCAAACATCCGAACTCTCTGCTCCAACTTGATAGATTTCACAATGCAGACTGCTGCCGATAAACCAGACATTATCTGTTTAAAAAAATCCTCCACAGGACGTCCCTGACACCTTACTGTCTCTCCCTGGCTATTGTTTCCTCTGATTTCAGACAACAGTGACAACCATTTAACCACTCACCTTAACTCTCTCTTCCTCATATGTGGTGATTTCAATTGTCACGATATAAATTGGCTGAATGTTGGTACTTCTCTTACCGATTTCCGAACCGGATTTCTCCCAATAGCAAATCCTCCCTTCTGGACTTGGTGATGACAAACTTTCCTGAAAATGGCTCCTGCTCTTCCTCTGCTCAATTGGTCCATCTGATCATAAATGATTATGAAGAGTCAACATCTCTGGCAATTCTTAGAGAGCTGCTTCAGTGAGCCTGGCAGTTCACTCAGATAAATTGACAGCAACTGCAAGCAGCCATCTCACTTCAGGACTGGTCTCCCATATCTACTGCCCCTGAAATTAATTCACCCTGGAAATTCTTCCACAGAAAAATTATGAACAGATCAATCCCACCTCACCTTCTGTTATCCTACCTTTCTGCCTATGTTACACGGAATCCTGTGGTGAGGCAGTTGTTCTGAAACAATTTTCCTTTTCTTCCTGGAAGGCTAATCCAACCGAATGCAATCTCAGCTCATTCCATAAAGCCCACAACAAGTGTGTGTCCACTCTCAAAGAGCCAGAAAAGAACATCTGTCCAACTACAAGAATTAACTTTCCAACTTGTCCCCTCTTCTAAAACCTGGTGTTGCCTCGTTAGGTCTATCTCTGGTGTATGCTCCTCTTCCATCCCTTCCCTTTCTTCAAATGGCACCACAGCTGACTCTACACATGAGAAGGCTGAATGCCTCAATTCGGTTTTTACTTCCAAGTCTTGTGTATCTAACCCCTCGCTCCCTGTAGTCATCCTACCCAGTCGCACCCAACTGCTCCTGGATTCTGTGTCTTTTGCACCTGATTTGGTGGAGAAGTTTCTGGCCACCCTCAAATCTGATTCTGCAACTGGATCTGCCAGCAACAGCTCAAGTGTCATAAAACCTGCTCTACTGCTCTTGCACTTCCTCTCTCTGCGCTTTTCACCCTATAATTTGCCCTAGATCATCTTGCATCTGCTTGGAAATCAGCCAACATCACTGCATTGCATAAAAAGATGCTTGTAACTCTTTGTAGAAATTGTGACATTGCCATTGTGTGCAGAGTGTTAATTCGTTTCCTTTTTCATAAAAGTGATTGGTGCACAGCAGCGCTACGAAACCACTAATGACCTTAAGCAAGCAGAGAGACTTGCTTTTAATGGAATCGCCCCAAAATGCTCCGGAAAATGTCAACCTGTGTCGTACAAAGTCCTTGGCACACCTGAACTCCTGACAACATACATAAACCTTCAGGCACAGCTTGATGGAGTAATGCTTTCCCCTCTGGGCTGACACCCCTGCCTCACACCTTGCTCAGCTTGATGACGGGGAAACTGAGGCCTTTTTGAAATTTTATTTATTTATGCTAAGGCCCGTAATCGAGCTCACACACACACACACACACACACACACACACACACACACACACACACACACACACACACACACACCCTTCAAGATTCTTGGAATCTCCCATGATGAAGCTGAGTCTATGGACCTATCACTTTCCCATTGCAGACAGGTTGGTGATCTCTGTCTTCTTTGTCTCCTTTCTGGTCTTGCACTCTCTGCTCTTTCTGTGCTTTGTCCTCCACAGCTTTTTTCATAGCGCACCCATTCCATCATCAACACCTTTCTTGTGAAACTACCTATATCCAGGATCACTGCTCAACTCCACTCAATTGGTCCTCTTTTTTTCCTACCTGTGGAACCAACATCCACATTCTCTTCAATATAATTCTTCCCTCCAAGTCTTCAACACAGCTGTTAACTACATCTCACATTATCCACCATCCAATACTCATGATCTTTTCTACCCTCATGAACCCTCCACTTCGAAGTCCACTTCCTTCAAAATTTCCAGTTTTTCCTTCCTTAGAGTTTTTTTTTTTTGTGTGTATACTGAATCGAGGCTCGTGAAAGAGCTGACATTTACTTCACAAACAAATCAACCAGACAAACAAAATATATAAAAAGAAGGAGCGGAAGACAAGAGAAGGGGAAGCACACAAACACTTGAGAGCACACAACATTTAAGAGCAGGGAGATGTGTGGGAGGGAGAGGGCTTGGGGGGAGGAGGCGTGGGAAGGGGGTGGGGGGGTGGGAGAAGTATAAAACACAAGGACACCAAGGACTTCCAGGACAGAAGTTGGTATTTCAAAAAAGTGGAATTGGGGTGAAATTAGCGGGGGTAGAAAAGATCAAGGTTTTGGATGGGGGAAGATAAGAGATGGTGGTGAACAGCTGTTTTAAAGACCTGGAGGGTGGAGTGGGATTGAAGAGAGTGAGGGAGTTTGTTCCAGAGGCGGGAGAAAAGAGGAATGAAGGAGTGAAGGTGAGCAGAGAGTCTTGATTTTGGCAGTTTAACCATAAGAGGGTTGGAGGCAGATCTTGTGCGACCTGTAGGAATATTTGTGGGACAGAGCCCAGAGAGAGCTGGGGGGGCAAGGCCAGAGAGGAGTCGGTAGAAGACGGAAAGACCACCAACCTGCCTGCGGTGAGTGAGTGAGGGGCCCTTGGAGTTAGCTTCATCGCGGGAGATTCCAATGATTCTGAATGCTTTGGTTTCAACAGCGTGAAGACGAGCTAGGTGTGAGGCAGGAGCACCAGCCCAGAGGGGAGAGCAGTATTCCATTGAGCTGCGGATGAAAGCCTTGTATGTGGTGAGGAGCTCAGGTGTGCCAAGGAAGGACTTTGCACGACGGAGGATGCCCAGTCGGCGACTGGCTTTGGAGGCCAGATTTGAAATGTGGTTTTCCCAGGAAAGATCATGGCAGATAGTGAGACCCAAAAGCTTGAGTGACAGAACTTCTTGGAGAGGATTATTCAGAAAGTGGATGGGAGGGTTGTCCAGTCGGTCTTTTCGGAGAGACATCGTAAGAGTGTGAGATTTGTCAGGATTGAAAGACATGTTCCACTTGTTTGCCCAGTCTGTGATTTTGTCCAGGTCTGCAAAGAGTGAGGAGGCTGCAGACTGCCGATCTGAGGGATGAAGAATGGAGCGACAGAGAGTAGAGTCATCAGCAAAGAGATAGAGAGGATTTTCAAGGGAGTCAGAGACTTCTGTATCCATCTAAGAGTCCAAGAGTTTGCTTCTGTATCTAACTTTTCCAGCCTCTGTATCCTCCCTTACCCCTCATTCCTCCCTTACCCCCCATTCCTCCCCACACCAATTGTTTGTCAAAGCCTCCCTCTATAATTTTGTCCATCAACTCTACTGTTGCAGTCCCCCCCCCTCTCTCTCTCTATTGGCCCATTTGTTCTGTTGCGTCCTCATCCATTCAGTGTTCTAGGACTTGCTCTACCACAATCAACTATGTATACAAAAAAACCTCTTCCATCCTTCACGATCTGCCTATCTATTTTGAAAAATGTATTCTTGTCTTCTGATGTGGTTAAGTTTTTTTCCCCCATTCTTCATACATCTTCTTTGCTATCGCTATTTCCTTCTTCAAATGTTTATAATCTTCTCTATTTTGAGGATCTTTACTCTTTTGCAACTTATTGTAAGCTTCTTTCTTCTTTTTGAGCACTTGCTGGATTCCAATTCCACCACCATGTTTCTCGTGGTGTCGGGCACCCAGGTTGTCCCATACACCTTAAGTGTTTGTCCATTGTCTCCTAATGCCCTTGTAAGTCATGGAAAAGTACACTGATGCTCACTTATCTATTGCCTCCACATGATTTATGTAAAAGTTATATTGCAAGCCTTAGATAATCTTTAAAAATATGTTGTCTTCTCAAGATCTGTTCACACATTAATTAAATGGTTCATGTTCAATGCCTCTTTATAATGACTCCAAAATCTGATATTTCCATGCTTTGTTGTGTCTAAATTTCTTCAATTTGAATTTCAGAGTTCTAAAGATCTTAAACAGATTAAACAAATTTGCCTGGACCTCTTGGGAAGAGGAATGCAAGATTGCTCAAAGTTTGAACTTGGCTGCTCTAAGGGTCTAAGGCTAAGCCTTTCTGCTCAGGCATCTTATCAACCATGTTTACCAGCCTGCTGCACCCTGGAGTGATACAATTTCCTGCAGCGTACGACAATATTCATTCTCTCAACTAATCTCAAATTCGTTTTCTCCAACTTCATATCAGATTTTAATATTCCAAGACATTATTTCTTTATTTATTTCATCCCACTCAAAATGTGTTTTTGTATACTGAATCGAGGCTCGTGAATGAGCTGACATTTACTTCACAAACAAATCAACCAGACAAACAAAATATATAAAAAGAGGGAGCGGAAGACAAGAGAATTGGAAGCACACAAACACTTGAGAGCACACAACATTTAAGAGGAGGGAGAGGGCTTGGGGGGAGGAGGCGTGGGAAGGGGGGGGGGGAGGTGGGAGAAGTATAAAACACAAGGACACCAAGGACTTCCAGGACAGAAGTTGGTATTTAAAAAAGTGGAATTGGGGTGAAATTAGCGGGGGTAGAAAAGATCAAGGTTTTGGATGGGGGAAGATAAGAGATGGTGGTGAACAGCTGTTTTAAAGACCTGGAGGGTGGAGTGGGATTGAAGAGAGTGAGGGAGTTTGTTCCAGAGGCGGGAGAAAAGAGGAATGAAGGAGTGATGGTGAGCAGAGAGTCTTGATTTTGGCAGTTTGACCATAAGAGGGTTGCAGGCAGATCTTGTGCGACCTGTAGGAATATTTGCGGGACAGAGCCCAGAGAGAGCTGGGGGGGGCAAGGCCAGAGAGGAGTCGGTAGAAGACGGAAAGACCACCAACCTGCCTGCGGTGAGTGAGTGAGAGGCCCTTGGAGTTTATATTTAAAAAAGTGAGAGATTGAGTCTATATCTAACATTGAATCATTCAGGCAATTTGTCAGAGCTCTGAGTAAAATTTTGCCAAATTAGTTTTTTGTGTTTAAATATCGCAATTGAAAACTTAAACGAACAAACAAATATATTTAGCATCCTGAGAAAAGGATATTGGAAAAATGAAAGCACAGGGCATACATATAACCAATTTAACCAGAGTAGTATTGATCACAGGTATGAGGAACAACATTACATGGTGATGATACTGTACTCTACTTGATACAAGTTAATATTTTACAGATGTGAGGTTAAATGTATATATATATCGAGACATTTATTGAGAGACTCAACCTGAAACAATAACCTCTATTTCATTACTTGAGGAATATATATTTTTACTTGCGTCGTGGCACATGTCTACAAGTGCTCCGCATGGTTGTTGTTGTTGGCGTTGTTGTTGCGGTTTATGTTGGGGATCGATTTTTTTTTTAATGTGCACCCATTGGTCAGACAGCTTCCGGGCCACACTCATATTTGTCGCTTGACTCCACCCACTATGGCACCCAAACAAAATAATATGGCCACCGTCTTGGTTTTCTGGTGGGCCTAAGACATCACTGTAGGCCTCTGCTGATTATACAATGCCCGGGTTTTTTGCGTCAGATTTCCATTGGCTTTGTTTGGGACGAGTGTTATACATGATGAGGGACCCCAAAATATCGAATAAATGTCAAAATAAAAGCTATTAGTAAGGTTTAATCAAGCCAGTCAGCACGCACAGTATGCGCTACCCTAAAAAAAATAGTGTTACGTAATTTTTGAACAGCCCCATATTGGGTTTAAACAATCCAAGAAAACGTGACGAATCAGCTTATTCTGATATAACCATGGTTGAGGGTGACATGGATGAGAGGTGTCAAGTTCCTTTTTTAATAGCACATTAAATGTGTTTCACAATTGCGCGGTTCATCTTTTAAGAGTGCTTTAAATACACGTTTCCCAATGGGCCCGTTACTGGATTTTGTCACGGTGCACTCATTTTTGTTTGATACCCATACAAATGCTTGTAAAAGAAAAAGTAGAAACATTTTCTCAGAAACTAAGAAACACTTTTGTTTTTACCTTGGTTGAATTAAATACATTAGAGAAGGCATAGCTTACGTATTTCCATTGAAAAGAGCGACCACAGAAATTGAAGATACACCAAAACTGTTTGAGAAGAGGCTGTAGTGCTCTCTTTGCCAGAGAAACTTCACTTTGCTTGGTTCACCGACGAAGATCTCAGCATCCAAAGTGTAGGTGTATGTCTCGCCGGGAATGAGTTGCACATAATATCTGGTGCAAATGATAACATGCAAAAAGACATTGGACTATCTCAATAAGGCATTGCTGCAAGAACAACCTCTGATTGAGCTCCAGATCAAAAATGATGCTATCTCAAATAATTCCAATATTTCTTTTTCACTCAATAAGGAGACAGCTCATTCATTTAATTATAGATAATGACATTTCTTTCGTTCAAACTATTAATCTTCAAATCTACATTAAATAAAATTACAAGACTTGATTATGGAATTTGCAATACAATTAAACAAATAGGAGGGGTCACATCTGCACAAATCCATGGCTCAATTTTCGACAACAATGAAAAAAGATTGTTCATACCAATACCCCGGCTATTTCTGGACCATTTTTATTTGTGAATGATGTATAAGAGTTTTAGCACAACGATTAAAAGGTTTCCTGAGATGGGTAAGGCTGTTATCGGTGTGAGATGCATGTTCAGATGGTGAATCAGGTATATAAAAGGATATACTCTCAACTTTGACACAGGAGGAAGCCATTTCGGCCATCAGGCTTATTCTCTATCAACATGTACCAGATTAATTCAATCTCTCATTTTGTCAATTTAATTTCACTGAGGGTGAGAGGATAAGTGCGGTTCACATTAGAGTGATGACATCACCAAAGGTGCTAAAATATATGCAGCGTGTCCCAGAATTCACTACGGAACATAAAAAATTAAGATTACATTTAATGTTTTTAATAATAGGGAATATGATTGGTTGAATAATTAAATATTTGATGAAATAATTCAACACTCGTGCGAATGGTTGACCATATTTTCAAAACAAAAAAATTATTATAAAAATAAATATTACTTATTCTATGTTCAGAAGTGATTTCTGGGACATCCTGTTCACTCCGGGGGAAAGCTTCTGTTCCACACTGGTGAGGGCAAACTAGCCCAAAATACGTCTCCACGGATGCTCCCTCTCTGGGGTGGACTGGTCCATAAAATTGAGAATTAAATTCTCTTCTCGGTATTGGCTGCAGTACATTTCTACAGAAATGCTTTGCGAAGCTCGTGCCTAATAGGCAGAGCCACTGTTTATCCAGCAGAGCCTTTAAAAAAAATTGTGGAAATCCTCACCACCTGAGGTAATTGATTAGGTGAGAGCTGATTGGTTGGTTATTCCTTCCAATTTGGGTAAGAGACATGATTGCATCTTGATATGTGAATGTTAACTGCTATTGGCATTGCACATGGTGCGTGATTGGGACCTCAGTGGTGCACGTTTCTGTCTATGCTGTCGCTGATGACTCCCCAATAAATTAATGAAACTGGTCAGGCGGCTTCTGGGCATGTGATATTGAGATTCTCATATATGTGCTACTTGTCTGCAGTTGTCGAGGAACCCAGGTAGGGTTTGAAACAGCAAAGGACTTACCTTGTATAGCTTTGCTTGGTTGCTTTATGCAGCTTTCTTTGACTGAAATAGCAATGGGGTTCATTATGGAAATCCTAGCCACCTGGGGTCATTGATTAGGTGAGAGCTGATTGGTTATTCCCTCCAATTACAGGTAAAAGACATTATTGGGTCGTTTTATTTATATGAATGAATGAATGAATGATCGTTTTAAGGCCATTTTCCCTGCTAGAGCAGGGGTTAGCCTTGCGGGCCCCATGACAGTCATGGTTCCCTGTTTGAGGCAATGTTTTTTTTATGGCCGGATGCCCTTCCTGACGCCAATCCTTAGTCGCCTCTTACGATGCGCAGGGATACGGTGTACCTATTCTAAATCGGGGTACACACCGGGATCATTCATCCCAACAAGCTGGTACTCAATTTTCCGACCATGGAAGGATGTTAGGCTGAGTCAACCTCCCTGGCGTTAATTCAGCGATCGACCGGGATTCAAACTCAGGATCCTAGGATACCATGCCAGCACCCTAACCATTAAGCCAACACCAGGCTGTTGACTTGGTGTGAGCCAACCATTCTGTTTTTTAAGGGCTTTTTAATTCTATCCAATATGGCTGCCAGACCACATGACCAATGACGTCATAAATTTACATTCTCCAATATAATTGTTGCATAGATCATGCTCAATAAATTTCAAACTGATCGTTTGAAAATTTTACATGAGTAGACGCATATTATGGTGAAAAATTCGTGTCAATCGAATCAACGGATGCTGAGACGATGAATCTTTACGTACACAACTGGTCGCTTAACCTCGGATTTTCGTTTCGCAAATCCAAGGTGATGAAAATTGTGTGAATTCACTTTAATGTGATACATTTAATGTGGACTAAGGAACCTAACATACCTATTTACATTAATTATTATGAGATAAATTTATCCATTTTAGGTCGTTTCACTTAACGTGGTTTTCAAGAATGCAACCATGACGTTTAAACGAGGACAAAGTGTATATGCAAGTAAGGGTAAATTTACTCTGCTCTTAGACCAGCCGATATACAATGAGTTTATTTTCCGTTTCGGTTTTAGACATTAGGATTGAATCAATGCTGCAGCTCTTTTAGAATCGATAAAATCAACAACAGGTAAATAATAAATATAGAAAATATAAAAAACACAGGTAAATAAAAACACAACTTACGGTGGCATCTGGTGCTCTTTGGTGTTTCCATTTGGGCCATAGAGAGCAATTCTAAAAGTCCCATCTACTTCACTCAAGCCCTCCAAGGTTACTGAAACTTCATATCTCCAGCCTGGTTTGAAAATATCGGATTCACAAATCAGAAATTCACAAAAGAATCCAATATTAGAACATCCAATAAAAAAAAATTCCCATTTTATCTCGCTATAATTCACCAAATGCCCGTCTGTCCCCAGGTACCGCAAAAACGGCTGAACCGATCGCAATGACATTTTGGATGGGTAATCCTGGGACCCCCTGGAGTAAAATAGGCTATATTGTTTTTCCAATTTCAGCTTTGGTCTCCAGCATTTTAAGGTTTGGACTCCCGCATAACGTTATTGTCCCGGGTACCGCAAAAACGGCTGAACCGATCGCAACGATTTCCTGGAACCCCTGCAGTAAAATCCTACAATAATTCACCAAAATAACGACATGAAAATTAAAAACGGCTGAACAGTATTTCATGAACATTTCATTGCAGAATTGAGGAAAATCCTGATGAGTTACGAACCTGCCATGAATGCGGAAGTGGACAGATTACGGCAATGAGCTTGTTTGATAATATCCCAATACAACCGTCATTTAAAACAGTATTTTGTTAAAGTAGTATCAATTGATGATTGGAATTGAGTGAATACAATTACGATTTTGAATTCGTAATTGTATTCACCCAACCGTACGGAACTTCACATCAGGATTTAAATATTTGTTTATGTCACGAATGTTATTAAAAGTTTATTTTTTATATTAATGCTATTTAATTTGTGATTGGAGTTATGCTGTTTGGAATGAAAAAAGAGATATCGAGTTCAAGTGAATGACGAAATGCCATGACGGTTTCTACTTTCTAAACGTGAAATTTGCGGATCGCCATGTGCAGATTCGCCATTGACTGGGTATGGAACAAATGTACCCGTTTGTTTGCTAATGGGTACGTTTTTCATGGAAGTCCTTCACAAACTTCCTGTCCATGTCTGACGTGTGACTGAAGGTGCTACAGGAATGTGGAATTTATTGGTTTCATGCTTTAGCATTCGCCGTTTCTGCATTGTCTGTTTGCTCCTGGCCTCCCACCCGTGCGTAGCTCGGGCTCTTGAGTACCTCACTAGTTTTCATAATTCCTTCTCTGCTGTTAGATTTCAAACATCCACCACACTTATGTTGTCTGAAGTGTGCAACACCTTGTTTTTTCCTCAACAAAACAATGTGTGTCCCTTGGCTCATTAAATAAAAGGTTATGAGCTTGGGGTGGATCAAGCTGCTAAGCTGCTAATCAAGCTGCTTTTGTTTTTTTCAACAAAACAATGTGTCCCTTGGCTCATTAAATAAAAGGTTATGAGCTTGGGGTGGAGGAAGGGAATGTTCAGTATTGTGCGAATGACCTGATTTATTGATTTTATACATTGTGTGTAGACACATGGATTTTACTTTATACAATTTGCTGAATAAGATTATGACATACTTTTGTCTGATCTGTGCTGTCTTTTGTGTGCATCTTATCCATGCAAATAAGAAAAGGTTAAGCAAATGTAAAATGACGGAAATTACATTCATTATTTGGGAGGGCGCACTGGGGGGCTCCGTGGATCCGTCAGAGCTTTTATTAGTAAAGGGAGTGGTGCTCTAAAACCTGCTTGTGGGGCCCTGCATCTTATAATCTTCGCAAAGAAACGCCAAAAGCTGATCGGCAATTGAAGAACTCACCACCCCCAGAAAATATCAATGCCTTCGGGCGAATGATCATCTTGCGGGAGGTGGGGGTAAATGTATTGGGGCCCTCGGTGGAAGAAATACCATCAGAAGGCAGATGAACTAAATATTTATTTAATCAATGGCATCCACATTTTTCTGCAGCCCGCACAGCCTTTATCAATCAATCAGGTACTTCAGTCATACATCTGCTTACCAATTTTTATGACTTGACAACAACTTTTTATGACTTGTTATGAGCAATATGTGCATCACCAAATCCCTGTGGTGGGGGGAAATTGGCAAAGTAACAGGCATTGGACCAGTGCTGGGAATCACAGTCATGATCCTGCACATACGCGGATCAAGATATTGTTCGCTCTGTACTGATTTTGGATGACATCATAGTTCAGCAGAATCTTTTATTGACTCAGCTGCCCTTTTTACGGATAGCACAGCTGACCTCAATTTGAGGTGCTTCACCTCAACAAGAAAAGGTCACCTTAAATAAAGCTCATCCTCCATGTAGCGGCTGGCCCATGTGCGGGCGAAACAAAAAGAAGCCTAGAAAAAAACTACTGTAAATATTGCGACATGGAATGTTCGCAATGTACAGACAGACCACACTAATGTGACCATCCAGAAAGGCGAACAGCAGTAGTAGCTCTTGAGTTGAAGTGCTACAATATATTCACATAGCAGCTCTGAGTGGGACTAAGTTTGAAGACGAGGGTCAGCTGACAGAGGAAAAAGTAGGCTATACTTTCTTCTGGAAAGGTAAACCAAGAAAGATCCACGCATGTCAGGTACTGGATTCATGATCAAAAAGGAACCTGTCTCTTGCCTTAAAAGCTTTCTGACAGGTGTCAACAACAGGTTGATGAAGCTACCTTTTCCACTTAGGATCTACTATTACTTTTTTCCACTTTTTTTCCATATCCCGCCCGAGGAGGCAACGGAAATGTTCCACCCAGATCTTAGCAGCTTGATACGACAACATCCAAGAGAGGACAAGTTGATCGTCCTAGGAGACTTCAATGCCCATGTTGGCCAGGATTGCACCACTTGGCATGGTGTAATCAGAAAAGATGGCATTGGAAAAATGAACACAAATGGACTTTTGTTACTATATGTGTGTTGAAAATCAACTGGTAATCACCAACACAGCATTCTGTCTTCCAGACAGGCACAAAATCAAGTGGATAAATCCACGCTCTCGCCAGTGTCACATGATTGATTATGTACTTTACTGGATTAGCAGAGAGACTTGCAAGATATTCCATAACACGTTCTTCATGGAGCCGATTGCTGGTCAAATCACAGGCTCGTGCAATCAAAGCTATACCTTCATCACTCGTGTGATCAAAGATCATATCAAAATGTGCAAAACCCAAGTCTCTTCATCTGCTTGGCATGGTAATGGTGACTTAATGTTGCAGATCTGAAAAATCGAAAGACTGCAGAATAGTTCACCACTCATCCTTCAGCTCCACTTAAGATACTCCTAACATTACAGATGATGTTACTGCATAGTGGAAAGCACTTTGTGATGTGATCTATGAGTCTGCAGTCGAATGCATAGGCCATACAAAAGCATGCCATGCAGACCGCTTTGATGAAAATGACAGAAATCCCGCACTTACTTGAGATTAAACAGAGGGCATGAAATGCTTCTATAGCTGGCCCCACTTCTCATTTTAAGTTCACTATAAAGCAGTCACCAGTTCCAGTGGATAATTTGTCAAATGAAAAATGACTGGTTTTCCCAAAAAGCATATGAATTGCAGACGTTAGGTGATCAGCACGACACCAAGCGCTTTCATGAAGAGATAAGATCAGTTGACAGTCCAACATAATCTACAGTCATGCCTTCAACTATCAGTGAAGAACAACTATCAGTGATGCTTCTTCGCGGTGGTTGTACTCCCCAACACAAGTCGGGAGCCAAATCTTCCCCATTCTTTCCTTCTGCCGGATTCGTCAGGGCAGCACGGTCACGGTTAGAGAGCCGATTGGGCCCCATGAACCGGCCCTTTCCCTCTTTTCTCTGTCTATTCTCTCTCTCTATCTCTCTCTTTCTCTTTCTCTCCTCTCTCTCTGTCTTTCTCTCTAAATCTGTAGTGGCCCTGACTTTGTGAAGGTGGGGGTAGAACATCCTGCATGTAGGCAGTGTCTGGGTCGCTCCTGGGAGATTGATTGGCTGTCTCCGTGCCACGGGCTTGTTCGAGAGTACTGTCCAGGGCTATACAACAACAACTAGTGAAGATGGAAGCACTCTCAAATCAGAGAAAGTTGCAATGCACAACTAATGGAAGGAACACTTCGCTGTCAGATATTGAACAGGCCATGTACTCTTTCTGGTGTATCGACTCAGCCAGATACCCTGGCTTCCTCTCTGCGGTGACCTTGGTGATCCTCCCACTCATGAGGTTTTTAAAGTAGTTGGTGAGATGAAAAAATAATAATCACATGGCCCAGAGAAGATACCTGCTGCGGTAATCCAAAGTGGTGGAAATTGTGTTGTAATTTGCACCTGCTATTTCAATCCCACAGCAACTCACAGATGACAATATTATAAGGACCTACAAACAGAAGGTATATAGGAGTGACTCCAGAAGTTACTGAGAAATGTATCTGCTCTCGGTCATTTGGAAGATCCTTGCCTGAATGAATCCTCTTTGCCAGACTTATTTCTCAAATTAGTGATTAAGTAATTCCTGAACCTCAGTGTGGTTTTCATCCTAAGAGAAGTACAATAGACATGATATTCACTGCTCACCAAAGAGAAAATATATATATGGAACAGCATCAGCTGTTGTGCACAGCCTTTGTTGACCTAACGGCCTAACCAAAGCATTTGATACTGTAAACTGGCCTGCACTCTTGAAAGCAGTCACCAAATTTGGCTGTCCTGACAATTTTTTTAGCAAAGTATGCCAATTCCCTGATGGCGTAGTTAGAAGAGTCAGCATGAAAGAATAGAAATAGAATGGCACCAGCTTTGACAAAGTGGAGTATTCCCATGTCTAATACAGGTGACTAAAATGAGTGTTTTTACAGAATGCTCATTGGTGTGAAATTGACCAAGTATACACACGAGAATAGTCGGCTTTGGCTCCAGTGTTCAGGTAGAATAATTGATTCACAACTCCAGGAGTAACGGCATATGTATTTGCCAAATACCCCATTCTTGGGCAGCCACCATCAGGACAAGTGACACATTTTCCCTGTAACAGAAATGGACAAACAGTTTTATTTGTTGCTCTTTTTGGTTGGGTTCACTAAAATGCTAAGACACATGTTTGCTTTGCAAATATCAAAAGTTAAACACTCAGAGGTTTGTTTTTAAAGTTAATTTTTGAATCAAATATTGATTGTAAGCAAGATTACAAGCAGCATGCTTAATAATGATTCATGAACACCAACCTTTTCAGAAGAATAAATAAAAACAAGCATTCTGAGTTGCGCTGCAATACATGTCCCCTACCGGCAGTCTGTCGTCCGGAAAACTGTTGGGGAAATTACCAAAGTTCAAAGTGCCATAACTTTGTCAAAAATGATCCAAACGTCGTGAAGTTCGAACTTTATCTGTAACTTATCATGAGGAAACCATGTACCAAGTTTGAAATCATTAGCATTAAGAGTTTAGAAAAAAAAGTACGGAAAACTGTTCTTTGTGTGACGGACGGACGGACGGACAGACAGACGGACAGAATGACAGACGGAGGGACAGAGTGCAAACCTATAGTCCCCTCCAGTGTACACCGGTAGGGGACTAATAACAGAATAATAGAAGACGAAATATTAGATTTATTGCAAGAACAAAATATACAAATGTCAGGCAGGAAGGCAAGTGTGTTGACTCTGATGGCATCCTGGGGTATGCTCTCCCACTACCCAAGAGTTTTAGTCTAAATTAAGACTAGTTATTAGTCCCCTCCCGGTGTACACCGCAGGGGACTATAGGTTTGCACTCCGTCCCTTCGTCTGTCAGTCCGTCAGTCCGTCAGTCTGTCAGTCCATCACGCAAAGAACAGTTTTCCGGACTTTTTTCTAAACAACAACAACAACAACAACAACATGCATTTTAAGGCCATTTTCCCTGCTAGAGCGGGGGTTAGCCTTGCGGTCCCCATGACAATCTTCTCCATTTTGCCCTATTTTCTGCATCTCTTCTTGTTAACCCCCATGCCCGCATTTCTTCTTCCACCATCTTTAGCCAAGTCTTTCTCGGTCTTCCCCGTCCTCTACTTCCTTCTACATTCATTTCCATCACTCTTCTCAACCAGTCACTTTCATCCTTCCTCAACACATGACCAAACCATCTCAACCTGTTCCTCTTCACAGCATCAATCACAGGCTCTATTCCCATCATCTTTCACAATTCATCATTTGTCTTCCTCTCTCTCAACGATACTCCGCACATCCATCGAACCATTCGCATTTCCACCCTTTCCAACCTTCGTTGCTGCTCTACGTTCATTACCCATGTCTCGCTCCCATAAATCATAACACTTCTCACACATGCAGCATACACCTTTCCCTTCAGCTTCAATGACACTCCCCTCCTCATCAGCACGCCACTCAGTTCCCGAAACTTCTTCCATGCACATCTCACTCGAGCAACCGTTGCCGAGTCTGATCCACCTTCTCCATTCAGCATGTCTCCGAGGTAGAAAAATGTTTTCACACCTTCCAGCTTCACGCCGTCTCCAAGATCCAACTCAACATTTCCTCTTTCTGCAGCTCCCTCTGTGCACACCTTACATTTGAATGTAGCTGCCACACTGGTTAATGACCCTCTCAGACCACTACATTTTTGATGAACCCACTCAGCGCACATTGTACATTGAATGGAGTTCACTCCGACACCCTTCCTGCACACAGCACATGGCCACTTCCCAGTTCTTTCCACCTCACCACATGCTTTACCACTTGCCATCAGCTTCGTCTTTCCGATATTCACCTTCAGACCTTTTGTCTCCATACATTCCTTCCACTTGTTCATCTTTTCCTTCAGTCCATCCATACTTTCCGCAATCAACACCAGATCATCTGCATACAACAACTCCCACGGTAAACCCTCCTTTACGTTCTGAGCCAGCACCTCCATCACAGCTACAAATAGTAGTGGACTTAGTACCGACCCCTGATGCACTCCCACCTTCACCTCAAACGCACCACTGTTCCCGTCCTTCGTCCTTACAGCTGTGCGCGCTCTTTTGTACATTGCCATCACTACTCTGATCAACCATTCCTCCACTCCTAACTCCCTCAATGCCCATGTCAATACTTTGCGTGGAACCCTATCGAATGCTTTCTCCAGATCAACAAACCCAAGAAACAACTTCTTCCTCTTCTCCATGTACTTTTCCTGCAACTGCCTCACAATAAAAAGCGCGTCTGTTGTTCCTCTTCCTGGCATAAATCCAAACTGCATTTCGTCGATCTTCACTTTCTTCCTTATCCTCCTCTCCAACACCCTTTCCAATACCTTCATTCCATGCTCCAATAACTTTATCGCTCGGTATGAGCCACACTCCAGAGGGTCACCTTTCCCCTTGTATAGAGGGACGAGGGTACTCAGTTCCCAATCCACTGGAATGCGGCCTTCTTTCACCACCAGATTACAGATCTCTGTCATTCTCTTCACACTCCAACTTCCTGCTGCCTTCAACATATCTCCCACAACTCCCATCGGCCCTCCCGCTTTTCTACTCTTCATTGCTTTTATCGCTTCCTCAACTTCCTTCTCAGTTATCTTCTCTGCCGGTCCTAAAACTGGGTTACTCTCTATGTTGCCATCCCATTCATTCTCTGTATTCAACAGCATTTCCATATATCTTTTCCATCTTCCTTTAATTCCATCTGGGTCCACAACGATTTGTCCCACTTCATCCTTCAAGCAACTCACCCCCATCACATCACACCTCTCTTTCACTATCTGCTTTGCAATCCTGAATACTGCTCTCTGACCCTCTTCCGAATCCAAGCATTCTCCGAACATTTTCCTCCATGCCTCCTGCGCCTTTGCTACCTCTTTCTTTGCAGCCTTCCTGGCTGCCTTATAACTTTCATGCTCTGCTTTTTCTGCTCCCATACCCTTCGCCTTCTGCCACTCCTTGAACTTCTTCCTTTTCTCGTCAATCCTCTTTCCAACTTCATCATCACACCACCATGTTTCCGAGTGCCTCGGTGGTCCTTTTTTCCATCCACATACCTCAACAACGGCTCCCAACAGACTATCTTTCATTGACATCCAACCACTTTCAAGCTGAACCACATCATCCTCTACCCTGCTCAGCCTCGCTTTTAATGCCTCCCTTACTGTCACCTCTTTCAACCTCCACACCTTCATTCTCGGTTGGTACTTCATCCGCCGAGCTCTCCTCGCATCTTTCACCCTTATGTCGCAGACAACCAAGTGGTGCTGTGAAACAGCCTCCTCCCCCGGGATCACCTTTGTGTCCCTTTCTTTGGATCACTTTTTTTCTAAACGCTTAATGCTAATGATTTCAAACTTGGTACATGGTTTCCTCATGATAAGTTACAGATCAAGTTCGAAATTCACGGCGTTTCGATCATTTTTGACAAAGTTATGGCACTTTGTTTATTCTAGAGTTCTCCTCAAGCTGCACTGCGCGGGCCGGCGCGCGCCCTCAGCCTCGACTCGCTAACGTCAAAAGCGCGACACAGCGCGCGCTTTCGGGAGGGGCGGAGCCAAGCCTAGCAACATATATATACACACATCGATCATTGATCGTGAACCGGAAAATATAATAAATTACTGATATTTAGCGACTCGAAAGGTTCTTTATCAACAACTTATTTTCTCGTGCTTCTGCTGACCTGCCTGCAAGGTGTATAAATTGAAGTCCCGAGTGCGAATCACAGGTGAGCCCGTCCTGAGGTAATTAGCGATTGGGAACGATTCAGAATCTGTGGGTGAATATCCCTTGGTAATTTCCCCAACAGTTTTCCGGACGACAGACTGCCGGTAGGGGACATGTATTGCAGCGCAATACTCAGAATGCTTGTTTTTATTATCTTCATTGTATGTTTCATATTTTCAGCCTATTTTTCTAACCATATATTGCCTGAATTTTGCATTTTAAAACAAATTCGCCAAATTTGCAACGTTCACTTCAAGAATGTAATTTGCAACATGGACAACCTCTTGTCAATGCTTCTAATAGGAGTGATACAACTTTGATACTCACTCACTCACCGCAGGCAGGTTGGTGGTCTTTCCGTCTTCTACCGACTCCTCTCTGGCCTTGCCCCCCCCCCCCCCACCCCCAGCTCTCTCTGGGCTCTGTCCCGCAAATATTCCTACAGGTCGCACAAGATCTGCCTGCAACCCTCTTATGGTTAAACTGCCAAAATCAAGACTCTCTGCTCACCTTCACTCCTTCATTCCTCTTTTCTCCCGCCTCTGGAACAAACTTCCTCACTCTCTTCAATCCCACTCCACCCTCCAAGTCTTTAAAACAGCTGTTCACCACCATCTCTTAGCCTCCCCCATCCAAAACCTTGATCTTTTCTACCCCCGCTAATTTCACCCCAATTCCACTTTTTGAAATACCAACTTCTGTCCTGGAAGTCCTTGGTGTCCTTGTGTTTTATACTTCTCCCACTTCCCCCCCCCCCCCTTCCCACGCCTCCTCCCCCCAAGCCGTCTCCCTCCCACACATCTCCCTGCTCTCAAATGTTGTGTTTGTGTGCTTCCCCTTCTCTCCCCATCTTGTCTTCCTCTCCCTCTTTTTATATATTTTGTTTGTCTGGTTGATTTGTTTGTGAAGTAAATGTTAGCTCTTTCACGAGCCTCGATTGAGTATACAACAACAAAAAAAAAAAAAAAAAACTTTCGTGGGTGGAGGACCACCCTTTTTTGTGAAGTTAAATTCACAAAGGAAAATCACATACCTTTTAATTTACATATGAGGTCAGTTTTGGCCTAATATTTTCTCTTGGAGTGTTGCAGCATACCTCATTTTGGGGATCGGGGGCGGGAGTGGGGGGAGGTTAGGCCAGAACTGACCAAATTTCAAATTTAACTAATCAAACCCCAAAAAATTCTTTTGTGCACCACAAACAAAAGGCAGTTTATAGAACACCTTAGCCCACACAGTCTTGAGAATAAGGACATGGGAGAGGGCTTTTTCAACTCTTGCTTTGCATTCTGCACTAAATAGAAAGCCTAGGTGCCACCATAGTTGTCTAAATGCTGCATCTAACATTTACTCTGCCCTCAAGGTACGAGATGGCATTAAAGTGCCAAGATGACGATCAGTGTTCTACAATATTCAAGTATAAAATTAAATTAAAATGAAAGTTTTAAAGGCCATAGAAAAATATAAAAAACACTTTTCTCAGAAGTTTACCACCATTGATGCACCGTTTTATATAACACCTTATTTAACACGTTCAATTAGTTATTTATGCCTGTACGTTGTGTCCTTTATGACATCCCTCAAAACAAAGTTTCCTGTTTGGAATGATTTAATTTTGTTTGACTGGCAGACAGACAAACCAAAACAATTACCTTACTCCGATGCGCAATACAATTTGCCAAATTTGGAGCTGAAGTACTCCTAAGCTGCAGGTTCATGTTCTGATTCGTGTTCTCCAGTGGTCAGAATATAAAATTCAATTTCAAGTAAGTATTTCCTCGATCACATCATGACGTCTGTGGACAAACAGAGAACCAATTGCTTTGCGCATGTGCACGAGGTAATAACAAACAGATCACCAATGAAAATAACCACAATATTGTCGCAAAACCCAAATGTTCCCTATTCGGTCAGTCCGTAACCTGCAAGCAGGTGAACTCTAAACCCAGAGTTTATTTTAAATTCACAGCAAAAACGGTAAACTTCAGCAATCGTTGCGGCATGTCACAGCACACGTCAAAGTAACAGTGGACTAGCTGTTCTTAACGTGACCCCTACCCCCTTCTACTTTGCTTCCCATTTATAATATCCTGAAAGAGAACATTCACAAAGTCCCTACTTCAACAAGCTCCTCACACTTGCTAGCTGATTCTATATATGAAAATAACGAGAAATCTCTCAAATCCTGGCTATCTTTCTGTACAGGTTGAAGTCTAACTGCAACATTATAACATGTCCCATTTTAACTTTACTTTGATTTTATCATTGCTTGAATCTTGCTTGAACATCGTAATGTACCAGTACCCAATTCAGCACCGAGCAGATGCGAGGAAATAATTAGTGACAAAAATTAAATCCTACCTATATATATATATATATATATATATATATATATATATATATATATATATATATATATATATATATATATATATATATATGTATATATAAACAGACTTGGCATTTAATATGGAATCTTTTTTTTTTCTTGACTTGGGTTTACTTTCTTAACTCAGTATATCAATCTGGTGAGTTTCTTTTACACTTTGGTGATTTATTTGTGATAAGAACCATGTCACTGATTGTCTGTCGCAGCAAGAAGTCAACAACAGGATTATATCACAGGTGGCATGTCAAAATGTACGGACAGGTGCATTTGATGATTGGCTTCACAGTCGGGTACACAAGGGTTGTTGCGTTCTGTATTAGTGGAAAACAACTGCTGCACGTCTCCAAATGTTATTGCCGCTTCCTCTGGAGATGGTCCGTCAACTCGACAATGCTATTTGTCATGGAGTGGTGGCTTTACGAAATTACGGCATGAAACAGCGTGCTATTGCTCGGCAGTATGGCATCACTCAAGGTCATTAGGTCAGGTGTCAAAGATCCTGAAACGAAATGCTCAGATGGGTGTCCCTACTCCAATACCGAGGCCAGGACATCCCCGCAGAACCAAAAGGAGGGATGATTGCCAGCTGCACCGGTTAGTCTGCAATGGCCGTACCAAGTCATCTAATCGGCTTAGGGCTGAGTGGCAGCAACTGACAAATGTGCCTGTATCCAGAAGGCTAGTCAACCAACGACTGGTTCAAGCAGGCTATCGTGCCAGGCGTCCCCTGAGAAAGCCACGCCTGACCAGACAACACCGCCAGCGCCGATTGCAGTGGGCCAGAGAGCACCGTCAATGGCAGCCAGGACACTGGAATCACGTGATCTTCAGTGACGAGTCTAGATTTCTGGTCTATCGTCAAGATGGCCGCGTCCGAGTGCGCAGACAAGTGCATGAAGCCTACAACGAAGATTGTATAGTGCCAAGAGTCCAAGCTGGAGGTGGTGGGGTGACCGTTTGGGCTGCTTTTCATACAGGGGGCAAAACTGACCTGGTTGTTCTGAATGGAAACCTGAACCAGTTCAAGTACAGGGCCATTCTGGAAGAAACATTGCTTGCATTTGCTCGTGCAGCCTTTCGAGGAAACTTTGTCTTCCAAGATGACAATGCACGGCCTCATCGTGCTCGCATGATCCAACACTTTCTTGCTGACCGTGGTGTGGAGCATATGGAGTGGCCTACCATGTCCCCGGATATGAATCCGATAGAGAACTTGTGGGCAGAATTAACGCGTCAAATCAACCACTTGGACCAGCAGCCGACCTCTGTGCGTGAATTGCAGCAGGCTATTGTCACTGCATGGCAAGCGATTCCTGTCCAACCTTGGCAAATCTCATGAACAGCAGGCCTCAACGTGTACGTGCTCTCCTGAATGCTCGTGGGGGTTACACGAAGTACTGAACTGTAATTTTACTGTCCGTAATCCCAGTCGTAATTTAACTTTTGTTTTTGTTAAAAAAAAATTTGGTTAATGTGCAAAATAAAGAGATACTTCTGGAAAACATACAGAAGTTTAACACAGTACTGTCCATGAATTGAGTTCGATATCAGTTTACATCACTTTCAAGGATCAATTTATTTGTTTCGAAATGTCAAATGTGGTTTTTGTTTCTTTTAAAGTTCACATTAACAAAATCTAGAATAATTTCAACATAATTCCAATGAAATTTTGGTTCTAAGACATCTTGAAAAGTAAGTTCACCCCCACAAAAAAAATATTCCATATTAAATGCCAAGTCTGTATATATATATATATATATATATATATATATATATATATATATATATATATATATATATATATATATATATATACATATATATATATATATATATATATATATATATATATATATATTGTTGCGGATATGAGGATTGCATTTTTTTATTGTGTGCTTTATTATTACTAGGGCATGCCCGTACTATATATATATCTAAAATTATACCCCCCCCCTCTATTTACATGAAATGGTTTGGTCCATTCGCAAAGCCAAAGCGAACGGCTTGCGAGTACGGTGGCAATCCCCCCCCTCTATTTACATGAAATGGTTTGGTCCATTCGCAAAGCCAAAGCGAACGGCTTGCGAGTACGGTGACAATCCCCCCCCTCTATTTACATGAAATGGTTTGGTCCAAAGCGAACGGCTTGCGAGTACGGTGACAATCCCCCCCCTCTATTTACATGAAATGGTTTGGTCCAAAGCGAACGGCTTGCGGAGTTTGGTAAAGAAATCGCCATAGCTCGGTAACTACTTCTCCGATTAATATGAAACCTTGAAAAGGCACATCCTCGGGTCCCCAGCAATATACCTGGCAAGTTTAAAGTATATCGGACCCGTGGTTGTCGAGAAACAGCGGTCACAGACACACAGACAAACACACACACACACAGAGATTACTGGAATTATAGATAGACTAGGACGTGCCCGTACGTGGGTGCCCGTTCCTTGCCAAAAAAAAAAAAAAAAAAAAATTGGTGTAGGGGTGTGTGTGTGTAAACATCCTAGGGCGTGCCCGTACGTGGGTGCAAAAAAACATGCGTGCAAACAACAACAACAAAAAAAAACTTTGAAACCACGTGGCAGTAACGACCACAGAGCCCCCCCCTCTATTTACATGAATGGTTTGGTCCATTCGCAACGACCACAGAACCCCCCCCCTCTATTTACATGAAATGGTTTGGTTCATTCGCAAAGCCAAAGCGAACGGCGAACGGCTAAATCGCCATAGCTCGGTAACTACTTCTCCGATTAATATGAAACCTTGAAAAGGCACATCCTCGGGTCCCCAGCAATATACCTGGCAAGTTTCAAGTATATCGGACCCGTGGTTGTCG
>NC_136263.1:101194889-101421392 GCF_964187855.1 Myxine glutinosa | reverse complement strand
GTAAAATATCACCCCTCCTCCCTCCGTTGTGGTTGTATAAAGGTCAAAGGGCGTTCCCGTAGTTAGTCCATAGAAAAACATACATGTAGGTCACGATATATCTTTTCTTTTGATAGTTATCTCTTATTCTGTGTTTTAGGATAAGGCTGTGTCTCCCATTAATTAAAAGTACTCCATTGCACCAGTGAAAGAGAATAGACCCCCTTTCCTTCCCATCCCCAAAAGCCTCGATTGCCCATATTACCTCCCCTCCGATCCAATTGCCGCCATTGGCCACGAGGCAGGGTTGGGGAAGAAAGGCGTGTCTCCACCTCGTCATAGAGGGGGAGGAGTGAACCAGCCCCGCTCGACCAACCATGAGCCAGGGGTTTGGCTACAGAGGGTGGAGGAAGAGCGGTGGGGGAGGTTCGCAAAGGTTGAGGGGCGGGGGCCTATATAACCCAAGGCAGGGGTGTGGCAAAGAGAGATGAGTTGGTCTGAGTCGGTTGCCAGAGGAGGGTCAGTGGTTGCGGTGGTGAGGAGTGAGAGAAAAGAAGAAAGAGTGAGGGTTTGGACCAGACAGGCAGACGAGAGATGAGTTGGTCTGAGTCGGTTGCCAGAGGAGGGTCAGTGGTTGCGGTGGTGAGGAGTGAGAGAAAAGAAGAAAGAGTGAGGGTTTGGACCAGACAGGCAGACGGGAGATGAGCCTTTACCGAGAGACGAGAGGGAGTCCAAGGAGTTGAGTCCAACCAAGAAGTCCAGAGTTGAACTGCAGCTCGAGCCACCGCAACTGCATTTGCTGCAGCTGGAGCCACCGAAACAGCAGCCACAGCAGCGTGAGGCCTGGACGGCAGTTTGGAGCACGGCCGCGGAGGAGCGGCGGCTGCCCAACGAGTCAATCGTGCTGAAGGACCAGTGGACCTCCCTATCCCGCCAGCCATCCATCTCCCGCCAGTCCTATCATCAATTCCCCGCGTGAGTCAGTGTTCTGTTTGTGCTGTCCTGGGTTAGTTAAGTCTGTAGATAAGCTAAATTTGCACTGTGTCATCTGCGTCTTGTACTTGTAAATAAACTGAATTGCTTTTTGTTGCTTGTGTGTAAATAGTAAATAAATTCAGTAGTAATATTTCAAACCTTTTGTCTTTCGTCTTGGCCTTCTTTTTCCTCTTTGCATTCGTCGCCTTTGTCTTTTCCCCATTGGGCAGCTACGGTGCGATACGGCCAAAGTCTGGGTGAATCGGGTGAGTTTGTTAGGTCGCGGTCTTACACCACCGCTCGGTCTATAACATCTAACCGCGATCTATAACAATTGGTAGTCAGGAGATGGGATTCGAACCTGGGACTAAATTTATTTAGCCCAAATTTTGGACACCAATTGTGTTAGTACTATAACAATTGGTGTCGAGGAGTGAGATCGGACCCGGAGCGCGTTTACGCGCTCGAAATTATAAAGCCGAAATTTGTTTGTTGTATAAAAATCCGAATTTTGAAATCGCGCCATGGCTGTTCAAGGCGACGGGATGCCGGTGGGAGAGATAGACGGGGTAGAATCGACCCAGGACCTCGGGGAAATGTATGTGGAGGAAAGGGTGGAGGAGAGTAAAGAAGGTGTGGTTGAGGGTGTATCAGGTGCACAAGATGGCGTCCTCGCGCACATGGTTGTTGCGGCACCAAATTTAGCCACGCCCATGGTCGCGGTAGCCGAACCCGAGATGCCAATGAATTGGAACCTGTTTATGAAACAGATGATGGCCTTTATGGTAAAAACAGACGATAATTTCAAAGGGATGGAAAACAGGATGGGAAACCAAATGGGGGTAATGGGGAACCGGATGGATGCTCAGGGTGAGCGATTGGAGGACCAAATGGGGGTAATGGGGAACCGGATGGATGCTCAGGGTGAGCGATTGGAGGACCAAATGGGGGTAATGGGGAACCGGATGGATGCTCAGGGTGAGCGATTGGAGGGCCAAATGAGGGGTACCGGTGAGGGATTAGAAAAGAAATTTGAGGGGTTAGACAACGGGATAAAAGAAGTAAAGAATGGGTTAACGGGGGTAGAAAACAGAATGGCCGCTCAAGAGAATCAAATAGAGGGAGTGAAAAATGGGTTAGAGGGGTTAGAAAATAGGATGGAGGACAAATTGCGGGAAATAGGGGAACAATCCGCCCGGGAAATCGAACAGATGGGGAACCAGATGGAGGAAATACGACGAGGGGTGAGTGAGGAGGTCTCGGGGCTGCGCGAGGAGGTAAAGCGAGGCGAAAAGCGTATAGAGAAAGAGGTGAGAAATAATACGGCAAAGTTACAGGGGGGAATAGAAGATCTGACGGAGGAGGTGGAGCAGCTGACAGAGGGACAAACTAAGTTAGTGGAGCAGGTTCAAAAGAACACTGCGGTACTAGGAGGGTTAAAGGCGACACAAAAAGAAATTAAAAACGAATTAATAGCGACGCAGAGGCAATGTCAGATGGTACGGGAGGAACTGACAATGAGGGTGGAAGAGGTGACAGAAGCAATGGAGACGAAGGACCGGGAGGTAAGGACGCACGTAGAAACGGTCACGGTAGCCTTAGAGGACGAACTTGAGGAGACGCACCGGGAAATAAAAGAGGTTAAACAAAAATTAGAGGAAGTGGGAGAAGAGGTGAGTGAAATTAAGAAGGGACGGACAGAAACTAAGAGAGAAATCCGGGAGGAGGTGATGGAATGTGTACAAGGTCTGTGTTCAAATCATGATGCGGTGCTCACTAACCAAATAAAAAGTTTGCAGGTGGCAGAGAAGGTGCGACGAGGTACGGAGGTGAGTGGCAATGTACATGATGTGAGGGGAGATTCAGTCGGCTTGGGGATTGGTTTGGATCCGGGTGTTCGTGAAAGGCCGTTGGTGAGGTGTGTGACAGGACAGGTGTGCGAAAAAAGGGGTGTGCGAGAATGTCCGACCATGGGGTGTGTGAGGAAAAAGTGCACGCCGAGGAGTGAGTGTGCCGTCAAGAGTGAATTGGTCGAAGCGCGTGTGCGAGGGAGCACAGGGAAGCGCGGTGTGGTGAGTGTTACGGAGGAAGTAACGAAAAAGTGTGCGCGGGAGGACGCGCGAGAAAGGTGTGTAACGGACGGGTGCATGGGGAAAGCGCATGCTGTCAAGAGTAAGGGAGAATGCATGCCTGTGGTGAGTGTTACGGAGGAAGTAACGAAGAAGTGTGCGCGGGAGGATGCGCGAGAAAGGTGTGTAACGGACGGGTGCATGGGGAAAGCGCATGCTGTCAAGAGTAAGGGTGAGTGCGCGACTGAGAGTGGAGGTGAGAGTAGTGAGAGTGAAACGGAGCGTGAGCTGGTTGTGACAGGTGGGCGAGGATGTACACCTGGGATGGAAGGATGCACACCTGGAATGGTAGAGCGTGTGTGGGAAGGCACATTTGAGTTGGTAGTGAGGCACGTGGTTGGGTGTGCGGGTGAGAGCACACCTGTGATCGTCACAAAGGAGGTGACCGAGAAAGGGGCGCGAAGCGGTGTATTGGTGAGGTGTGCGAGCAACGAATGTGTGCCAAAGTGTTCGGTGGTCAGGTGTGTGACCAAGTCGGTGAGCGGAGTGAGTGTACCGAGGTGTGAAAGAAAAGGTACGAGGAGAATGGGAACGGCTGCATGTATGAGCAAGAAAGAGGTAGCGTATGCATGTAAGCCTGCAGGTGAAGCGTCGACGGTAACCGGGTTAAAGGTTAGGTCGACTTTTAGCCGGATCGGGCCCTCGGTGCGTGCCGGGCTTCGCGTGCCGCGAGAACCAGCGGAGATCCGAGCCACGGCGGGTTCGAAAGGACCGCCGTGCGCGATCCACGCTGGGCCTCGCGTGGAGCGGCCGCGTCCGGGCTCCACAAGGCGGAGCGGGCAGCTCGATAGGAAGGGTCGTCATGGCGACCACTTTCTATTGAGACGTGCCGGCAGGTCGAGATCGGGACATTGGATGGCTCCACGCCGAAGTGGTGCATGGGATCTCGGCCCGGGTAAGCCTCCGTCCCTGCCCCGAATGCGGGACGTATCCAGCCGCTGGCACAAAACGACCCGCGTTCATTGCTCGGCTGTACGAAGCCGGGCTGTAGATGTGAATTGGCGCACCGAGAGGATGTAATAAGTAGACGGGTGATGGTGATAGTGATAGTGATTTAAAACGAAATTTAGAAAAGTGAATGGAATTGGCAGTAAATGGAAAATTTTTGAATTGTTGGATTTGGACGAACAAAATTGATAGTGAGAGATGCCCCGCTGTGGTGGGATGGCAACTCTGTCATCCCTCACAAGGTGGGGGCAAAGGAGCACTAGCTTAGGGGGTGTATGGCAGTGGAAAACTAGCCCGGGTGGGTTAGGATATGGTGTGTAGGGATCTAGCGAAGATTGACATTAGGTGACGTTAAGTTTAGTTAGTGACTGATACCTGTAGTGGGGACGCAGGTAGATTAGTATGGATGATAATGACGTGGGAGCGCAATAGTTTAAAGGGACGACTGGGAAGCGCAAGTTTCAGAGGGGAGAAGTTAGCTGAGATGATGCCGTGTGTGTGAGGATTGAACAGGTGAGAATGGAACAGGTGTGATTGCACAGGTGTGCAACTGAACAGGTGTGTGGAGCAGTGTATGAGTGAGTGATGGTGATGTGTGTTGCGTTGACCAACTGGTCCAGAAAGAGGAGGAGGGTGCAGGTGGCACCAGGTGAGATTGCACAGGTGTGCAACGACAGGTGAATGAAAGACAGGTGCATGGAATAAATGGTATGGAGTATTGGAATGGATGGTCGTGGAGTGAGTATGGTGGAAATGGTGGAGTGGAGTGGATGGTGCGAAGGTGTGAATGGGGGAAGAGTGGACCCCCCATCACGGATACCCGGGGCGGGTAGTGTAAGAGTTAGGTAGAGGGTACAGGTAAATTGTGGTTGGATATTGGCATCTGTGGTGCGGTTGGAAGAATGATGTTTGGATGGGTGCATTAGTGTTGTGGAAATGGCTGGGCGTGTAGCCTGTTAGTGTGTGTAGTTGGTTTGGGCACTCCACCACTGTAAGGATGTCGGCCAGGTGAGGCCGCAGGTGGGCTCTGGGAGCCGGTAGTAGTTGTTGTGGATGGGGCCCGAGGATCCGGAGGACGGACCCGGGTAGCCCAGTGCCAGAGGGCACCATGGGGTGACAGAGCCAGGAGAGGGGCTGCCCCCAGTTAGATAGGTTAGGGTGAGGAGCTAGGTAAGCTCGGGTGGCAACTACAGTGGTGGAGGTGTGCAGGTGGGTAGACCTGTTGGGAGAGCTACACGTCGCGGCCCAGAAATTGTGCGAGGGCACCGGGAGATGAATCGGGGGAGTGAGACCCCAAATTGAAAAGCACCACAGTTTGGCCAATGGGAATTGGTTTTCAGAACCCATAGTGTAAGTTGGCCAATGGATTGGCAGGGAAAGACCCCGGGTAGTGTAAAGTGTGTTAAAGTCATTTAGAGGATAGTTAGGATGAAGGATCTCCTCGCACCATCTGCATCCACTCACCTGAGGTGACAGGTACTCCACACCATGCCATGTTTTGATTATTTTTTATGATGCAAATGTTTGGATTGTGCGACGCATCATGACGTGGGTGTGACATTGTGCGTAATTCCATCTCTCCCTCCTTATGAGGATTGATGATGAATTGGTGATGGCAAATTTTGAAGTAGAGGGATTGTGGAGACGAATTTGGTATAGGGGAAATATGGGGAAGACGTGACAGTAGTGACGAATTGGTAATGCGTAGATTTTGTACATATGGGGTAAGGGCAAGGGTAGGCTAGGTAACAGGGGGGTGACGTACGGTAGGGACGAGCTTTCTCACTTCGCCCTCCGTACGCATTTCGCCTTGCATTGCCTTTTTGATGTGTACCCTTGAGACCTTACCCCTCGCTCATCTGTCTTGTCCCCCCTTTTTGTCTCCCACATGAGGACCTGAGCGCCGTTGGGCGCCGAGGGGAGCGTGTGTGGGTCGGCCATTGTGCGCCCGAAATTCCCAGAACCAGCTGTCTGCATCGATGCACCACATTATGGACCACATGTCAGTGGCCGAGCACCACTTATGGACCCCATGGGTTGGGGCAAGGCCCCTCTGCTGGAACCGGCCATGAGGGCCCGAAATCTTGCTGGCGGACCTTGGCCACAGGGCACCGATGCCCCACAGGTGAACCACACTAGTCGGCCCTGTGGGCCATAAATAAACGAAAATAAAAAGGACACCTTGGGCACACTTTATTACAAATAGGCCGCCAGTAAGCAAAGCAAAATGGAAATGACAACAACTGGAAGAAATAATAATAACCAGCAGAGGGAGCCGAAGAGCAAGAGACACCTGCAGGGTTGGGTTTGTTGGTTTTATTTTATTCATTGAACAATGGTGACTGCACCGATTGGTGCTTGGGTGTGTATTGGTGCGTTTTTGGGTGCTTTAATGGTGCATTGATGCAGAGCAGACTGTCCTCCCCCCAGAAAGAACAATTACAGGTCCTGGGTTAGTTTTGTAAATAAAAATAGCGTCAATTGTAAATAATGCTTCCCACCGTCAGTGTGTAGTTTGAAGACCATTCCGCAATTCGGTTAACTGTGGGCGTAAGTCTGTTAGGCAGGGTGCAATGGAGCAGCGGGACACATTTATTTATGTTTTAAAACTGTCGCACTCAGGGTCAGGCTAAAAGTAGAGGGAACTACACCTACATGCCACACTAAGGTAAAAGTAATAGGCCCGGGACGTGCCTAAGGGGAGGAGGGTGCAGTGTTGTGAATATGAGAATGTGTTTTTTTTATTTTGTGGTGGTGGTAAAATGTTGTAAAAGGTTGTTGTAAAAGGTTGTTGTAAAATATCACCCCTCCTCCCTCCGTTGTGGTTGTATAAAGGTCAAAGGGCGTTCCCGTAGTTAGTCCATAGAAAAACATACATGTAGGTCACGATATATCTTTTCTTTTGATAGTTATCTCTTATTCTGTGTTTTAGGATAAGGCTGTGTCTCCCATTAATTAAAAGTACTCCATTGCACCAGTGAAAGAGAATAGACCCCCTTTCCTTCCCATCCCCAAAAGCCTCGATTGCCCATATTACCTCCCCTCCGATCCAATTGCCGCCATTGGCCACGAGGCAGGGTTGGGGAAGAAAGGCGTGTCTCCACCTCGTCATAGAGGGGGAGGAGTGAACCAGCCCCGCTCGACCAACCATGAGCCAGGGGTTTGGCTACAGAGGGTGGAGGAAGAGCGGTGGGGGAGGTTCGCAAAGGTTGAGGGGCGGGGGCCTATATAACCCAAGGCAGGGGTGTGGCAAAGAGAGATGAGTTGGTCTGAGTCGGTTGCCAGAGGAGGGTCAGTGGTTGCGGTGGTGAGGAGTGAGAGAAAAGAAGAAAGAGTGAGGGTTTGGACCAGACAGGCAGACGGGAGATGAGTTGGTCTGAGTCGGTTGCCAGAGGAGGGTCAGTGGTTGCGGTGGTGAGGAGTGAGAGAAAAGAAGAAAGAGTGAGGGTTTGGACCAGACAGGCAGACGGGAGATGAGCCTTTACCGAGAGACGAGAGGGAGTCCAAGGAGTTGAGTCCAACCAAGAAGTCCAGAGTTGAACTGCAGCTCGAGCCACCGCAACTGCATTTGCTGCAGCTGGAGCCACCGAAACAGCAGCCACAGCAGCGTGAGGCCTGGACGGCAGTTTGGAGCACGGCCGCGGAGGAGCGGCGGCTGCCCAACGAGTCAATCGTGCTGAAGGACCAGTGGACCTCCCTATCCCGCCAGCCATCCATCTCCCGCCAGTCCTATCATCAATTCCCCGCGTGAGTCAGTGTTCTGTTTGTGCTGTCCTGGGTTAGTTAAGTCTGTAGATAAGCTAAATTTGCACTGTGTCATCTGCGTCTTGTACTTGTAAATAAACTGAATTGCTTTTTGTTGCTTGTGTGTAAATAGTAAATAAATTCAGTAGTAATATTTCAAACCTTTTGTCTTTCGTCTTGGCCTTCTTTTTCCTCTTTGCATTCGTCGCCTTTGTCTTTTCCCCATTGGGCAGCTACGGTGCGATACGGCCAAAGTCTGGGTGAATCGGGTGAGTTTGTTAGGTCGCGGTCTTACACCACCGCTCGGTCTATAACATCTAACCGCGATCTATAACAATATATATATATATATATATATATATATATATATATATATATATATATATATATATATATATATATATATATATATATATATATATATATATATATATATATAACGATGTAATAATGTGGGGCGGAGGCATATCATGTCGATGATGTTGATGCAGTAGCTTTTGTAACTGTCTTGTGTAACCTCACCAGTCACCATACTGGTTACCCTCACCTTCAGGAGAGGGTATTGCATTTGAGTCTGTTTGTCTGTCTGTTTTTGTCCGCACAGAATAAATATGATTTTCCTGCAACCGTTGGTCGGATTGACAGGAAATTTTCACTATCGGTACAACTCCACATGTAAAATTTAAAAATAATTATGACGTCATACGTCACGTGGTTCGGCCGCCATCTTGGAAAAACCGAAAACATTTGCACCTCTATATCTCCGAAATCACTGCATAGGAAAAATTGAGACATGGCTCATTGTAAAGAACTCTCTGTGGGGAATAAAATATGTTAATGACGATGTCATAGGTGCCTCCATTATGGCGTCATAATTTGACAAGTACAAAACTTCTTCCGATCAAGATGAAATTTCTTGAGCATAATCTAGGTATAAATTGATGGAGAAAAAAAAAATGATGACGTCATCAGTCACGTGGTTCGGCCGCCATATTTGTTTAAACACAAAAGCCTTATAAACCACTGAAAACGCATCCTGGCGAGGGTCTGCAATCTCTGATTGCTCTTTCTTGTTTTAAATGTTTTTTTCATCTTTCCTCGTTTGTGCTCCTTTTTCTCATTTGTGCTTCTTCATTCTGACAGGTGAAAAATGTCGATGATGATGGGAATGAACTCGAGTCTGGTGTAATGGAGATTACAGAACTGGAGATCATCTTGCACACACGCAAGCGCGACACAGTGCGATGGCCATATTCAAGCCTACGTCGATATGGATATGACTCCAATCTCTTCTCTTTTGAGAGTGGGCGGCGTTGTCAAACTGGGCAAGGTAACATGTTGCTTAAGGGCCAGGTAAATGTATGGAATATTGTCAGTATGCTGTGATTGAATATTGCCTATTTGGCATCACCCAAGAGAACACATTTGAATGGTGCTTTTTTGAAATTATCTGTATCTTTACCTCTGCCACCAAAGGTGGATGGAGGTTATGTTTTCACCCCTGTTTGTCTGTTTGTGAACAAGATTTCTCAAAAAGTTCTGAACGGATTCAGACTAAATTTGTCGGAGAGGTTGGGTGTGTGACAAGGATGAAATGATTAAATTTTGGTGTAGATTCTGATTTGGATCCGGCTACTAGAATTTAAAAAAAAAAATTCTTCACCATTGGGAGATGGCACCAAAAACGACATATAGCAGGATATCTCAAAAGGTTATGGACGTATTTGGACGCAACTTGGTGGAGAGGTTGGGTGTGTGACAAGGACAAAGCGATTCGATTTTAGTGAAGATCTGAATATGGATTCGAATACGGGAATTATTTAATTTTGAAGTGATTCTTCACCTTTGAGGTGAACCAAAATATTTTTTTATATAGGTGAAAAAAAAAATTCCATATTTTCATATTAAAGCTTTGTTGAAAATTTTAGTTGTGGCCCTGACAGACACACACACGCACAGACGTGAATGCAAAATCCTGTCTCCCGTTGTGCGTTGAACAGGCTTATAAATTACTATAGTACACACATGCACAAAGTATAGCACCGACAGAAGCTCGACATGGGACGGACATCGACCATGTACATTTGATTACTCACAACTCTTGACCATCCCCACTCCCATGAATCTGGAAACAAATAAAAGGAAAGGTCTGTGGTGGCAAAAAAAACCAAATAAGAAATAAAAAGTGCAGGGGAAGAAAATAATAAAGAAAAATTATTCCAGCAAAAAATGGTGCCCGCCTTATGTTTGCCTAGAGCTGAATTATAACTTGAGCATTGTGCCATCAAGCCCGGGAGCTTTCAATGCAGTCGGTTGACGTTTTCCCACCGAGCCTGCTTGCTAATAATCAATTCTCCAACTGGCTGTACACTGGGTTAGACTGGCCTCTTGGTTCACTGCCATTAGCACCACCAGCTGGACTGTTGTGTTCTGCCACAGGACTGGACTGCAACAACTCCAAAACTCTTCACCACTTCAGCAGAACTTGCGCAACTGAATGAGATTCCATGACTTGTATTAATCTGTTCCCCAACTTCCCCCCAGGACAACGTAGGAATGCTGTATCAATAATAAAATGATTATGAATGGGATGTTCGGAAAAGGGAAAACCAGATCCATGTGACAGTATGGCTTTCTATTTTATATCCGATATAATTGGTTCAAAAAAGCATTCACAAAGGATTGATTACACAGATGTGACGGTGTGTACATTACTACAGATACCCAAGGGGGTAGTGTGGGATTATCACTTCAGTCTTTCATCTCTCACATTGACTTTATGCTGTAAACCCATTTGGTAGCATTAGCTGGCAGATGTCAAAGTTCCCATGGTGACTTTCGCAAAGACACAGCACGATATTACTGGCAACCTGCCAAGTTCAAAATCGCTACTCTGTCTGTTCACCTTTGCCTGTTCAAACTACATGATAAACACCATCATGATTACACCGATATATTCTGCAGAAACGATCCTAACGGCCGATCTGAAAAAGTTTAAAACATAACTAAGTTTACATGGATACGGATCAACAGAAGCTCGATAGAGAGGCTATATAATAACCCCTAAAGAGGGAAGAATCGTATGACAAAATAAAACACCACATAAAGGACATGTTTCTGTAATAACAGGACCCATCTTTGTAGTATAGCATTACACGGTAAACTGTAATGAGCTAACCACCACTGCAAATTTCTCAAAGTGCTTAGCAATAATTGCCTTGTACACGACTCTGCATTCAACAGTTGATGAAAGGTTGATCTCGAGATCCCAGGATTCTATTTTTTCTCTGTCTCTCTGTCTCTCTGTCTCTGTCTCCAAGCAAAACAGGATGCCACACTGTGTTTAATACCCTAATATACCTCCCTCCCCCCCAGCCCTCTCCCTTCCACAGATCTACTGACGTCCCTGTTCTCTCCTGTTGTTCTGCTTGTATGCTTCCCTCTCTCTCCCCCTCTTGTCTCCCACTCCCTTTATTATATGTTTTATGTGTCCATGCATGTTTTCATGTTTAATATGTTAGCTCTTACATGAGCCTCGATTCTGTATACCAAAAAAACCAAAAACCCAATGTCCAGGGATATCCTGACCTTGTTTGAGATTTAGGCTCGATTTAGAACCATCTATAAATATAAATGTCTGCCTGTTTGCTATGTATACACTCCTACACCTCTGCATGGATTTGGACCAAATTTGTCACAGGTGAAGGCTGTACCGGCCAGGTTAAGCAGGGTTTAGCAGCTCCTTCAGCCGCCGGGAAACCCCCGGAAAAATGATGGGGTCTACTTTTTCGCTGTTGCAGTTGGATTGAATAGTGCACCCTTTGGTGAAGTTGAGCACTACAGGGTGGATTGAATTTCCCCAGACAACTACCTAAAGGAGCATCATGTCCAGAGTTTATTGAAATATTTCCCATTCTGTTCCTCTGGGCCATTATTAGCCCATCCCCTGCACAGCAGGAAATGGGGTTGTGTGTGTGTGTGTGTGTGTGTGTGTGTGTGTGTGTGTGTGTGTGTGTGTGTGTGTGTGTGTGTGTGTGTGTGTGTGTGTGTGTGTGTGTGTGTGTGTCGCCATTTTTCTCAGATAGTAAATGGACCTTCGTCAAACTTTGAGGTACATCAATGAGTACTGGGGAGTCCTTTAGGAAAAAAACTTTTTGAAGAAAAAAAAAAGGGCATTTTTATTTCTTATTATTTTAAAATCTTTCGATAGTGCCAAACCTTTGTAGATATGTGAAAGGTAATATTAAATGATCCCCGACACCATTCCTTAGTGGGTGTAGGGAAGTGTTTTAGGACCCTACAAAATAATTGGGGAAAAAAAACAATGCTTTATTTCTTCAAAATGCCAACAGCATGAGAACAGCAATGGGCAATGTCAGGTACCCCTGCTAGTAATTAATAAACTCAAATTCTACAGTGGAACATCTCAAGAGCCAGATAGCTCAGAATCAAATACACTGCCAAATCGGCTATCCTGCAAGTACTTACTTGGGTCAACCATGCTTGCATTCTTACATCTCATGACTTGGATGAATGCCAACTTGACATTGGCATTCAATTATATACTTGGCATTTAATATGGAATATTTTTTTTTTCTTGACTTGGGTTTACTTTCTGAACTCAGTATATCAATCTGGTGAGTTTCTTTTACCCTTCGGTGATGTCTTTGTTGAAAGAACCATGTCACTGATTGTCTTTCGCAGCAAGAAGTCAATAACAGGATTATATCACAGGTGGCGTGACAAAATGTAAGGACAGGTACATTTGATGATTGGCTTCACAATCGGGTATATAAGGGTTGTTGCGTTCTGTATTAGTGGAAAACAACTGCTGCACATCTACAAAAGTTATTGCCGCTTCCTCTGGAGATGGTCCGTCAACTTGACAATGCTGTTTGTCATGGAGTGGTGGCTTTACGAAATTCTGGCATGAAACCGTGCTATTGCTCGGCAGTATGGCATCACTTAAGGTCAGGTGTCAAAGATCCTGAAACGAAATGCTCAGACGGGTGTCCCGACTCCAATACCGAGGCCAGGACGTCCACGCAGAACCACATGGAGAGATGATCGCCAGCTGCACCGGTTAGTCTGCAATGGCCGTACCAAGTCAGCTAATCGGCTTCGGGCTGAGTGGCAGCAACTGACAAATGTGCCTGTATCCAGAAGGCTAGTCAACCAACGAATGGTTCAAGCAGGCTATCGTGCCAGGCGTCCCCTGAGAAAGCCACGCCTGACCAGACAACACAGCCAGCGCCGATTGCAGTTGGCCAGAGAGCACCGTCAATGGCAGCCAGGACACTGGAATCACGTGACCTTCAGTGACGAGTCTATATTTCTGGTCTATCGTCAAGATGGCCACGTCCGAGTGCGCAGACAAGTGCATGAAGCCCACAACGAAGATTGTATCATGCCAAGAGTCCAAGCTGGGGGTGGTGGGGTGACCGTTTGGGCTGCTTTTCATGCAGGGGGCAAAACTGACCTGGTTGTTCTGAATGGAAACCTGAACCAGTTCAAGTACAGGGTCATTCTGGAAGAAACATTGCTTCCATTTGCTCGTGCAGCCTTTCGAGGAAACTTTGTCTTCCAAGATGACAATGCACGGCCTCATTGTGCTCGCATGATCCAACACTTTCTTGCTGACCGTGGTGTAGAGCATATGGAGTGGCCTGCCATGTCCCCGGATATAAATCCGATAGAGAACTTGTGGGCAGAATTAACGCGTCAAATCTACAACTTGGACCAGCAGCCTACCTCTGTGCGTGAATTGCAGCAGACTATTGTCACTGCATGGCAAGCGATTCCTGTCCAAACCTTGGCAAATCTCGTGAACAGCATGCCTCGACGTGTACGTGCTCTCCTGAATGCTCGTGGGGGTTACACGAAGTACTGAACTGTAATTTTACTGTCCGTAATCCCAGTCATAATTTAGCTTTTGTTTTTGTTGAAATTTTTTTTGGCTAATGTGCAAAATAAAGAGATACTTCTGGAAAACGTGCAGGAGTTTAACACAGTACTGTCCGTGAATTGAGTTCGATATCAGTTTACATCACTTTCAAGGATCAATTTATTTGCTTCGAAATGTCAAATGTGGTTTTTGTTTCTTTTGAAGGTCACATTAACCAAATCTAGAATAATTTCAACATAATTCCAATGAACTTTTGGTTCTAAGTCATCTTGAAAAGTAAGTTCACCCCCACAAAAAAAATATTCCATATTAAATGCCAAATCTGAATAATCAACTGTTGGGAATAACCTATCTGTGATGCATGGCTCTTGGGTAATACACTTGGAAGTATATAGGTCATGGATGTTACACAGAATGATTAATGCTTCTTGGGTTTTTTTTTTTTTCATGTTCATCAGGAATATTTGCCTTCAAGTGTACACGGGCTGAGGAGATGTTTAATGTACTCCAAGACAACATGCACTGCAGCCGCATCAACGTGCACGAAGAGCCTTCTCGTGACCGCCTGCATACTCGAGTTGAGACCGACGTGCCATGTACGCCTTCCACACCAGCAAGTACGCCGTGTTTCAATTTGATGAAAAACATTTTATAACGTGTAAATGTACAATTTATAAGGAAGAAAGGAAAGAATGAGGGAGTGTGATTTGTTTTTAAGGTGAATTATTACCTCTGCCACTGAAGGTGGATGGAGGTTAGGTTTTCACCCCTGTCTGCCTATTTGTCTGTCTTTGTCTCTGAGCATGTTGTCTCAAAAAGTTGTGGACAGATTCGGACGTAAATTGGTGGATAGGTTTCGTTTGTGACAAAGACGAATTGATTCGATTTTGGTGAAGATCCGGATCCTATAATTTTAAGAGATTCTTCACCATTAAGAGATATGGCCAAAAACGATATGTAGCATGATATTTCAAAATGTTATTGGACAAATTATGACAAAAAGTTGGATGAGTTGGTTATGTGACAAGAACAAGCCGCTTAGATTTTGGTTCAGGTCCGGATCCAGATCCGGCCTATCAGTGGGATACAAAACGTAAACGGTTCAGCCTGACGGAAGTATGCACTCTACCAAGTGCCGTTCGAGTTTCTTATCTCAAATTATCCCTGACTATCGCAGTGTGTACTTAATAAATGTGACTTTTGATGAAAATTGTAATAATGTGTAAATGTAGTTTGTGAAAGAAAATGTCTCTCTCTCATTTCCATACAATGTGGACAGAGTATTTGTGATGCTGAAGCAGGGTTATGTCAAGGATTATGCTGGGGACATTGCTGTTGGACAAATAATAATCTCATTTGGAGCCATTATTCATGTACACACCTTTGGATTGGGGGAGTTCCTCAATTGCGAAACTAAAATTGAAACGAGGAAGAGAAAGAACGATGATTATTATACAGCAGTGTGGAATTTGTGGGGTAAGAAGGAAAAGAATGGAGGAATTGGGAGTAAGTAGAGGGAAATTAAGCGGCATACAGGGAACATACGAGAGGATGGAGGGATCATAAACTCTCCCATATTTGCATGAGAAATAAAGTGGTAACCCCTTAGAAACAACTGTGATACAAGAGCAGATTTTTTTTTTTTTTTGTATACTCAATCGAGGCTCGTGAAAGAGCTAACATTTACTTCACAAACAAATCAACCAGACAAACAAAATATATAAAAAGAGGGAGCGGAAAACAAGATGGGGAGAGAAGGGGGAAGCACACAAACACAACATTTGAGAGCAGGGAGATGTGTGGAAGGGAGAGGGCTTGGGGGGAGGAGGCGTGGGAAGGGGGGGGGGGGGGAGGGAGAAGTATAAAACACAAGGACACCAAGGACTTCCAGGACAGAAGTTGGTATTTCAAAAAAGTGGAATTGGGGTGAAATTAGCGGGGGTAGAAAAGATCAAGATTTTGGATGGGGGAAGATAAGAGATGGTGGTGAACAGCTGTTTTAAAGACCTGGAGGGTGGAGTGGGATTGAAGAGAGTGAGGGAGTTTGTTCCAGAGGCGGGAGAAAAGAGGAATGAAGGAGTGAAGGTGAGCAGAGAGTCTTGATTTTGGCAGTTTGACCATAAGAGGGTTGCAGGCAGATCTTGTGTGACCTGCAGGAATATTTGCGGGACAGAGCCCAGAGAGAGCTGGGGGGGCAAGGCCAGAGAGGAGTCGGTAGAAGACGGAAAGACCACCAACCTGCCTGCGGTGAGTGAGTGAGAGGCCCTTGGAGTTAGCTTCATCGCGGGAGATTCCAATGATTCTGAATGCTTTGGTTTCAACAGCGTGAAGACGAGCTAGGTGTGAGGCAGGAGCACCAGCCCAGAGGGGAGAGCAGTATTCCATTGAGCTGTGGATGAAAGCCTTGTATGTGGTGAGGAGCTCAGGTGTGCCAAGGAAGGACTTCGCACGACGGAGGATGCCCAGTCGACGACTGGCTTTGGAGGCCAGATTTGAAATGTGGTTTTCCCAGGAAAGATCATGGCAGATAGTGAGACCCAAAAGCTTGAGTGACAGAACTTCTTGGAGAGGATTATTCAGAAAGCGGATGGGAGGGTTGTCCAGTCGGTCTTTTCGGAGAGACATCGTAAGAGTGTGAGATTTGTCAGGATTGAAAGACATGTTCCACTTGTTTGCCCAGTCTGTGATTTTGTCCAGGTCTGCAGAGAGTGAGGAGGCTGCAGACTGCCGATCTGAGGGATGAAGAATGGAGCGACAGAGAGTAGAGTCATCAGCAAAGAGATACAGCGGATTTTCAAGAGAGTCAGAGAGATCATTGATGAAGACCAGAAAAAGCACAGGGCCCAGAACACTGCCTTGTGGAACTCCAGCCTGAACCTGAAGAGGAGATGAGAGAAACCCATTCAGGGCCACACGTTGACTACGACTAGAGAGGAAGTCCGCCAGCCATGCGTGGAGATTTCCATGGATACCAAAAGAGGAGAGTTTGGTGAGCAGAGCGGGGTGCCAGACCGTATCGAAGGCACGTGATATGTCAAGGGAGACTGCTCTAATTTCCTGTTTGGCATTGAGGACCTCCATCCATTGTTGAGAAAGCAGAAGCAGCATGTCCAGAGTAGAGTGTCCAGGTCTGAAACCAAATTGATGATCAGAGATCAAGCCATTGGAGAAGAGGAAATATTTCATATTTGAAGCAGTGATGGATTCCATGACTTTGTTGATAATTGGGAGAAGGCTGATTGGTCTGTAGTTGCTGGGATCTGTTTTTGCACCTTTTTGTGCAAAGCGGTGATGTTGGCAGATTTTCAAGCAGATGGAAGATGACCTTGAGCAAAAGAGAGGGTGAAGAGAACAGCGAGAGGGAGTGAAAGAGCGGAAGAACAGGATTTTAGGACCCGTGGGCTGATGCCGTCAGGTCCAGTTGCAGAATCAGAATCAGAGTCGAGGGTTGACAGAAACTTTTCCACCTTGTCAGGAGGAAAGGACAGAGTCCAGGAGCAGCTGGGTACGACTGGGTATGGTGGGTACAGAGAGGGATGGGTTTGGTACACAAGATTTCGAGGCAAACACAGAGTTGAGGCATTCAGCTTTTTCACGTGCGGAGTCAGCCGTGTGGCCATTTGAGGTGAGGGAGGGGATGGAGGGGGAACAAACACCAGAAACAGATTTGACCAGACGCCACCAGGATTTGGAAGAGGGAGACAGATAAGAGAGTTGGGTCCTGAGAACGGAGAGATATTGTTTCCTGGCTCTCCTGAGGGTGGACACACACTTGTTTCGGGCTTTGTGAAAGGAAATGAGATTTCCTTCCGTTGGATTTGCTTTCCAGGAGATGAAAGCAAGTTGTTTCTGGGCAATAGCCTCACCACAAGAATCCGTGTACCATGGACGGGAGGAAGGGTATGCCAACAGAAGACGAGATGGGATAAATCTGTGCATGAGAGAGAGCAGTTTGCTTTGGAAGAATTCCCAGGAAGAATTTATGTCAGAGGCAGTAGAGATGGGAGACCAGTCCAGATGATTGATGGCTGCTTGAAGACCGTGCCAGTTGGCCTGAGTGAAATGCCAGACTCGTCGACGCTGAGGAGGCTCTCTGAGAATGGTCAGAGAGATGTCCATTTTAACAAGCACATGATCAGAAGAGCCGATTGGAACAGAAGAAGAGCAGCAGACATTTTCAGGGAAGTTGGTCATAACCAAGTCCAGAAGAGAAGATGCTCCGTTGACTGAAAGCCGGGTCGGGAAATTGACAGATTGTGTCAGTCCCAGTGAGTCACAGAAGTCCTTTGTTGAAGAGCCATGGCTGGTGAGAAAGGTACCCACACCCAGCCAACTGGCATGGTGACAGTTGAAATCACCACATATGAGGAAGAGAGAGTTGGGATGGGTAGATAGAAGTTGGCCCATATTCTCAGACAGCGAGATGTAGATGGAGTCATCACTGTTTGGTGGACGGTACAACATACATATGAACAAAAGGTGGGAGCGAAGGGGAAGCCGTAGCCAAAGGTATTCCTGGGGGTGAGGTGGAGAGAGGGCAGTGCAGGGCAGTGATGAGTACCACAAGCCTCACGTGCACATACACACCACCTCTGAGAATGTACCTGCCGAGAAAAGAAAGAAATCAAGTGAACAATGACAACTGTAGGATTAGCAGAGTACGTGAAAAGCTCAACAGACTACAGAATTCAATTTGTCTTCCACTTCTCAGGACATAAAAACACTCGTGTCAGAACAGCTGTCCACATAAAGGCACAATAATGTATGCATAGTAATCCACTGGTACATCAGCAGAAATTTCAATATCCCAGTTTCAGAAAACTCATGGAAACATGAACCAAAAGTAATCATTGAAAACAAGGAAGTAAAGATCATGTACGACCTGATGATCCCATAGAGCGTGAACATGGAAAACAAAGCACTGTCACCAGATATAGTACTCGCATACAAAAAGGAAAAGAAGGCATTGCTAATTGAGGTTTGAGTACCAGTGATTTCAGTCTAAATAACATGGAAATCAAGAAAATGACCAAATATCAAGGTCTCAAGAATGAAGTGAAAATATCCTGGAAGCTGAAGAGCACCAAATTGTACCAATGATCATTGGAGCAACGAGAATGACAAAGAAGAATCTCACAAACTACCCACAAACCATCCCCGGGAACATTACCAAAAACAAATTACAGTTGGTGGCTGTACGGGGCTCAGTGACGATCCTGAAAATAGCCCTCGGATCCAAACTGAGAACAAGAAAACTTCACAACTTAGCCCGATAATCAAATCAAGATCCTTCACCAAAACGGAGGTGGATACTTCGAGCCCTGGGAGGACTCCGTTCCACATTTTGAAACCCGAATATGGGGACAACCAACGGCACACACACAAATCTGAATGAACTCCTTTTATCTGCCCACGTTTTTGTTGAGAATAGGACAAAGTGGCTCTCGAAAGGAAACATCTCCAATAAATCCAAGACTTGCTGTTAGAAATTGATAATATTTGAGAGGGAAAGGGAGGGAGGGAAAGGCCAGGCTTGGAGCACAAGAGGGAAGGGAAGATTCAAAAATGTCCAGTTTTTATTTATGTAATCAAAAGGTGGCCCTTGGGAGATGCAGCAAACAGAATTGTGGATAATTTCACCGATCCCCTGGCCTAGCCAGTTCATTTTTGTTAGTTCGCTGTGACAATCTAGGCTGATTGTTCTGAGTGTCCCAGCACAGAAAGCCGAAATAGTGCATTGACACTACCACTCTTTATCAAAGCTGCTAGAGTACTGAAGCTCCACTGTTTGAACGAATGGCATCAGGAACTGTTTGCATTCATATAGTCTTTTCAATGGGACACAAATAATGAAATGTGAAGCCTTTCCTTGCAGGAAAGTCTGTGTTTGGCTTTGAATGAGATGGGGTAAAAGAAGATTCAACGAAAGATGTTTGAGCGCATGGGCATAGAAGAGATGGTCTGCCGTGTTTACAGATGTAATTTGGAGACGGCTCCTGATCACAATGAGTTTTGTGGATGTGCCATTTTTCGATATTCGTGAGAAATGTTACTTTATTTATTTAATTATTATTAGCCCCCATTGGATGTTGGTCCATCCGTCTGTGCGTCTGCAACCATACCTCGGAGATGTATGGACAGATTTTGTTCATGCTTGGCACAAAGACAAAACATGATGGCATCGATGTGCACCTCACGTTATTTTGCAATCTGGTCAAAGATGGCCGACTGGTAGACTGGCATCCATTTTAGTTGTAAAAAAAAAAAAACCCTGATATTGAACAAGTCCTCAACCTTTCCTCAGACATGCATTTACCGATCTTGTTCAAACTGCACCCAGATGATGAATGATGGCTTACATATGCACCTCATTTATTTTTGAGAACAGATCCAATATGGCTGACTGGTGGCCATTTTGTTACTTAAACGTGTCCCCAACCATTTCTTCAACATGCATGGTCCGATTTTTATTCAATCCTGGCACAAAGACAATACATGAGTATACATATTCAGAAGATTTTGTTTTGTCATCCAACTGACAGCAAACTGTTTGCCTTTAACTCCATACAGCAAAAATACTAAAGCCACAGTGGGGGGCTGGCATTTTATGTCTTTTTCTTCTTGTATATATTTGAATGTATGCAACGCAATTTTACATGACTGATTGTAGTACAAAGTGTTGAAGGAAATCAGGAATTTTTTTTTTTTAATCTTATTTTGTTCTTCAGCTTCTGGCTTGGGGCACCCATTTTCCATTGTCTCTGTCTTCCCTCGTCGTCTTTCTTATGAGGAAAATTCTTCACATCCATCAAGTCGACATGCTTCAGTAGGCAGTGCTCGTCTGCCTTCAGTTGGTGAAGAATCCACTCACCCTCTCATTGTTCCAGAAAAACAGGTACGTGAAATTTTGGAGCACATTGTATCAGCTTGTAGCCGAAGTGGGATTTTATAACAAACTTGCATATCAGTTATTATTAACATATTTGTGCTTGTGGATGAGATGATGGAGACTGGAGATTTTTTTTTTACATGTGCAATATCAAGAGTCATGGAAGAGCAAGATTACAGATTGTGAAATAGCAAAGTATTAACATTTGTGTGGTTGCGTCACATTTGGACATGAGCAAGGAAATGAACAAAAAAGGAGAGAGAGATAATGAGAGAGAGATGATGAGAGAGATGATGAGAGAGAGATGATGAGAGAGAGATGATGAGAGAGAGATGATGAGAGAGAGATGATGAGAGAGAGATTTTTTTTTTTTTTTTTTTTTTTTTTTTTTTTTTGTATACAAGATCGAGGCTCGTGAAAGAGCGAACATTAATCACACAGAAAGACAAACCGACACATAAAACTATAACATAGGGAGCGGTAGACAAGATGGGGAGAGAGGGGGAAGGACACAAACACAACATTTGAGAGCAGGGACCGAGAGACATGGAGACATCGAGAGATCTGAGAGAGGGCGAGGGCTTTGGGGGGGGGGGGGGCGTGGGAAGGGGGCAGTGGGAGAGGTATAAAACATATGGACACTGCCAGGACTTCCAGGAAAGAAGTTGGAATTTCAAACGAGGTGGATCTGGGGTGAATTAGCGGGGGTAGAAAAGATCAAGGTTTTGGATGGGGGAAGATAAGAGATGGTGGTGAACATCTGTTTTAAAGACCTGGAGGGAGGAGTGGGATTGAAGGGAGTGAGGGAGTTTGAGGGAGTTTGGAGATGATGAGAGAGAGATGATGAGAGAGATGATGAGAGAGATGTTGAGAGAGATGTTGAGAGAGCGAGATGATGAGAGAGAGATGAGAGAGAGATGATGAGAGAGAGAGATGATGAGAGAGAGATGATGAGAGAGAGATGATGAGAGAGAGATGATAGAGAGATGATGAGAGAGAGATAATGAGAGAGAGATAATGAGAGAGAGATGATGAGAGAGAGATGATGAGAGAGATGATGAGAGAGAGAGAGATGACGAGAGAGAGAGATGACGAGAGAGGGAGATGACGAGAGAGAGAGATGACGAGAGAGGGATAATAAGAGAAGGAGAGAGAGAGACAGAGGGGGGTCAGAGACAGAGGGGGGGGTCAGAGACAGAGGGGGGTCAGAGACAGAGGGGGGTCAGAGACAGAGGGGGGTCAGAGACAGAGAGGGGTCAGAGACAGAGAGGGGTCAGAGACAGAGAGGGGTCAGAGACAGAGAGGGGTCAGAGACAGAGAGGGGTCAGAGACAGAGAGGGGTCAGAGACAGAGAGGGGTCAGAGACAGAGAGGGGTCAGAGACAGAGAGGGGTCAGAGACAGAGAGGGGTCAGAGACAGAGAGGGGTCAGAGACAGAGAGGGGTCAGAGACAGAGAGGGGTCAGAGACAGAGAGGGGTCAGAGACAGAGAGGGGTCAGAGACAGAGAGGGGTCAGAGACAGAGAGAGGATAAAGAGAAAGGAGGGGAGAAGAAACGCAGTAACCTGCAAATAAGAATGTTGGCTAATGTATGGTTAATATTGGTATATATGGTCATGGTTAGAGATTGGGGATGAAATGAGATGGTGGTGTACCACCTACTTTGAAGTTCCACAAATGAGTGAAAAAGGTGGAGATCGGTAGTAAGCCTGAGTTTTAGAGTTTAACCAGGAGGTTACTGGAAGAACTCTTGTTTCCTGGAATAGTTGGAGAGGGCTGGATGGCAGAGAACTGAGCTACCAAAACAGGAGGAGGGGAAGGGGAAAAAACAGGCCATCCACCTGTTTGTGATGTGACTATAACACACCTTGTGCTTCGGCCTCATCATGGGATATGCCAATAATGTTCAGAGTTTTCGATTTAATGGAATCCTGGAGATATGCTGGGGTGCCATCCCTCAGGGAAGAGCGGCAATACATTGAGCTATCGACAAAGACCTTGTAAGCTGTCAGTACCTCTCATTTTTTCAAATGATCACTTCAAACAACATAAGATGCTCAGTCTGCATGATAGAGGCCAGAAGGTTCAAGAAACTGAACCTCTTCCAGTGACTGACCATGGAAATAGGGTTGTTCTTTTTTTTCATATGTTCGTTTGACGATCCTTCTGGAGTGAAAGGTTGAGACTGAAATTTTCGAGGATTGACCAACATATTCTATTTGTCAGGGAAACATCTCATCAATTCCAGATTAGCAGAGAGTGACACAGATGCTGTCTGCCTGTCTGTGGGATAGGTACGATAAGATATGGTGTGGAATCGCTGCAAAAAAATAGAGGATGTTCCTGACGAAAAAAAAAAACAAACAAAAAAAAATTTATATTATTCCTGACTTTAAAATTATATTAAAATTCCTTAAAATTATTCCTAATTCCTGACGATAATAAAGGTTATTTATGGAGATGATCAGGAATTATATAATTATATAATTATCAAATTATATATAATTATTTATGCTATATATATGCTTTATATTAATTATCGCCGGTTAATATAATGATCAAAATTTTTTTTATTGTTGCACAGTGTCATTTATTATCGAAATGTCTACATGTGCAAATATGTTAAAAAGAAGAGAAGATACTTCACCCTTGCATCACCAGCCTTGAGATGATATGGAGGTAATAAATGAAGTGTACACAGGCTGCATTCAGAAAGCCATGGAAAACCATCTACAGACTGTCCCCAGTTTTCAAACACCTGGCTTCCGAACATCCATTCATATTAAAATTATACTTTTATAACCATGTTTCGGTCTTGGAACGTTTGCTGTATTCACTTGAACATGGCCTTTTTGAACATACCATGCTAAGCCCTAATGCAGAAAATCAGACATCGAGAGTTAATTACCCATTCACACTGGCTTCGCTCCAACACTTCCGCCATTTCAAATGCGATTCTCTCCACATGGTTCCTCACTGGCATGAGACTGCATTTTCTCCACAGGGTTCCTCACTGGCATGAGACTGCGTTCTCTCCACAGGGTTCCTCACTGGCATGAGACTGCATTCTCTCCACAGGGTTCCTCACGGGCATGAGACTGCATTCTCTCCACAGGGTTCCTCACGGGCATGAGACTGCATTCTCTCCAGAGTTCCTTACCGGCATGAGACTGCATTCTCTCCACAGGGTTCCTCACGGGCATGAGACTGCATTCTCTCCATGGGGTTCCTCACGGGCATGAGACTGCGTTCTCTCCACAGGGTTCCTCATGGGCATGAGACTGCATTCTCTCCACGGGGTTCCTCACGGGCATGAGACTGCATTCTCTCCACAGGGTTCCTCACGGGCATGAGACTGCATTCTCTCCAGAGTTCCTTACCGGCATGAGAGGCATTGATGCTTCACCATAAACCCCTCTAGCTCGTTATCCATCATCATCCCTCATACTTCACATGCTTTATTTACGTCAATGTATTTATTCTTTTTCTTTTTTTTACACACACATTTAATAACGTTTTTCTTATGTAAAAAAGGGTTCAATTTGTGTTTGGGAACCAATTAATCACTTATAACATGTATTCAAATGGGATTTATTCTTCCGGTTTATGAACATCCAGATTACGAACCCATTTTCAAGAACACATTGTGTTCGGAAACTGGGAACTGCCTGTATTGCCGATCATTTCAAGTTACCAAAATAAGAATAAAATATCCGAAAGACAGATCACTACGACCAATTATAAGCTACGAAAATGGCTACTACTTTGTCAAAACCTTCCATGCTCTTGTTACGTTTGTGGGGGTAGATGATGGAATCCCATCGTAGAGATCGGACTGTACAGTTGTACAAATAACTGCCACATATTCGGCTGGTCGCCTCGGGAATTGAGGACCGTTCTGGCTATTCGTCCAAGGCTGGTGTTCATCGGCTACGGACACGACACTATTATTGATTGAAGGCTATTGCTCTTGCTGGGATTTTAAAGTTTTTATTTATTTATTCCAAATGAAACGTCCTGTTGTCATTCCGATTATTATTACTAGTGAAGAACCCATCCTTACGAATGGGTTAATCCCCCAGGATTGGTTTATTTCAGTGTAACTTCTAATACTGAGGTTATAACATATATTGTATATTATAACATGATTTTCTTCTTCCTCTTTAAAAGGCTTTCTTCAATTTACTCATCAAATCACTCCATTTCAAAAAAAAAAAAATCTCTTACAGTTCTTCCTTTCTACATTCCCTAAACTCACTTGCATTCCACCCCTCTAACGTTTTCAAACGGATCATCGACTTGGAAATCACAAGAAACTCATATTGCAAAAAATATTAGTTTTCAATTAATCGTCCAACACTTTCTAAAATCCCAACTCACCCCTCCCCTCCTAAACTCCCCCCTCACTTCTCCCCTCCTAAACTCTCCCCTTGCCGCTCCCTTCATAAACTCCCCCCTCGCCCCTCCCCTCCAAAATTCCCCCCACCTCTCCCCTTCAAATTTTCCCTCCTCACCCCTCCCCTCCCAAACTTCTCCTTTCCCCTCCCCTCCTAAATTCCCCCCTTGCCCCTCCCCTTCAAAACTCCCCCTTCCCCTTCAAATCTCCCTAACCTCCATTTTTCTCCAATTCTCCATTCTTCCCCCCCCCTCAAAGCAGCCTCCTCCCTGCTTCCTCTCCCTTCCAACTCATACCTCCACCTCCTCCACCCTTCTTCCTCACTCTGCCCCTCCCTCAAACAACACCTCACTGTGCCTCTTTTAATCACCATCAAACCTTTTGTCCTCCTCATCCTTCCCTTTCTCTGAACTCCTCTGAAATCTCCAACACACTATCAACAGCTTTCCCTACCTCCTCTGCTTCCTCATCTTACCCTACCCCTCCCCGCCCCTGTCTTGTATCTGATGCTTCCTCTTAACGGTATGGACCTCAAACATGTGGGGCCTTCGCTCAAACTGACTGATCTCTCCATACAGGTTGCTTCTGACAATCCAGACTTGATCTGCTCAACAGAAACTTTCCTCCTTCAAGATGTCTCTGATTCCTTAATATCTCTCCCGAGTTACTCCCTCCTCCGGTATGATAGACGTGAGCCTCATCCTGGTGGTGGGGTTGCTATCTTTATCAAAAACTTTCTTCCTCACTCTCCCTGCACTGCCCTCCCTCCACCCCACCCCCAGGAGTACCTCTGGCAATGGTGTCCCCTCCGCTCCCACCTTTTGTTCATATGTGTGTTGTACCGTCCAGCAAACTGTAATGACTCCATTTACTTCTTGCTGTCTGACAACATGGACCAACTTCTATCCACTCATCCCAACACTCTTCCTCATATGTGGCGACTTCAACTGTCATCATGCCAACTGACTGGGTGTGGGCACCTCTCTCTCGCACCAGCCATGGCATCTCAGCAAAGGACTTCTGCGACTCATTGGGACTGACACAATCTGTCAATTTCCCGACCTGGATCTCAGTCAATGGTACATCAGCTCTTCTGGACTTGGTTATGACCACCTTCCCTACAAATGTCTGCTGTTCTTCTTCTGCTCCAATCGGTTCATCTGATCATTTCCTTGTTAAAGTGAGCATCTCTCTGGCCATTCTCAGAGAGCTTCCTCAGCGTCAACGTGTCTGGCATTTCACTCAAACTGATTGTCACGGTCTTCAAGCAGCCATCAATCATCTGGACTGGTCTCCCATCTGTACTGCCTCTGACATCAACTCATCCTGGGAATTATTCCAAAGTAAATTGATCTCTCTCATGCACAGACTCATCCCATCTCGTCTTCAGTTGTCATAGCCTTCCTCCCGCCCATGGTATGCTGAATCTTGTGGTGAGGCAGTTGGCCTGAAACAACTTACCTTCGCGTCCTGGTAGGCAAAATCCAACTGAAGGTAATCTCAGTTCCTTTCACAAAGCTCGGAACAATTGTGTGTCTATCCTCAGGAGAGCCAGGAAACAATATCTCTCCAATCTCAAGACTGAACTCTCAAACCTATCTCCCTCTTCCAAATCCTGGTGGCGTTGGGTCAAATCTGTTTCTGATGATTATTCCCCCTCCATCCCCTCCCTTACCTCAAATGGTTACACAGCTGACACTGCACGTGAAAAAGCTGAATGCCTCAACTCTGTGTTTGCCTCAAAATCTTGTATCCCAAACCCATCTCTCTCTGTACCCACCTTACCTTGTCGAACCCAGCTGCTCCTGGACTCTGTGTCATTCTCTCCTGACAAGGTGGAGAAGTTTCTGTCAAACCTTGACTGATTCTGCAACTGGACCAGACGGCATTAGCCCATGGGTCCTAAAATCCTGCTCTGCTGCTCTTTCACATCCTCTCTCTGTTCTCTTCGCCCTCTCTTTTGCTCAAGGTCATCTGCCAGCATCTTGGAAATCAGCAAACATTACAGCTTTACACAAAAAGGTGCAAAAACAGATCCTTGCAACTACAGATCAATCAGCCTGCTTCCAATTTATCAGGAAGGTCATGGAATCCATCATTGTTTCTGATATTAAATCCTTCCTCTTCTCCAATGGCCTGATCTCGGATCATCAATTTGGATTCAGACCAGGTCATTCTACTCTGGACATGCTGCTTCTGCTGTCTCAACAATGGATGGAGGTCCTTGATGCCAAACAGGAAATCATAGCCGTCTCCCTTGACATATCACGTGCCTTCGATACCATCTGGCACCCCGCCCTGCTCACCACTCTCCTCCTATGATATCCATGGAAGCCTCCATGCATGGCTCGAGGACTTCCTCTGCGTTTGCAGTCAACTTCTGGCCCTGAATGGAATTCTCTCATCTCCCCTTCCTGCTCAGGCTGAAGTTCCCCAAAGCAGTGTTCTGGGCCCTGTGCTTTTTTTGGTCTTCATTAATGATCTCTTCGACTCTCTGGAAAATCTTCTCTATCTCTTTGCTGATTATTCCACTCTCTGCCGCTCCATATCTTAACCCTCAGTTCGACAGGCAGCAGCTTCCTCACTCTCTGCAGACCTGGACAAAATAACAAACTGGTTAAACAAGTGGAACATGTCTTTCAATCCTGACAAATCTCACACTCACTTTGTCTTTCTGTAAAGAACGTCTGGAAAACCCTCCCATCTACTTTCTCAACATTCCTCTTGAAGAAGTTCTGTCACTCAAGCTTTTAGGTCTCACTATCTGCCATGATCTTTCGTGGGAAAACCACATGTCCAAACTGGCCTCCAAAGCCAGTCGTCGTCCTTTCTGGGCACCTCTGAGCTCCTCACCACATACAAGGCTTTCATCTGCAGCTCAATGGAATACTGCTCTCCCCTCTGGGTTGGTGCTCCTGCCTCACACCTAGCTCGGCTTCACGCGGTTGAAACCAAAGCATTCAGAATCATTGGTATCTCCAGTGATGAAACTGATTCTGCGGGCCTTTCTCTCTCTCACCGCAGGCAGGTCTGTCTTCCACCGACTCCTCTCCGGCCTAGCTCCCCCTGCTCTGTCTGTGCTCTGTCCCCCAAATTTTCCTGCTGGGCACTCAAGATCTGCCAGCAACCCTCTTCTGGTGAAACTACCAAAATCAAGGCTCTCTGTTCACCTTCACTCTTTCATTCCCCTTTTCTCCCGCCTCTGGAACAAACTCCCACACTCGCTTCAATCCCACTCCCCCCTCCAGGTCTTCAAAACAGCTGTTCCCCACAATCTCTTATCTTCCCCCATCCAAAACCTTGATCTTTTCTACCCCCGCTAATTCACCCCAGATACACTTTTTCGAAATTCCAACTTCTGTCCTGGAAGTCCTTGCAGTGTCCATATGTTTTATACCTCTCCCACCTCCCCCCAAGCCCTCTCCCTCCCACAGTTCTCTCAATGTCCCTGCTCTCAAATGTTGTGTTTGTGTCCTTCCCCCTCTCTCCCCATCTTGTCTACCACTCCCCTTATTTTGTGTTTTATGTGTCGGTTTGATGATGTTTTAATCAAATGCCTTATCCTAAAAATCTGAAATTTCATGCACATGATCTATGACCCATTTACATTGAAATATTAAATTCACATAGGTCACATGGTTTGGCAGCCATATTGGATTTAACCCAAAACCTTTAAAAAAAAATCTTCTTCCAAACCACTGAAGCAATCGACTCGAAACTTTATGAGTGTCATCGACTAGGTATGTCGATTAATATTTGATCAGGAAAACGTAATCGGTCACATGGTGTGGCAGCCATATTTGTTTTGAAGGAAAATATAAAATAATTATATCTCAGAAACCGCTCACCTCATCGATGCGAAACTTTACAAATGTCATCTAACAACATTGCTGCATATAGTTTGAAATGTATCATGTCGTATGCCACGTGGTTTGGCAACCATATTGGATAGAAAAACGAACCTTATCCGATCAACAGGAAACTTCTCAAACATGATCCCCTACTCATACACATGCAGAGTGTACTTTAAAAAAAAGAAGTAATATGTCACGTGGTTTGGCAGTCATATTAGCTTCAAAGCCGATATTTAAAAAAAAAACCTTTCACCTATCGATCGATGTGAAAACATGTCTGGTTAAAAATGTGATAATTAAGAACAGCTGAAGGGATTTAAGTCAAACTTGTTTATTGTCAGGACAGTCAACGAGGGCATCTACCCGTTGTCACGGGCATGGACTACATGGAGGCATATTGGCGACGCAGTTGCATGGCTCTATTTTACTGCTTAAAGCCTTCCCGTTCCCCTCTCCCCTCCCCCATAACTACATCCAGCAGCTTTCAACTCATCCTGTCCAGCAATTTGGGAATGCATATAATACATACATACATACATACATACATACATACATACACATACTATCAAGAGCAGATCCTGGCAGAGTGTTATTACCAAGGAAAGTAATTCCAAGACTCAGTCATTCTGCAAATGATGGAACCATAGATGGTTGTTTTTGCATTGGTTCGGTATTAAACGTAATGGAATGCCATTTTAAAGTATACAGTTAAATTTGTACTGTTGTTTACTTTAAAGAATAAGCTGGAAACAAGAATTTGAATGTTTGTTTTCTGCACTGTGATGCAGGTGCATACCTATGTGAACACGTCAAATGTGCAAGACGAGCTGACTTCACGGCCGGCTGTTCTTGCATATCCTGTAACTGAAGATGGGGAGCACTTGCTTGACGATGTTCAAATACGGTGTAGTGAAGAAACTGAGCAACCTTGCATTAATGAGTTTAGTGCTGAGGTGCAGCTAGAACCACAAAGTGTGAAGTTTGTACTTGGCCCAACACCAGCTCAGAAACGTGAACAAGAGAAGCGACGGCGATATGAACAGGAGAATAGGATATTGTCAGCATCATTAATGGGGAAGAACAGCAGAGGAGCACAATTGGTATATGAAAATCTCAATGGCCTCGTGCCTCCGTTGCAGGCGTGCCCACCATGCTGTTCAGCACCAGATGAATCCAATTGCATGGTAGCTGTATCAAGCAGGGCTCTACAAAACTATGAGAATTGGCCAGCTTTACCACCAGTATGGGAAGAGCCAGTCCTTCCAAAACCTGTGCTCTACAATGGATTGCACACGAGCTTAGAGCTGGACATGTCTGGCAATACTGATGATAACAGTTCTAAGACCTTACATGATAATGGACTTCTTGAGAACAATGCAGACTTTTTGGAAAAGTGTGATGATCCACCAACAGTGTTCAGTTTTGAGTTGAAGCGATGCAGGTTGCCAGTAGCTGCAAATGGGAATGGGGGAGGAAGCAGGACAATAGCTTCTGCACTCAACTACATCCAAATAGAATTGGAGGAAGGAGGCAGCAGTGAGAGTGAGGGCATGCCACCACGCACGCCACGTACACCTGTCACACCTTTACCTCCTCAAACGCCAACACGCCACAATGAGTTGTATGCCACAATTGACCTTGAAAAAACAGCAGCCATGTCTAGCCTTCAGCGTGCACTTCCTCGAGACGATGGCACAGTGCGGAAGACACGCCATAACAGCACTGACCCTCCAATGTGACTTTTTAGTGTGATGGCTTGTTCACTGAATTATTTTGCAGGAAAACAATGCTGAGTGCTGCTGGATTATGCATTTAACATTGCCATGATGTTCTATGAACCAGGCTTTTTAGCTGCAGCATATGGGCTCTTAAACTCAAGCTTATGCACATTAGCTACTGCTATATGCGATACTTTTATGCTGTGAATTAAGTAGTTATATTATTACTGCTGTGCTATTCCGAATTCATTACAAATGAGAATTTTTATTTTCTTCAAAATGCAATGACTTGGGTGTGATGGGGAAGGAATTTGTGCGATGGCTAATTCTTATGGACCTATAACCGTTAAATATGCAGCTATCTGTCAATATATCCTCTATATCTGCTTTTCTCATTCCCTTCACACCTATTACCTTCCCTCCATCCGTTTTCCCCAATCCCACTACCTTTGTGTTCCTTTCCATTTTCCTGAACTGCCCTTATTTTTTGACGGCACCAAAACTCAAATGTTTTGCATCATTAGGTCATCTCATCCTGAGTCTCGAAGAGATGAACCTATGAAATGGGTGGTGATGTCCATCTGTTAACTTTTTGCGATTTTTGCTCCTCCTCCCTCATCACCCGGCTGATTGTTCTGAAACTTAACACATGGATACAAGACAGTAGAGCCCACACAATCGCTCAGGCTTCGATTTTTGTTTTTCGATTTTGGATCATGCGGGCTCCCGGGGAGTGGGGGAGTTACCCCCTGAAACTTCAGATCCCTACTCTTTCCTTAGTTTTCAACCGATTGCTCTGAAACCCAATACAGCCCTTCTACCCAATGGTCTGCAGGATTACCCAGTCTTAGATTTTTCGATTTTGTATCAGGAGAGCTCCCACGGCATCCCCCTAAATCAGCAGAGGTCTGAACTACAACCTTAAGAGATGACCGCCAGTCCACTCTGGGCTATTTTTTTAAATTATAGCACTGTTTTTTAATGGGCATTTAATAGTCCACTTTTCCACCCCAGACACAGTGTTCGCGATCATTTGCTGGAACTTGGGCTGCAGAAATTAAAAACCAGGTTGTAATAGTTGTTTGCATCTGGCTGAAACCTCTTCCACATCCACTTCTGCCCTCTCTGTTATCCTTCCCAGCAGCCCTCCCTTCGGCTCCTATGTCTATCCCACTCATAATCTGTCCATCCCCATTCATTTATCCTGCTCTCATAGCCGTTGCTCTCCTCCCACCGTCTGTCTCTTAAGGCTGTATTGTCTCGGTCTCTGTTACTCCTCCCCCCATCACTCTGTGGATCTCAAACATTGGAAGTCTTCAAACAAACTTCTCAGATATCTCTATCCAGGTTTCTGCTGCATCTCCTTACATTATCTGTGTCTGAGAGAAACCTTTCTCACACAAGATGTCCCCGAGTCATCTGTCTCCCTGTATGGCTACTCTCATCCCGTGCTTTGACAGACCAACTCTCGTCTTAGTGGTGGTGTTTATATTTCCCTTCCCGACTGCACCTGACCCCAAAGAGCATTTTTGCCTTTTTGTACATCTCTGTAACAACCTATTGTTTGGCAAGGGATATTAGTCTGGTCTCAAAAGGACCCTCTCCCTCCCAAACTGGTCCATTATCTCATCGGCTCTTGACATCAACAGTTCCTGGAATATTTTCCTCAACAACTGCTTTCTCCCCTTCCCAGTTCATCCCTGCGCATTTCCAACTGGCCTATTCAACAAACATCGTGTGAACATCGCTTATATTCTCTACTTGGAAGGCAAACCAAATTGATGGGAACCTAAAGTCCATCCCCACAGCCTGCAACCAGTGTTTATCAATCATTCCACGAGCCCAGCATCAAGATCAATTGTGGGCAAAACCTCAAGTCTCTCACCAACTTCGAGAAACTGATGACAGCTAAACAAGACTGTCTTCAGTACACATTCCCATTACGTACATTCACTCCGAAAGGATGAAGTCATGTTGGACCTTGCTTTGGATTTTGGAGGGAAAAAGCAAAATATCTTGATGCTATATTTACTGAAAATGTCAAGCTTCCTAATCCGTCCCTTCCCCTTCCCACACTTTCCCACAAAATAGACTCCTCAATGTAGCACGTGGACTTCTGCTCCATTAAGGTGGAGCTTGGAGAAGCTCTCTGTAACTCTTTCCTCCACCTCAACAACTGGACCCTGGTGTTGTTACCCTGCGCTCGCGAAGCGAAAGGCAGGGTTAAGCATTCGGGTACGTACGTGCGTGCGTGTCTGCATTTAAAAAATTCATTTTCTCGGCAACCGTTGGTCCGATTGACATTAAATTTTCACCATAGGAGGGCCTCCTCCTGTAGAATATTTTAGTGAATATTAAGACGTCACAGGTCAAGTGGTATGGGCGCCATCTTGGAAAAAACAAAAAAAATTGCACCTCTATATCTCAAAAACCGCTGCACAGAAATAATTGAGAGGTCTCGTTGCAAAGAACTCTCCATGCGGAAGAACATATGTGAAAGATGACGTCGTAGGTGCCACCGTCATAGGTTTGGCAGATATATATAATTAAACGAAAATATTTTAAAAATTTATAACTCTTGAACTGCTTCATTGATCGACGTGAAACTTTATATTATAGTAGAGATAATGAAGTATAACCAGTGTGCAAAATTTCAAGATGATTGGATGTTACGGTCTGGAAGCTAGAAGTTGCTATTGTGTGAAGAAGAAGAGTTCTAGAGAAGGGCATGGAATTAATTATCACACTGCACATGACGAGCAGGCAAAGTACGGAGCGACCTCACGGGGTCATTTTGACCTCAAATAAAATTCTGATTTCAGATTTGTCAATCGCTGAGGTATATTAACACACGACCAAAACAGATTTGGCGAAATTCTGACGATTCTTGACAAATATAACATTTGTGTCTGCATTTCAGTAAAGTAAAGTGTGTGCCATGTCAGCATTTTAAAAATTGAAACGTGGCTCATTGTAAATAACTCCATATGGGGAATAGGTGTTGTTAACGATGACGTCATTGGTGCCATAATTATGACGTCATAATTCGACGGACAACTCTTCGTCTGATCAGTTTGAAATTGATTGAGCATGATCTGTGCAACAATTATTTAGAGAATATAAATTTATGATGTCATCGCTCACGTGGTCTGGCAGCCATATTGGATCAAAAAATAAGAAACGTTCAAAAATAGAAGAGTTGGCTCACACTAAGTTGACTGTGCAGGGTAAGTATTCTATGAATACCACCTAGTTGTCACTGTAATCTTCAAAAATTGTGCTTCAGCCAAATCCTCTCCTTTGTCCTAACTTCTTCTCCAGGTCTTTCTCAGTCGGATGGTCTCCTGCCTTCATCTTGGGAAGATGCATTAGTCACCCCTATTCACGAGCAGGGTTCCAATTCTGATCCATTCAACGGCAGAACTCATCATAAGCAGAGTGATTGAATCAGTCAGTGCTGCCAACTTTAGGCATTATCTCTTCTTCAACTCTGTTTCAATGTGTGATTATCAGTTTGGCTTCCACTCTGGCTATTCTATCATGAACAATTGAAGAACACACAATCGCAAAGGAGAGATGAAAGCCATCTCTCTGGATATCCATCGAGCTTTTAATACTACATGGCACCCAGTCTTACTTTCCAAACAGTCTGATAATGGAATTCAAGGACTCTTCCTTGAATGGCGATCTGATTTTTATCTGTGAGTGGAAGCGACAGGTTTTTCTCGGTGTCATTGGTTATGATCTGCCTCTTCATCAATTCTAAAACGAGGCAGTGTTTCAGTACCAACTTTGTTATTGGTCATCTCTCTTCTCTTCTGTGTCTGGTCACACCACCAAATCTCTCTTCTGTGGGGGAAAAAACAGTGCACAACACTTCTGAGAGGCAAACTGTTGCAGGAACCATCTCTACAGATCTGGAAAAGGAACTTGTCAGTTAGCCACTTGGACCATGTCTTTCAATGCAGAAAATCCCATGTTCTCACTCTATCCTTCCACAAGCATCATATTTTAAACTTCCCAGTTTGCTACTCTGGCCAATCCTTGGAAGAGGTGTCGTCTCTGAAGCTCGTCGGCCTCAATCTGTCAAAACCTTCCTTGGGTGAACTGCGTCTCTAAGCTATATGTAAGGAGACTGATGTCTCGTCATTCTCTGCAGAGATGTCCATTCTGAGTCGTTCAAAGCACATTACAATGTATATAAGGCCTTCATCCGCATTATTATGGACTACAGGTCCGCACCGGCCTCGGCTGCTTCCCATGCAAGGCCAAGGCTCTCTGTGTTATTGACATCTTTCGGTATGATGCCGGGTCCGAAAGTCAGCTTCTTGTCCATTGCAGGCTCGTTGGTGGACTCCAGAGTTTTATAGCTTCTGGCCTCGCTCCTCTCATCCTCGGCCTTCTGTCCTCCTCCAGCCCACCCATGTTGTACCATGCGTTCTTCCAGCATTCCAATCCTATATGCCATTTCTCATTCTCATACCCACCTCTGCTCTCTTCTACTCCCACTAATCCCATCGTGCCCATTTCCTTTGATCCTTTGTCTGTGAACCTACTGCCTTCTGTAACTTAGCTCCTCCCTGAGCATACATTTATGTTACCAGAAAGTTGTATGTTAAAGCAAGGGTGTGAGACAACTGTTGTCATTATTATTCTCCAATCCAGGCCACATGCATAATGGAGTACACACGAGGGTATTTGAAAGAAGTGTTACAAGGAAATGAAAGTGTTTTTACCCTGTCACTTTTTACTGCTTCCAATTTTTTACATTATATACAATATCATTTGGACATTCATGTTTCCCTTCTGCGTGAGCCCCATGCTTCTGCCTCCATTTGCATTCTCTTATTTAGTGTAAAGTAGTGGATATAACGATGACCTGCATAATTATGTTGATGCATCGTCAAAACAAATTGTGTACGTTTCGTCCGACATTGCATTCATGTCCCGGCTTTGACTGCATGGCATGGTTTTGCCAAGCAGAATTACGCTTTGAGGCCAAGGCAGTATGTCTAAGTGGCTTTTCCTTCTCAATGTTGTCTTAGAAACACGTTCCTTCTTGCATCTACTCGCGGCTAAAACTGACAAAGCTCTCTTATTGGTTTACACCTTCATCTTTACCATGCTGTTAGTCGGCAGCATTAATGCAAGGTATGAATTATTCAGTGCTGTGTCTTGTATTGTGCATATTTGTAAGAATCAAATGTTATACAGTATCGGTGTTCATTTCAAACTTGATATTTTATTAGTTTTTGTATGCACTATGCTGCCTAAAGCGTACTCAGTGCCTCTTTTGTCTTTAACAAGTGCAAAGACCGAGCCCTATTCTATCTGCTTTTAGTTTGGCCCATTACCAACCTGTAGCCATAGTGAACAAAAGAACGCTGAAATATATAACGACTGATGCATCCCTCATTTTGGATCACATAAGTGTTTCTTCTCTCGTTTGCAGCGCAAGGCTGCTGGTCGCATCATTTCTAGGGAGTGCAGCTGTGCCACATATAGTTGAGGGCAGGATTTTTTTGGAATGTGGCCAGGCTCCCATACTCTTTGTTGAAAGACACCGTAGGATCTTTAACATCCACCAGCTACTGCTAGCAGAGGCTCCCCAGCTTAAGGTCCATTCTAAATAAAAAAATTTAAAACGGCATACTTTGTGATGCGACACCCTGGTTGTGAAGCACCATTCCGACAGTTTATAATCAATCGAACCCAGAATAGACAGCTCAAAGGTAGTTGTGCTAACTGCACCATCGCACCAAAGGTAGGTAGTGTTTCTAACTTCTTCTTTTTTAACTTATTTAATCTGAGCATTTTGTCAAATATTTTGCTGTTTTAGCTGCAAAACCGTTTCCATTCCATGAAACGCTCCATTATATTGCTCAGTACAACGGCCATTTATGATCCATGACGAATTTGTGAGTTCTTTACTTTTTTTTATTGTTTTATTATTTTTCCATTACTCTTTATTTCCTACATTCTTTTGAAACACCAATTTATTTGAATTTATGTTTATCATAAATGATGGTTCACATTAACACGGTTATCTCCATTACACAGTTACTTAGGCCTTATGTCCAGTATAAAATGTTTTGGACAAGTAGCTCATCATGTCATGTTTTGGATAAACAGGTCTAATTATCTTGTTTACGTAGCATAAAAAAAATTGTGTTTTTTTTTTAATGTTCGGACATTAAGAAGAAGAAGAAAGATACAGTGCAACCATGTTAGAATATATTAGTGGGAGATATGGTGGTTTCCTTGATTTCTCCGCTTGAATATTTGATTGGATCCTTTTAAAACTCTGTCATTTCTGTATGCACGTATGAGTATGTATTCCGGTACACGACACACGCAAATAGTGATGTTAGGGCTCACCAAAGAGCTAAAAATATTGATGTAATTTATATCTTGCTGCTTCTTGGTCTCTGTTTACATTTCTGCAGTGTATGTTCATGTTCATGTGTGTTTGTGCTGAATACCTTAGGAATTTGCACCAAAATGTCGGGCACGCTTATCTCTTCTGTAAGCCACGACGGAATGGTCGAACAGCATACACTCCCCCACCACCTTTGTCCAGGCATTTGGCTTTAGTTGACACCTGGCTGCTGCTGCTGCTGCTGCTGCTGCTGCTGCTGCTGCTGCTTATGCATCATATGGACTTCAAATTTATTTCTTGGTCGTCTTCCAGATAGCACACTTAACCGGCTCCTGCTTGCCTAAAATATGCTCATTGCCAACTCGTTTTTATTCATAAATATTCATGCGGCTTCCACATTGTCCTTATTGCATAGGTGTTGATAACAAAGGGATCCCATTACATAAGTACCGTCTTTGGATCCAAATAATGAGTTCAGGACTGCCGAACAAGCGATATTATATGATGTTTATTGTAGGGGATATGTATTACTTTAAAAAATGGTGAACATTTTGACATGTCCTTTTATGCCCCCATACTTTTTCCTCTCCTTTCCCACCTCTTTACTTGCATCTCCACTCGACCTTTACCATATTCTTCTTTCTCCTCATTAATTCCTCTTGTCTCCCCTTCCTTTTTCTTCTTCAAATCCATTTTTCTTGCCGTGCTCCGCTCCCATTCCATATTTGCACATGTAATATAGAGATTGCTTCCTCATTCCTGTGCAAAACCTTCTCATGCTCATGCAATGCTGTCTGTTGTACATTTTCATTTTAAAGCCAATTTGCTGCTGCCAGAATCATTTCTTCTTTTGTTCCCCACATCTCCCCTCCCATTGTTACTCGAAACAAAGATCTAGCACCAAAAATGTTTTCATGTGGGCTTGTTGAAGCATGGACTTGACAATAAATATCGTGTTTTTTGAGATACAAAAGCATCGGACAAAACTTTTCACAAAATCAAGCCGTTCACATTTTCCTTGGCTGCCCATTCCCCACTGACCCATTGTTTGTCAGTTAGAAACGCCTAATTTCATTTTCACTTGAGCATAGATCTCTGTATAAGTAAATAAATAAGTAAATGGATTTTAAAAAGCATTTTTCAAACACATAACGTTTGCACTTGAATGAAGCTCTCCATTATTGCTGCACCTTTTTATAATGTGCCTTCACAACTGACTTAAGCACTCACGCTTTTCCCTGCAGACTCTAAATGTAATAACATATATCGATAAAATATTCTAGTCATGAATGTAAATGTCTCACGTAGTGTAAATTCTTCTTCTCTTTAGATTATAAACAGAGAGGGCTATGCTCTCCATTGTTTTCATACCTACGAGGTCACGTGTTTATTCTATTACCTGGCTTTGTTTTGTTTTCCCTGCAAGTTGATTAAAACATTTTATTTAAAAACGTTGCTCTCATTTCCAAAAAAAACCAAATCTTCCAACAGGGTCGTCAAACACGCATCATCCTCAAACAACCATCCAAGGTTGAACTGTTTGCTCATGTTCATTTTTGATTCAACTGTAGAACACTTTTCCAAGCTTTGTATTTATTACTTGCGAAATCGAAGATTTTTCAAGTATATTGTTGGTCGGTTGCGTTTGTGGTTCTGTTTGTTTGTCACCGGCCTACAGGTCACAATTTTCAACCGATCTTCACGAAACTTCACCAAATGGTAGAGTTGGTCAAAAGCAAGAAGCCAATTGTTTTTGGGGTCAAAAGGTCAACATAGGCCAAAGGTCACCAACTTTGCTAAATTTCTCAAATCCTCAGTTTTCATCCGATTGACCTGAAATTTGAAGAGGACTTGCATATCTGGTCACTGAATTCAACCACCAAGTATTTTTGAGGTCAACATAGGCCAAACGGTCAACATAGGCCAAATTTCTAAAATCCTCAATTTTCATCCAATTGACTTGAAATTTGAAGAGGATATGCATGTCTGGTCACTGAATTCAACCACAAATTATTATATATATTTTAGGTAAACATCGGCAAAAAGGTCAACATCAGCCGAATTTCTAAAATCACCAATTTTCATTTGATTGACTTGAACTTCTACGAGGATTTATATGTATGGTCACTGAATTCAACCACCATCTATTTTTGAGGTCAACATAGACCAAAACGTCAACATAGGCCAAGTTTTTAAAATCCTCAATTTTCATCCGATTGACTTCAAAATTGAACAGCATTTGCACATTGAGTCACTAAATAGGGAAACTAACTATTTTTGAGATCAAAAGGTCAAAGGTCAACTTTAGGTCAAACTTCTAAAATCATCAATTTTCATCTTAAAAATCGTCACTTTTCATCCTATTGACTCGAGCTTTTATCAAGATCGTCAATTTTAATCTTTATGAAATGGACAATTTGCTGGACCAATGGCAACTTTTTTTTGAGTGGGGGGGGAGGGGGATTTTGCAATTATCGTGCTCTGCATGATGTCTTCTTGTTTTCTTGTTCCTTTGATGCAGAGAGGGCATTGTATATCCATCAAATGTAGGATTGGGATGATAGGAAGCATTGGTGTACTTTTACATGACTTACAAGTGGTCAATAGAAAAACAAAATTCACACCATGTGGAATTGAAACCTGGGATCACAGAACCATGAGGGCATTCATGCCAAATCGGCTAATTTTGAAGCAAAACGCCCATGGAGCTTTAAAAAAGTTTTTCTTTTTAATCGCCATAGACAGAAATTTTTGGCACGCTGCCTGCACCATTGCAGGTAGCTCAGTCACTCTTCATGAAGGAGACCGTGGGATCTCAACTGTCCATCAACTAATGTTGGCAGACGATCACCCTGTTTAACGTCCTTTCGAGGGAAGGCGCACACATTGAGTCACCCTGCCTTTAAAAACACCGGGAAGACCGTTTATAGCTGGGTCTGGATTCAAACAGAGGCTAGCCACTTAAACGCGAGTATGCATACCTATAGTCTATCTTTTTCTTTTTATGTTTATTTTTTTTTTTGTATGCAAGATCGAGGCTCGTGTAAGAGCTGACATTAATCACAAAAACACAAACTGACACATAAAACATAAGATAAAGGGAGCGGGAGACAAGATGGGGAGAGAGAGGGAAGCACACAAGCACAACAGTAGAGAACAGGGACATCGGGAGATTTGTGGGAGGGAAAGGGCTTGGGTGGAGGAGGCATGGGAAGGGGGGTGGGAGAGGTATAAAACACATGGACACTGCTAGGACTTCCAGGAAAGAAGTCGGAATTTCAAAAAAGTGGATCTGGGGTGAATTAACAGGGGTAGAAAAGATCAAGGTTTTGGATGGGGGAAGATAAGATGGTGGTGGACAGCTCTTTTAAAGAGGGATGAGTGGGTGAGGGATGAGTGGGGCATCCCTGGAGGGATGAGTGGGTTTGAAGAGAGTGAGGGAGTTTGTTCCAGAGGTGGGAAAAAAGAGGAATGAAAGAGTGAAGGTGAATAGAGAGTCTTGATTTTGGCAGTTTAACCATAAGAGGGTTGCAGGTAGCTCTTGTGCGACCTCTAGGAATATTTGGGGGACAGAGCACAGACAGAACTGGGGGAGCAAGGCCGGAGAGGAGTCGGTAGAAGACAGAAAGACCACCAACCTGCCTGCGGTGAGTGAGTGAAAGGCCCTCGGAGTTAGCTTCATCTTGTCAGCTTATTGCCCTTCTCTCAAAAGGTGATGTGCACATTGTTTACATTTGCTTTTGTTCACTCTCCATTGAATTTTCCATCTCATCCTTTCCTCATTTTTTTCCCTTAAATTTTTAACCAACATCAGCTTTTTAAACCATTCAACTGCACATACTCTTATTCACTTTTCCTTTTCAAAATACCTCATTCATGCTCCATCCGTCCTTACATATTTTTCCATCACTTGCTTCATCTGCTCGTTGACTTTATCAATCATACTATTCATTTTTCAATCGCACTCGTATTTACACTTTCGATCTCTGCATTCACACTCAAACGTGTCAGCCATCTTGCCATTTTGAATGTTCATCACTGCATTGAGATAAGTTTGAACAGTTTTCTTTACACTTGTAAATTAGCACACATCCTACTCATCGTTTCTTCTACTTTTTGATCAATGTCTGAATATAAGACTTTCAAAATGTCGCATGAATGCTGAACGAGGACGTGTGTGTGTGTGTGTGTGTGTGTGTGTGTGTGTGTGTGTGTGTGTGTGTGTTTGTTTGTTTGTTTGTTTGCGTTTGCAGTGACTCGGTTTAAATGGTCAAACACTTTTAACCTGCCGTTGCCAGCACAAAATCTGTAATGTAATCCGTCTTAAAAACACAATTTTCAGCATTTAGACGAAAGAGTAGCAATTTCGAAATGGTTAATCGTAATTTTTCTGTTCCTGAATGCAAATCGGACTCATGGAAATGTAGGTATACGAGGCATATCCGTGGCTGATGGGTGTCGGGTTCATATCATTTCCTGTTTGTACAATCTAGTAGAGGCAGTGGATAGAACACAAGCACACACAGATGGATGCTTCTCCTTTTACCAGTAGATGCAAAAATCGAGTATAATTTCTCGTGTCCCCAGAACCAAATATATATATATATATATATATATATATATATATATATATATATATATATATATATATATATATATATATATATATATATATATATATATATATATATATAATGCCCCTCACAACCCGTACACCTCCGACCCCTCTCCCAAACATGATTAATAGTAAATATCATTTTAAACTTACCCCGTGCATTGATAAGCCGCAGATATGACCTTTCCATTGGTGTTAAGAAGCAACTAAACCAGATACGGTGTCACTGGGAAGTCTACCTAATGCTGGTGAAGATGGTGTCAGGTTTCAGATTGCATAGTCCATTAAATAAACCGCCAAGCGTACCATGCTCACACGAGGTAATCCCGCAAGTTTCAAAGTTCACTTGCTGGAAGCGATGATCAGATAAGTCAGGTGGAATGCAACCGTCCACAGGTTGCATGGGCCAACATCATCAAGTTTTTATTTATAATAGTATGGACTGCAAGATATCAACATTTTAGCGAGTTGACAAAAATTCTCCAAATCTTTCCTTGTGCAGAGGCACACCCCTTTCTCGGAGCTACTTTTCCAAGTATTTTTGGCTTCTTCGAGAAGCTTTGTGAGCCATTTTATGTTACAATCCTTATCTGGCACACATGATATGTGATCGGCTGCCCTGATGAACCTTGTTCCTAGGGATTTCTGTGCCTGCCCGCCGAGCATTCTGGAGCAGATTACCTCATTTGAAAAGTCCCATATTAACAATACTTGGCTTTCCAAAGCTGTTATTCAAATATTTTTTCTGAAACATAATTTTCAGCATTTAGACAAAGGAGTGGCAATTTCAAAATGGTTAATCATCATTATTATTTTCCTGAATCCAAATCGGACTCGTAGAAATATAGGATGTACAAGAAATATCCGTGGATGAGAGGAGTCAGGTTCCTATTTTTCCCTGTTAATATTGTTACGGATACGGAGTACGGCTCTTCCCCCTTAGCAAGGGGTGGTTAGTCCCTTGTCTTGTTAAGCTGACCGTCTCCGCTCCTGGCACTTGTAACGCTATCCCGCAGGATGGAATGGATCAGGGTTATGGGTCCAGGGTTTATCCCGAATACCTTTATCCGTCCCTCCGCAGACTAGGGAGACAAGTACCACTCGAACCCCGGTTTTAGATAGTCTAGTTGCCGAGCGGTTTTTAGCAACCCGAAGTTCGAGTCATTAGCCTTCACTAAACCCGATCCTGAATGTTGGCCGAATCGCGCCACGTACACTCAATATTGAAACCACTAAAGCGACCGAACGAGAATGAAGAACAGAGGAATACCAGGATTTATTAATTATTTACACAAGCCAAAGCAAAAAGAGCAGTCAAGGTTATATACAGGGAAATGGAAGGAGCAGGAGACACAGTGAAATCATTAGCTTACCTATTAACAGTCTTAATTAATGAACCCCAGGACAACGTGTACAACAGACAAACATTCACACTTACATGGGGAATTGCAGGGTGGATTGGCTGGAGGGAGAAGGTTCAGCTCGGGCTGGAGCACGGTCGGGCCGGCCGCCGTTCCTTCGCGGTCACCTCGGCACCGTCGTCAGACGCCCACGCTGCGGTCGCGTCCGCTGCCGCGGTTCCCAAAGCTGCCCTGGTTTACACCGCTGCGGTTCGAGCCCCCTGCTTCAAGCTGCTGCGTCGCGTGCTCTTTCGGGGTTCTCTCCCATCTCTCCCTCTCTCCAGCTTGGTTTTCACAGCCCTCTCGTTCAAGCTCTCTCTCGCGAGGCGTCCCGCGGCGGTCTTTATAGGCCACACCCTCAAACCTTTTCGAACCTCCCCCAAGCGTTCTCCCTCCGCCCTCTCAAGCCAAACCCCTCGTTCTTGGTTGGTGGATTGGTGCCGCTCACTCCTCCTTCCGATCACGAGGGCGGAGACACGCCTTTCTTCTCCGAGGCTTAACCACGTGGCTAATGGAGCCAAATGCAGCAAAGTGGCGTAATTGAGGCAAAATGCAGCAAAGTGGCGTAAGGGAGTTAAAATGCAGCAAAGTGGCGAAAGGGAGTTAAAATGCAGCAAAGTGGCGAAAGGTGGCACTTCGAAGATACCATGTCAGAGGGATCTACCTTATTTAATTCGGTGCAATGAAGTGTCGATTTAATGGGAAACAGAGCCTTCAACTACATAGATTCGGGACATAACTACCGAGGGAATTTATGATTGGCTCCGTGTTGCGGTGGCCTAACTACGGACGACCTTTGACCTTTCTTTACACTACGGAGGGTGATTTTTACAACAAGCTTTACCTCAAATTACACACACAATTCCCAAATCCGTTACAATATTGTTGCGGATCTCGAGCCGGTCGACGTACAGAGGGGGGGGGTTAAGCCCTTTTCCCATTCGGGCCTTCGAGTCCACGAGGCCGCTCCCCACTTTGCACTCGTGGAGGGCGGATTGCTGAGCAATTCCAGCCGCCACCCCCCTAGCGAACGTGCGGACGGGTATCGTCGAATCCCCACGTACCTTCTATACACATGCCGCCACAAAGACGGGGACTGGACCTCGCACGAGTCACGCTGGTCTGATACGCCCGAGCGGTTTGCGTGTCACGTGACTCGTGCCGTTAATTCTTATTGAACCCGATTGAGCAGTTTTATTCGTGCAGTGTGAAGCCAATGGTGGGAAATGACGTGAACGGCCAAATGGATGCAAAAGAACACAGGTTTATTATACAATTTATACAAATGATCAGGGCAAAGAGACACAGGGCAGAAACTTATCGTCCTTAACTTATCCCCGGACAAGGGCCCTTTCACTCGTGCGGAGAAAGGAAGAGAAGAGAACGCGCTCCAAACGCAGCCTTGGTGCCGTTTGCTCCGGTCAGCTCGCCAGGCGTGTCCCTCGAGGTGTTTGCGGCACGTGTGCAGGGAGCTCAGGCAAGGAGATCGTTGGCGTCTGTGGCCCCGGGAGGGATCGTCCTCGCAAGCGCTATTATCAGGCAGCAGGGCACAGGGAGAGTTCGTGCTTTCTCGACTCGACTCTCGACTCTCAACCACACCTCGACTCCTTGTTCACAGAGAGCTCTAGCAATATCGACAACTCTCAGCTCTCTCACAGACCGACTTGCCTCTCCTACAGACAGAGCTCTGTTCGGCGGCCTGGGGCAGGGTTTTATAGCCCCGCCCAGAGTCCCATTAGAATGTTCCAAGCCCCTGCCCTGGCTGCCGTTGTTAGCCACTCCCCTTGAGCGTTCATTGGCTGCCTGCCGCTTACCGGCCACTCCCCTGCAGCTCCTCCCTCGGGCCTCCTAGACTTGTTCTAGGCCCTAGCACATGGTACTCCAGCCCAAAGAGCACATGGCCTACACTTACTGGCCTGCTCCAACGCATACTAACACAGGAAAGGAGACTATGCTTAACATTTAATAAGACATATCTGAACTAAGCGAGGCTACATGTTGTGGTGCAACTAACTAAGAGGGGGGGGGGGGTTACCCTTTATTCTCAAAACTGCAACACTACCCCCCTCTCTCACCAGACTCGTCCCGAGTCGACCCCAACATCGGAACGACCGGTAGTCTGGCATGCAATTTTACCATTACCTTTAATGTGACACATAGGTGTAATCCTCCTAACATTTATTCGAACCCATGTGTGCGACATTTTTAACACTAGATATGTCCCCCCTAATGCGTTGAGCAGCTATTCTATCACTCACACCCACAACTATCCGAGTATTTCCGGAATTTTGTAAACTAAACACATAGCCGGTGGGCACATTCTTATATTACAATCACAGAACTTAAACTTTATTTACATTTCCACGACCCAGGACCTGCACTTAAGGAAAGGAATTGGAGGAGAGAAAATCAACCACTCATATGGCACTTGCTGCTTGCATCTTGCATCTTCTGTTTGCGGCTAACAAAACCGGCTGGCCCTCACCGGCATGCAGGCCATATGAAACATCAGGGCCATCTAAGTCTTCCATTTTCATAACTGGCACACAATAGTACACAACTGCTTTTTCATTGGCCAGCAGGGCTACTCCCACGTGGTCCAACTGCATGGCGTCAGTGCCACTCAACAATGGTCCGAAGGTGCAAGATGAGTTTGCAGCAAGATGCTGCACAGCAGAGGTGCGGGCCACAAGGCTTGTGGTCCATAAGTGCAGCAAAGGTGCCGCAAGGTGGGTTTGGCAGCAAGGTGCTGCACAGTTCGGCTGCCCAGGTGCAACACGGAAAAATGGATGCTGCACAGGTGTAACGGTGCTGCACAGTTCGGCCTCCAAACGGTCCTGGGGCGGGGAGGGAAAACAAGGCGCAACAAGCAAAGGGAAAGGCACACGGTAGCACCATGTCTGGTGCAGTGCGAGGGATGTGGTAGAGCGAGCAGAGCAAGCTCATCCCTAGCCATCAGTACCCCCCACCGTTGGCTACACTACCCTAGCCCCCCTTGTATTTACAATCCGTCTCTATGTCTTGTCTCCCATATCCCCCTCCATACCAAATTTGTCCCCAAATCCCTCCCAGGACGGAAGGGACGGAACACAACAATGTCTCACCCACGTCATGATGCGTCTTACTCCCAAACGGCCTCCAGAGCCCTGGTGTGAAGCTCATCCTCCTTGGTGACTGGCTGTGAATGGTGCGAAGGGATTTCTCATCCTAACTACACTAATAGCATTACTCATTTAAACTACCCGGGGTCGTACCCTGCCAATCGGCCTCTTTAAACTATGTGGTTCTAAGAACCCGAATTCCCATTGCCCACACTGTGGTGCCCCCTAATTTGGGTCTCACCCCACCAATCTTTCTCACTGTGCCCTCGCACAATTTCGGGGCTGGGTCGTGTGGCTCTACCAGCAGGCCTACTTACCTGCGCACCTCCGCCACTGAAGCCGCCTCCCGAGCTTGCCTGCTCCTGCGACCACTAACCGGGGAAGGCCCTCCCTGGCACTTACCCCCTCTATGCCCACCTCGGCATCGGGCAACCCGGGTCCTCCCCTGGGATCCTCGGACCCCACTCACACACTACAACTAACCGGCTCCGAGAGCCTACCTGTGGCCTCACCTGGCCGACAAGCTACCAGTGACGGAGTGCCCCAATAACCATACTCACCAATTAAGCCACACGCCCAGCCATTCCACCGTCTACTGCACCCTACAAAACACTACTTGCTACTACCCGCACCACAGGTGTCAATATCCATGCAATTTGCCTATGCCCTCTACCTGGCTTTACACTACCCCCCCCCCAGGCTTTCGCAAATGGGTTATACTCCCCCCCCATTCAGTCCTTCGCACCATGCATTCCACACCAAGCATTCCACACCTCTTATCTTGCACACCATTTTTCTCACACACCTCTACACAATTCCATTTGTTCTCACACACAACTCCGTTTATTCTCACACACACGGCATCATCTACCTACCTAATTTCCCCTAAAACTCATGCTTCCCCGTCGTCCCTTTACACTAAGCACACCCTTTTCTTTAACATCCACCTAAACTCTCTACGTCCCCTCTACAGTTCAGGTGTCACTACTTAAATCTCATGTCCCTACTGTCTTCTAAATCCCTATCATTATCCCAGCCCTCCCTCGGCTAGCTTCGGTGCCCCATGGAGGCAACCATTGCTGGCCCCTCCATGGGCCTAACACTGCCATCCCCCTAAACTAATGCTCATGGGCCCCCCTCCGTGGGAGGAATGGTGACACTACCATTCCCCCACTTGGGGTACACTACTCCCCCCAGTCCTCTAAACTATGAGCCTCTCCATGTGGATGTACTGGGTCACAGCTCGGCCTCGAAGGGCCGAGCGATCCATGCGGGTGGTTGGTTGCCTGTATGGGATGTCCGTCCGGCATTTACGATCCAAGGGGGGAGGAATTGATGGGCCCAGGTGCCGGGCTCCATCCTTGCGCGGGGCCTCGCGGTCCCACGCACGATGACCCAACCGGCCACCATCCGGGCACCTCACCCGGTAAGGTGCATGGCTCTGAAAACCCGAACCACCCCTCGAACGCCGCCGACCGGCCTTGCCGCCATACAGCGCCAACCATACCGTGCGGGTGCCGGAGGCACGAATCGTGCACGCCGGTCCTTGTGAGACCGACACAACACCGATTGCCTCCGGTCCCCGCAGCACACAACTCACCGGGGGCTTGCGTACGCTACCCGTCCCACTACGCGCTACCCCGGTCGGTGTCGATGCCTGGGCCACGTCCTCACCACGCGCGACCCACTCCACACTCGCACACCCATGCGCACACGCGCCTTTGACACACGCCGCTATTGCACACTCCGGTGCACACTCTCCTTTCACACACTCCGTTGTGCTCTCTTGCTCGCACTCTGGTGCGCACCCCTCTTTTGCACACTCGGTCATCACACACTCGGGTGCACACTTTGCTTCTACACCCTCGGCCATCGCACACTCTGGTGCACACTCCCTCTCGGCAATCGCACACTCTGGTGCACACTCCCTCTCCACACACTCGGCGATCGCACACTCCGGTGCACACTCCCTCTCCACACACTCTGGTACGCACTCTCTCTCACACTCCGTACCACTATCACTCGCACACCGCACAATGGGCCCTTCGCGATCGCCCGGGTCTCGCCTCTCTCCCAAGCGCGCCGAGCACCCGTTCGCGCCAAACACATTCCCGCCATTAGCGCCACTCACCTCGGGGCCCTCCTTCCCCTGCTTCTCCGCCAGCACCTGCAAACCTTTCATGGGGTTCGCAAGCACGGCATCATGGTGCAAACACAAACTTTGTTCAGGCTCCATCACCTTCTCCCGTGATTTACTCCCTGTCTCTCCTTGTGTCTTTTTAATTCCAATTATTTATTCTACCTCGACGATCGTCGGCGCCCCCAAAATTTCCTCCTCCAACTCGACCTTCGCCGGCGCCCCCAAAATTTCCTTGTCCAATTTGACCATCGTCGGCTCCTCTACACCCCGCTTCGCTACTCCCATGGCCCCCGTCAATTTGGCTGTGCTCCACTTCACCCCGCTCTCCATGCGTTCTCTGCACCGCTTCACCCCGTCGCGTACCACCACGACTTCCCCGCTCAGCTTGCGCCCAATCTCCTCCCCCATTTTTTAAATGTCCTTTCTTGACTCTGCCCTCATCTTCTACATATCGCACCTGGATTCCTCCCTCTGAGTATCTATCCGTTCAGCCAGGGTGTTCATTTGAGTAGTCATTCGATCCCCCATTTTGTTCATTTCTTCACTCCTTTTATTCATTTCTTCACTCATTTTATTCCTTTCGCATTTTGACTCTGCCATGTATGCGCTGAATTGTGTCATGAACAGCTGCAGGTCAAAACCCGCCTGCACAGTGGGCCCGGCTTCCGCCGCCACGTGCGAGGCGACACCATTTTCTTTACCAACTGCCGCACCCTCATCAGCCTCCCCTTCTACCAACTCTTCCTGCTGGTCCTGGGCCATTAGTTCTTCATCTATTACTCCCACCGGCATTTGGTCGCCTTGGCCAGCCATTGTACGAATTTAAATTTGTTTTTAAAGCTAAATTTTGTGCGCTCGTAATTTCGAGCACGTGAAGCGCACTCTAGGTCCAAATATCCCACTCCCGGACACCAATGTGTTGCGGATCTCGAGCCCGTCGACGTACAGAGGGGGGGGGGGTTAAGCCCTTTTCCTCCTTGGGCCTTCGAATCCACGAGGCCGCTCCCCACTTTGCACTCGTGGAGGGCGGATTGCTGAGCAATTCCAGCCGCCACCCCCGTAGCGAACGTGCGGAAGGGTATCGGGTCGAATCCCCACGTACCTTCTATACACACGCCGCCAGGAAGACGGGGACTGGACCTCGCACGAGTCACGCTGGTCTGATACGCCCGAGCGGTTTGCGTGTCATGTGACTCGTGCCGTTAATTCTTATTGAACCCGATTGAGCGGTTTTATTCGTGCAGTGTGAAGCCAATGGTGGGAAATGACGTGAACGGCCAAATGGATACAAAAGAACACAGGTTTATTATACAATTTATACAAATGATCAGGGCAAAGAGACACAGGGCAGAAACTTATCGTCCTTGACTTATCCCCGGACAAGGGCCCTTTCACTCACGCGGGGAAAGGAAGAGAAGACAACGCGCTCCAAATGCGGCCTTGGTGCCGTTAGCTCCGGTCAGCTCGCCAGGCGTGTCCCTCGAGGTGTTTGCGGCACGTGTGCAGGGAGCTCAGGCAAGGAGATCGTTGGTGCCTGTGGCCCCGGGAGGGATCGTCCTCGTAAGCGCTATTATCAGGCAGCAGGGCACAGGGAGAGTTCGTGCTTTCTCGACTCGACTCTCGACTCAACCACACCTCGACTCCTCGTTGACAGAGAGCTCTAGCAATATCAACACAACTCTCGGCTCTCTCACAGACCGACTTAGTGGGGCAACTTAGCATAACAATTGTGCATTTTGTGAGGAAAGCACCAAATTTGGCACACTAGTAGACTATCATAGTATGAAAAGATCTGGATATTGGGCCATCTCAGATTCAGAGATTTGATTTTTGCAAGATTTCGATTCGATTGGGATCGAAGAGAACACCTTCTTTGTCTTATGTACAGTGAAGTTGCCAGCCCTGAATTCTCTGGCTACATCTGGGTGCTTCATTGGGAGTGCAACCATGTCCCTCAGGTGAACAGGGACCCACCTGGCATAGTGTCTGTGGTCTAAGGCATGGGACCAGTTCCGTCAGGGCATCAAGGTACATCGTGAATGAAGCCTGCCGCAGAGAACGCACGTATACCAGTACCAACATCTCTAGTTCCAGCACAGTTGCCCAGTACTGAAAGTTGGGAATGTCTTCTCCTCTCTGGTGACACCAGTCTTCAAACTCAGGTAGGTCTTCTGCATCATCAGCATATGTCATACAGTGGCGTTCATACGCACGGTGTTGCAGGATGTGCAGTGCCGCTGCAGTGATTTGATGAGCTCTTCTTGTGCGGGTGATGTGGGCAGCTCGCAGGAAGGAGTCGGCCGTCCCTGGCGTTGCAATCTCAGCTTGGAAATCTGCAAAATCTGCAAATCTTGCAAAAATCAAATCTCTGAATCTGAGATGGTGCAATAATATGATAGTCTACTAGTGTGCCAAATTTGGTGCTTTCCTCACAAAATGCACAATTGTTATGCTATATTTAGCTTAGCTGCCGGACTAACTTGCCTCTCCTACAGACAGAGCTCTGTTCGGGGGCCCGGGGCAGGGTTTTATAGCCCCGCCCAGAGTCCCATTAGAATGTTCCAAGTCCCTACCCTGGCTGCCATTGTTAGCCAGTCCCCTTGAGCGTTCATTGGCTGCCTGCCGCTTATCGGCCACTCCCCTGCAGCTCCTCCCTCGGGCATCCTAGACTTGTTCTAGGCCCTAGCACATGGTATTCCAGCCCAAAGAGCACATGGCCTACACTTACTGGCCTGCTCCAATGCATACTAACACAGGAAAGGAGACTATGCTTAACATTTAATAAGACATAACTGAACTAAGCGAGGCTACATGTTGTGGTGCAACTAACTAAGAGGGGGAGGGGGTTACCCTTTATTCTCAAAACTGCAACAATATAATTAGCTAGTGGTGGCTGTGGTTTTAACACACAACTGTATGCTTTTCTTTTCACCAATAGATGCAAAAATCGAGTACAATTTATTTTGTGGCCCAGACCCAAGCAACAAAACATGTATTTATAACAGCACTCACACCCCACACAACTCCCACTCCCTTCGCTTCCCAAACATGATTAATATCAAATATTATTCAAACTTACTGGGCTGGCAGGATGCCCTAGAGGTACACACACTCACCTCTAAGCTGTCTAGCCTGGGTTTGAATCCAGACCCAGCTATAAACTGTCAGTTTGGTGTTTCTAGGCAGGGTGATTGATCAATGTGTGTTCCTCGGATGGATGTTCAACTGGGAGTCACATCTGCCAGCATAGGTTGTTGGACGTTAAAGATCCCATGGTATCCTTCGTAAAGAGATGGTGACTATCGCCGGCACCATGGTCAAATTCCAAATTCCTGCCCTAACTAGGTGAATGTCAGGCAAGGCCGGTTCGTGAATGGCTTGGGCCAAGCTTCCCCCGGCCGACCCCACAAGGTGGGATAATAGTGGCCATTAAAAGCAACATCAAATCATTTAAATTTACCCTGTGCATCGAAAAGCCGCAAATATGACCTTCTCGGTGTTAAGAAGCACGAAGGTTTTGGTAGAACATACCCATCTACGAACCTTCAGCCTTTTGCAGGCCTATATCATCGAGTGTTTTTTGCAATATGGACTGCAAGATGTCAACATTTTGGACATGTTAATCAGAAGGTTCTCCAACTGTCGTTGAGCAGAGGCACACCCATTTGTCACGGGTAAGTTTACAAGTGCTTTCTGCTTCTTAAAAAGTTTTTTAGTAGTTTAATTCTACAATCCTTATCTGGCAGGCATGAAATATGTCCAGGCCGCCTCGATCGACTTCATTCTCCACGTTTGTGCATGTGCGCTGAGTAATAAGAGGTGGAGTATGTCTTTTCGATGGTGCCCTGTTACCCATCACCCCATCCCTTAGCTGGCACCATCTGAAGGTTAGGAAACAGCTTTATCATATCAGCTTGAACAATATTAGAATTATACAGTACTCCCACTCTCCAGAGTCCAGAGGCTTAAAGTCCCATGCACTGTCCATAACTGAGCAGCAGATTCAATGTTCGCATTAAACTATCAACGTTAACTTAGTTCCGCTCAACTGTACCAGACTATCAAATACGTATCAGCTAAATTATGGAGCTAATCGGAGGGGTAAAACTTCGCGGGTAACTCGTCTTACACACTTAATCGAGCCAGTCGGAAAATAAATGAAACTGGCATGTTGAAACGGGCTGTTTACCAAATAATGCAATTATATACAGCCAATAATCAAAGGAACACATTTACAAAAGCAATCCTCAATAAAAGAAAAGGCACAATGATGAATTTACAATGAACAAAGAAACAACACAGTCAAAAAGTCTTATCTTTAATGCTTATCCCTTTCTACAGACTTACTTAGCACTAACATATATGACATGGGCCCAGCAGAAGCATTCTGAGGAAGGTAGAGAGGAAGACAAGAAGAGGGTAGATTGAAGATCAGGGCTTGGTGACCTCTGACTTACTGGGGGCACCATCGACGGACAGCTACCGGTCCTGATACAGGCACGAACAAGGGGGAGAGTTTCAGCTTGATGGTGCAGGTGTGTGAGGAGACGAAAGGTGTGAGGTACGAATCAGCATACCTGCCCTAAACAGGGACCAGGCTGATCGTCGATAGCTCTTTCTATGCGTCAAGGGAGACGAGGTAGAATAATGCGGAGACAGCAAAAGATAGGCGTGCGCATAAGTCAGTCTGGAGCTCTTTCCTTGCCAGGGATCTCCTGTCTGCTCTTCTGAAGACCTTCTGCACAGCACTCTTCGCTCAGCGCCAATTTCGCCTTCAGCACAGTGTATTGTATTGCGCTCCGGTCCTGGCAGGCAAGTTTTATCTTCTTCAGCTCAGCAGATCCCTGGTTCGGTAAAAAGCGCCGAAATGCACTGGCGTTACATATTGTCGTGTGGTTCTCCTTGGTTAATACCGGGGGAATCATGGATAGACAATAGTGAGCTTTTAACTCCGAAGGCGATGCCCAAATGCGGATTTCACTATATCTATACGCGGGGGGAGAAAGGGGAGGAAGCTGAAGCGCTTACCTGAGTGATCCCTTTGGGCAGTCTTCAACCTGCAGAAAATAACACGAAAACGGATTTAAAATGTACAAAAATAAACAGCTTTATTAAAACGGAATTCCGGTAACAAGAAATGCGACGGTAAATCAAATTTCTAATTGGGACGTCCCCACACCAGACTTATAACACAGACGAAGGGAAAGGATAAACTGGATAAAATTGATGATGTGTGTTTTATCGTGGCACTTAGCTCAACTCGCTGCCTCGTCAGCAATCGTCCAGGCCCCAGCGCGCAGTCTTGACGCGGCTCCGGTGTTGGCGGGAAACCGCTCGTCGTTTGGCGCGCGTGCACAAAGCCAGGCCTCCGTTCTCCTCGCATGCCAAAGAATCGTTTCAGTCAGAGTGTCGAAGGCCAGGGGTGAGCGCGAGGCAGGAACGTCGAGGGACAAAGGAAGATGTGAGAGGCCAGCAAGGGCAAAATGCAGGTGTGAAGAGAAAAAAGCAAGAGTCCAGGGTCAGCGAGCAAGGGCGGAGGGCAAGAAGAAGAGAGAAAATGTCCGTCCTCGAGTTCTTTTAATGTCGGGTCGTGACGTCATCAGCGCTTCTCCATCAACCAGCGCGGCACTTCTTGCTCGCCTCTGACGTCATCGGTGGTCTTTGCCAATCGGCGCTTGGCTTCCTCCACGGCCTGCCTTCCACCAATCAGCGGGTAGCTTCTTCCTCTGCCCCGGCCAATCACTAGTCCCTCCTTAACCTGGCCTTCCAGTTGGTCAACTCCCTCCCAATAGTGTCGCTTCTTGCTCTGCCCCGGCCAATCACGAGTCCCCGGGGCGTGTCTTCGGCTTGCTTGTCTTCCGTGGCGATGTAGCTGGTGCATCCAAATGGCAGTGATCAGAACTAGTTTCCGGTTGGTTTTATGGTTATTATTTAGTGCAATTAATGGGCCTTTCTCCTCGTGTTTACGGTGCAGTGCCAAAAGAGCCAAAGGATAAATCACTGAGGTTTCCTGAACAGGGAAATTAACATAATCCCTATACTAGTTAACATGCCCCATTCCTCGTAATGGAGACAAAGATACAAGCTTAATCCGAACACACGGTCTAAACAAGTACTTATTACATCTACACGACATTCGGAGCACCTACCTATACGAATCTACCTGACTCTACATATCACTACCCCCACAAACATAACAATATTTTAAGCAGCCTCGGCAGGGTGTAACCTTGTGGGGCTCCCGAATCCGGAAGTGAACATTTGATGATGGTTCGCTGGTTTGATATCTCAGTACAATCGTGATTTAACATTATATGTTGATATATTAACACCATAGTATTAATTTGTGATTGAAATGATGAATGATGCTGTTTGGAATGAAAATATAGATATATTGAGTTTAAAACGGAATGAGGAAATGATATAAGGGTTTCCATCCCTGAACATTCGCGGATTCCCCATTTGCAGTTTCGCTATTGACTGGATACAGCAACATTCAGACTGGATACGTTTTTTGTGCAAGTCCTTCACGAACCTGCTGTCAATGCCTGATGTTCGACTGAAGGTGGCACAGGAATGCAGAATTTATTGGTTCTGCGATTGCCATTCACCATTTTTTTTTTGTTTTGTTACCGAAGTCATCCACGAATCGGCTGTCTATGCCTCAAGTCAAAAAATGTAATACTTGCATTATTTGCTAACTGGTATCCCCACCAGGTCATACTGTAGCGGTTACTGGTAGCATGACACAATTACCCTGCACCGGCTGATGACGCAACCGGCGAGCGGTCACGTGTCCGGACTTGCCCGGGCGTGTTGAGACTTGCCTTTACCGGGCGAAAGCTTGCCTTGCATACCACGCCCCGTTGAGAGGCGTGGCTTATCTATTTGCATACCACGCCCCGCCTGAGAGGCGTGGCTTTTGTGTGTTGAGTTTCTGATATATATTGCCGCCCGTTCGATGGGCTGATTCATTGCTTTGGAGTTCGTTTGAGTGAGCTGGGAATAAATAGCTCAGAGAAACTTAATTCCTGGCATCGTCCATTTTGTCCGATTTTATCGTGCGAGCACAGCTCCCACAATTGGTGACCCCTTTCTACGAACACGGCGATGGAGTCAGCTGTAGCTTTGAAGCTCCCGGGCTTTTGGGAATCTCACGCGGCCGTTTGGTTTGCTCAAGCGGATTCTCAATTCGCCCTGCGGAACATTACGGAGGACACGATGCGCTACCACCATGTGGTCTCCGCACTCAACGCCTCCGCCGCGGCCCGGGTCCTGAGCTTCCTACAGCACCCGCCGGATGCCGACAAATACGGCGCGCTCAAAGGCCTACTCCTCGGTGCGTTTGGACTCACGAGACCGAACGCGCACGACAACTACTACACCTCCCGGAGCTGGGCGAGGCCCGTCCGTCCGAAAGCATGGACCACATGCTTGCTCTTCTCGGTGACCACAGCCTGGACTTCCTCTTCCGCGAGCTGTTTCTCCAGCGGCTACCTGGGCAGGTACGGTTAGCTTTGGCTAATTCGCCCATCACGGACCCTCGCGCCCTGGCCAAGGAGGCCGATTAAATTTTTCTCGGCCAGGCGACACGTCGGAGCGGCCGCCTGGGACCCTGGGCCGACCGAGGCAACGCCCGCGCCACGACCAGCGCCTCCACCGGCCGAGTCCGCGCCGCTGACGGCTGCGGCCGCCGCGACGCCCCGTCGACCGAACCCGACGCGACCGCCGGAGCCTCCAACAGAGCAGACCATGTGCTATTACCACACCAGGTTCGGGCAGAAGGCCAGAACGTGCCGCCCACCGTGCACTTTCGGCGGGTCGGGAAACGACCAGGCCGGCGCTCGCTGCCTGCAATGAGCGTCGGCCATTCAGGCAGCCTTCTGTTTATCACGGACACGGAGTCCGGGCGGCGTTTTTTGTGTGACACCGGCGCTCAGCTGAGTGTGATACCCGCCTCGGTGGAGGACAAACAGGTCGCGCTTTGCGGCCCCACCTTGGTCGCGCTTTGCGGCCCCACCTTGGTCGCCGCAAACGGTTCCTCCATCCGCACCTTCGGTTCGCGCAGCGTCGCATTCTGCTTTGGGGGCCAGCGCTTCAGGTGGGACTTCATCACGGCGAACGTGCCCATGGCCTTGCTGGGTGCAGATTTTCTTTGCATGCATGGGCTTTTGGTCGACGTCAAACGGCGTCGGCTCATCAACGCGGAGACCTTCAGCTCGCTCGCTTGCTTATTGAGCGGCTCCGCTCCGACCAAGCTAGCCTGCGCGCTCCCGGCCATGGACGATTTCACCCGCCTACTCGCCAAGTTTCCCGCCCTCACGCAGCCGACGTTTTCGGCCGTCGCCGTCAAGCACGGCGTTGAACACCACATCCCGACCACAGGTCCACCGGTCTACGCCAGGGCTCGCCGCCTCGACCCGGCCAAACTTGCCGTAGCGAAGGCGGAATTCGATGCGCTGGAGCGATTGGGAATTGTGCCGCGCTCGAATAGCGCGTGAGCCTCGCCCCTGCACATCGTGCCCAAACAGGGTGGCGGATGGCGACCATGCGGTGATTACCGCCGCCTCAACGATGCCACCACCCCCGACCGGTACCCGATACCACACATACAGGACTTTTACGCCCGTTTGGCGGGGCGGGTGATCTTCTCCAAGGTCGACCTCATTTGGGGCTACCACCAGGTACCTGTCCGGCCGGCCGACGTTCCGAAGATGGCTGTAATTACACCTTTTGGCCTCTTCGAGTTCCTGCGAATGCCGTTCGGCCTTAAGAATGTGGCCCAGGCCTTCCAGCGGCTGATGGACAGTGTGCTGCGCGATCTCACCTTTCTGTTTGTCTACCTGGATGACATTCTCATCGCCAGCACTTCCCGGGCGGAGCACCTCGCCCACCTGCGCACGCTTTTTGAGCGCCTGGGCCAGCACGGCCTCATCATCAACCTGGCGAAATGCCAGTTTGGCGTAACGGCCGTCGACTTCCTGGGGCACCGCATCACGAAGCGCGGGGCCGTCCCGCTGCCTACCAAGGTGGAGGCAGTCAAGTTTCCCGCGCCCTCGCTCCATCAAGGCCCTACAGGAATTTTTGGGGATGGTAAATTTCTACCACCGGTTCGTGCCTCGCGCCGCCCAACTCATGCGCCCCCTGTACGAAGCCCTCCGGGGCAAGCCGGCCAAGCACGACGTCGCCTGGACCACAGAGATGGACGCGGCGTTCACGGGCGCTAAGCTGGCCCTCGCCAACGCGACCATGCTGGTGCACCCGGCGCTCGACACACCCATCGCCCTCACCACGGACGCTTCCGACTACGCGGTGGGCGCCGTGCATAAACAGTGGGTGAACGGAGCTTGGCAACCGCTGGCCTTCTTCAGCCGGCAGCTTCGCCCTAACGAGAGCAAGTATAGCGCTTTTGACCGCGAGCTCCTCGGCCTTTACCTGGCTGTTCGCCACTTCCGCCATCTTTTGGAGGGCCGCCCGTTCACGGCGTTTGTGGACCACAAACCCCTGGTCTTCGCCATGGCCAAGGTTACGGAGCCGTGGTCGGCCCGCCAGCAGCGCCACCTCTCCGCCGTGTCCGAATTTACGACGGACATCCGGCACATCGCGGGCAAGGACAACGCTGTGTCCAATTGCCTCTCCTGGTCCGGCGCGAACGCCGTCCACCTGGGTGTGGACTTCGCCCGCATGGCGGCCGACCAGACCGCCAACCCCAAGCCCCTGCAAGCCCTCCGGACAGCGGACACAGGCCTGCGGTTGGCCGACGTCCCCTTCGAGGACACAGGCACAGTTCTCCTGTGCGACGTCTACCTGGGCCAACCTCGCCCCATCATGCCCACCGGATGGCAGCGGCACATTTTTGACGCCCTCCACGGCCTTTCCCACCCGGGCCGGAAAGCATCACAGAAGCTCGTGGCAGCGAAATTCGTCTGGCACGGGCTCCGTAAAGACGTCCGCGACTGGGCCAATGCCTGTGTCGCCTGCCAGCGTGCGAACGTCCACCGGCACACCCAGGCCCCGTTGGCACCATTCGACGTGCCCGCGCGGCGCTTCGACCACGTCAATGTGGACCTGGTGGGACCCCTTCCCTCCTCGCGGGGCTTCACCCACCTCCTCACAATGGTGGACAGGACCACCAGGTGGCCGGAGGCCGTCCCGCTGGCATCAACAACATCCGCCGACGTGGCGCAGGCCTTCATTGGCACCAGGATTGCCCGTTTCGGCGCCCCCTCGGACATCTCCTCCGATAGAGGCCCACAATTCACCTCCGAGCATTGGGGCGCGGTCGCCCAGGCCTTGGGGGTCAAGCTTCACCGCACCACGGCCTACCACCCCCAAGCCAACGGCTTGTGCGAGCGGTTCCACCACTCGATGAAGGCCGTTCTCAGGGCCAGCCTCCAGGACGACGGTTGGGCCGACAGGCTCCCGTGGGTCCTATTGAGCCTCCGAACGGCCCCTAAAGAGGACCTCCAGGCTTCCACCGCCGAGCTGGTCTACGGCCAGCCACTGCGCGTGCCGGGCGAATTCATCCCTGACGCCACCGGCCCCTGGTCCGCGGCTCGCCACCGCTCGGTCCTCCAGGAGGCCGCCAGGAGATTTGCCCCCGTGCCCACGTCCCACCACGGCTGCCCCCAACCCCACGTCCCCCCAGCACTTCGCACTGCGGAGTACGTTTTTATCCGGCATGACGCACACCGGGGACCGCTCCGGCCGCCGTACGATGGACCTTTCCGGGTCCTGAAGAGGGACGACAAGTGGTTCACCATCGACATCGGCGGCAAGGCAGACCGCATCTCCGTGGACCGCCTCAAGCCGGCCCATTTGGACCTCGACCAACCTCCACGGTTGGCCCTTCCTCCACGACGGGGCAGTCCCCCGTCAACCAGGCCCCCCGCCCGACCATCCACCGCCCCGCCACCTACCACCCCCACACGAATCATCAGGGGTCGTTTCGGCCGGGTCATCAAGACCCCCCTCACACTGACTCTCCCGGTGCATGTTAATTCTGGGGGGGTGCGTGTAGCGGTTACTGGTAGCATGACACAATTACCCTGCACCGGCCGATGACGCAACCGGCGAGCGGTCACGTGTCCGGACTCGCCCGGGCGTGTTGAGACTTGCCTTTACCGGGCGAGCGCTTGCCTTGCATACCACGCCCCGTTGAGAGGCGTGGCTTATCTATTTGCATACCACGCCCCGCCTGAGAGGCGTGGCTCTTGTGTGTTGAGTTTCTGATATATATTGCCGCCCGTTTGATGGGCTGATTCAGTGCTTTGGAGTTCGTTTGAGTGAGCTGGGAATAAATAGCTCAGAGAAACTTAATTCCTGGCGTCGTCCATTTTGTCCGATTTTATCGTGCGAGCACAGCTCCCACAATACTATCCTCTTCAACTAAAGTATCAAACAAGCCAAGCTACGCCGTTGTTAGACTCTCGGTATTGTTATAGGTACTCACGCCTGTAACTCCACCCATTTCTGTCTCTCCGATCCATTTGATTCAGCCCTGATTGGTTGGTTATTTCAGGGTGTGAACACTTCCTAACTGGTGGCATTATCAAGGGGGCGGGGTCCTATTTGGCATGTTTATGCTCGCCACCCGGTTGCTTCTAGCTGTGGTGGGCGTGTATCTTTTTCAACCGGGTTTGGGCCAGAAAAGACCCCAAATAATTACGGTTGATTCCCATGGGGGTTGTAGACCCTCCCAAACCACACGTATCAAATTAGTGGGTAAATAAATAATGTTTACAAATTTTAGGTTAAAAATGAATATTTGACTTGCATATGGGTCTTTTTTAGTTGCTGTTGCAGAGGTAAGCTCCGCCTCAGATGGATCGAGGTGTTAGAGCGGCGCTCCTGTGTGCTCTGGCAGCACTACACCCCAGGGGCCAGGGCAGGGTCTTTTAGTGTGACTGGCTGGGAGAGTGCTTAATGCATGCAATAGTCTCCCCAGAAAGGATAGCCCAATGGAGGGGTTGTGGATAGATTTATTAGATGGGTTCATTGATGCATTAAAGTTGGAGGGGTATGGGGATAATGACTGTGTGGATGACTGGTACTAAATATAGTCAATATATGGGTTTCAGTCCCAATGATGCAGTGCACGAGCGCCATATTGGTTGGCAAGTGAGAAAAGGTGAACCAGGCCAAATAATTAGCGTAACCTCCCATTGCAGTAAGTTATAATAACAAGATACAACAACAACAGGCATTTTAAGGCCATTTTTCCCTGCAAGAGCGGGGGTTAGCCTTGCGGTCCCCATGACAATCTTCTCCATTTTTCCCTATTTTCTGCATCTCTCCTTGCCTGCATTTCTTCTTCGACCATCTTTAGCCAAGTCTTTCTCGGTCTTCCCCGTCCTCGACTTCCTTCTACATTCATTTCCATCACTCTTCTCAACCAGTCACTTTCATCCTTCCTCGACACATGACCAAACCATTGCAACCTGTTTCTCTTCACAGCATCAATCACAGGCTCTATTCCCATCATCTATCGCAATTCATCATTTGTCTTCCTCTCTCTCAACGATACTCCACACATCCACCGAACCATTCGTATTTCCACCCTTTCCAGCCTTCGTTGCTGCTCTACGTTCATTACCCATGTCTCGCTCCCATAAATCATGACACTTCTCACACATGCAGCATACACCTTTCCCTTAAGCTTCAACGACACCCCTCATCATCAGCACGCCACTCAGTTCCCCAAACTTCTTCCATGCACATCTCACTCTGGCAACCGTTGCCGAGTCTGATTCACCTTCTACATTCAGCATGTCTCCTAGATAGCAAAATGTATAATATGGTAAACGTGCTATATTGTAGAGCTACTGATGCTACTGACTACCGTTGCCAAGTAAGTGATTGCAACCAACATGGCGGGGCGCACGGCATTATGGGATATCTCTGAAAATCCTCTATAGGTGCCCGCGGAACTACCTAACTTCCGGTTAGTGCACCCTTCGCGACAACAGTCACGTGATTGGATACGTTGAAAACAAACCACAAAAGGGCACGTGTTACAGCTTACTTCCCGTAGTCGCCCTCACCTATAGATTGTGTGTGGATGGGTGATAGATACTGGGGTTGATGCAGCGCAGGCATGAATGACTGAATGAACTTCTCCTGTGCCAATGTCCCTTGTGTATCCTATCGAACCCAAAGATGTTAGAGCAGAGCAAGATGAACCACTCGGCCGTAAATGGCAAGTATCCAATGGGCGTGCTCGGCCGTCATTTTAGTAAGCAACTGCGCAAGCAACGCTAGCTTCGAGCAGGGCATGACCTCCCTCTATAGTCTATAGGGTCTGATGTTGTGTCATGACACAACATTCGACCCTATAGACCTACCTACAATCATGGACGTCCAAAGGGGAGTTTGCGGGAGGGGAGGGTCTGCCCCCTCCCGGACCTCTTCCCAATTTCCCTTACGGTGAAGCACGTAAAATAAAGATAGCAGGTCCTTTGGACCGACTTTTATGTGTTGCACACTCCACCTTTCAAACGCGATTTTAATGTAAAATCTCACAAAAACAATGTGCAAATTCCTTCTTATACACTTTAGTAAGCTCCAATTTACCGAGTTCGGTATGTTTCAGCGAAAAGTTGTGGTTAATTATCGTTTTTGTGAACTTAATGTCTGGGAGCTTCAACAGGACAAGTCACACCAATTTTTCCCCCCGTTGAATATTTTTGCCCCCCTTTCCCCCCCCCCCCCCCCTCTGAAATTTATCTGGCGAATGCCCATGCCTACAATGTAAGTTCGAATCCCAATCTCTATAACCATGCCATCCCCAAAAAATTAAAAACCTGCCATATCTTGTTGTGGGAGCAGTTGTGGGAGCAGTTTAAATCAGATTTTGACATAAAATATTTATCCACTTCTCGTCTAAACCAGGACGTCGTAGAGAACCTCTTTTCAACCATGAAGGAGGAAAGGTGGGTGCAGAGACTCCATCTGCAAAGGAATTCAGGTGTGCGTTGAGGATGGTGACGGTCTCTGAATTAATCAAACCGGCTGCTGGAGTAAATCGCTCACCAGACTCGGACAAATTCATTCTGACGCTGCAGAGTCACAAACAAGAAAAGAACGAGCCGATCAGTGCAGTTTGTCCCAACTGTTCAGCACAGATAGAATAAATGTTGCAATTGCTAATGTTCAACTCAGGCCTCCTCAGCAGAACACACCAGCATACATCTCTGGTTATCTGTGTCGCAGAATCCTCAGTGCACATGAATTGCTGTCATCGTGTCTGGTTTGCAGAAAGGATCTAAGAAGTGGTGCTGAATTGGATGATCCCGCCCTGCCCTTCATTCACAACAGGGCATGCGGCATCCAAGTCCATATTGGAAGTCCTTCTGATAATCCCATCAGATGAGTTCCTCACTTTTTGCTCACACTGTGAGGAAGCGTTTCACATTGAATTCAGTGAATCTAAGATGACGAGAAACAATATCTGTCTCCTGCTCAATGAAGCCATGCATCGGCTGGATCTCTACAAGTACTCTAGGGGCTGGGCCTGAGTTGTATGCATTTATATGTATAGGGGAAACCCCATTTTTATATGGTAGTATAGGTCCTAGGCTTTAAAAAAAAATTGGGTTCTCGCTCGAAATCCCTATAGATTTTGCCCAGCTTGCCCCAAAAGTTGCCCGTCGGGCGAGAAACCATACCGGTCATATCTCGGCCATTTCTTGAGCGATTTTGACCAAAAAAATTTTAAATAGAGGTTTTTTGGCTGTTGAACACGCTAAAAGCAATATTTAGTCGATTTGAGAACTGGTTTACATGATAGCGGCTCTGAAGCTCTTCCGGAGAAACCAAATCAGGTCCGAAATTTTTAATCCTCAATATCTCTTAGGTCATTTTATTATTTTAGATGATACGTTTTTGCTAAAAAAGGAATACAGGTTTTACTGTTAGACAACTGCCATATCACACAAATTTATTAAGATTAACACCCACATCACAATGAATTTGTGTAAACTTCCACCATATCAGATCTAATTATATGGATTGGTGCAGGCATCATCTTGCAACTTCATGCACTTGCAGAAAGGGGTGCAGCCCACCTCCATGCGGCATGGACATGTGGCTCGAGCACACTTGCCACAGTTACAGGTCACTGTCCGCCGCTTATTCAGAGTCTTGCACCCTGTGACTGGAACAAGGCAGTCGTTCTCTAGCTGATACCCAAAATGTAGTGGATCTATGATGCTGGGTTGGAAGAGGTGGATAATCGAGTATGTACCGAACAAGGCTCGCATTATGTGTGGAAGCAAACCCTCTGACGTTGGAGGCAAATTTTGATGTGACGAGCCCTTGGTCTGATGATATATTTGGGCACGAAGCTGTGTGAAGGACGAAAATTGGTTAGTCTCTCTTAACACCAGCACGAGGAATTTTTCAGCATCAGCCTTGGTCTCGGGTGTAATTGTCATTTCTCTACCGAAATTTCTAAGCAATTGGGTGGGCTGGGCTTTGAGGGCAGCTTTCTTGGTGCCTACTTTGCTCGTTGCATCATATCCAGTCAAGCAGTGCAAGGCAGGAAGGACATTGCAAACGTCTTGACCTTGACGTTCGTGCAGAATGTGCAGTGGGATATATCGCACAGTTTTGCCGCGTCCACCTCGCATTGTCATCCGTCCAAACCGCATTGCTTGCGCTCCACGATCGCATAATTTCAGTTGTCAGATATACCAAGTCCGCCATGTGGCTATCACTGACTTCCAAGTTAAGTCTGCCTATGGCCCAAGCCATATCGGATAGTCGCTTGTCCCGCCTAGTGTCATCGTAGACTGCTGGTTGATCGTGGCCTCTGTAGGATGTGGGTAGGTCATACTTTTTCAGATTTTCTCCAAATTCGTGTAGCTGCTGACATGGCAATACTTCCTTTAGGGCTTTCGGACCATGAACTACAGATGTGTCAGAGCGCTTGGGTTTGGATAAGACAGCCTAAGGCTTATGCTGGTAGAGGACACACACCGTATCATGTTCAGATGAATTTGCACCTTCGTGGTCCCAGTTGTCCATTGCTGCTGATGTGAAGTTCCCTGGGTCAAAATGGGCTGGCAACTTCATGTCCGCTTCATTTTGGTTGACAGTGAACGTGGCCATGTCATGCTGGTACCGGCGAAGTTCAGTGTAGCTCATGGCCAGCGCCTGTCGATTCAGAGAGGTGACAAAGATTTTGCCACCACGTCCTAGACTGTGGGCAAACTCGGCATTCAATACAGACATTGGTGTTCTTTTTCTGCCAGAATGGTGAATGTAGAACATGTGCTGGAACATGGTCTGTATTTTCCGACATCGCTGGACTGAAAGAGAACCATCTTTGCGTGGCACCTGTTCCTCCTCCTGGTCTACATCATCGACATCTTCCTGCATGTCACTTGTTATTACCTGGTCAGCTGCGGCCCTGTATGTGGCTGGATTGAATTTAAACAAATGGCCATAAAACTGCAGGATGGGCTCTGGGATATTCATCTTTGACCAGGCTTGCTTTAAATCTTGGGCATCACAGAAGCGATCATCTAAGTCGAAGTCGTAGTCATGCAAGCATGCTCTGAATTGAGCTGCTACTAATTGCATGGGACTCACTGTCACTGATCGGATACGCTCAGCAAGTACATTTGCCTCATTACCCAGCACATAGAATACCATGAGGCATTTTCTTGCAGAATCTGAGTAAGCAAAGTCTATCAGGTCATTGAACTTCTTGAAGAGGAGGTCCTTCACATCCCTATTCTGGACATTACCTTTACCTCCTAGGTGGCTGTTCATCTGGTCTCGAATAGTAGAAAGTTCATAACCCTTGCCAGCACTCAGACCCATCTCAATCTCGTCAACGATCTCATTCCACACCCGCTGCTTGGCATTGAGTTGTACATGGGCACTAAAAGTTCTGGAGCGTTCATACTGCTGAATATATTTGCACATGCACTGGTTGTGATAATAAATATCAGACCCATACACAGCATGTTCGTCTTGAAGGTCACAAGTTCGACGGAAAACATCATCCTGGAAGTAGGCGGTCGCATCTAGGAATATGTTTGCTCGGTTGCTCTCGCAGATTCTATATTTGGTGAGGTCACGGTTGACTGACTTGTTGCCACATATGACGCATGTATACTGATAGTACACAGTGGCACGACCAGGTGCCACACAAGCCGGTGTTCGCATGCTGTTTGACTGTGAACGAGTTGTAGTAGGTGTTGGTGACTGGGTTGATGTATCATCACCAGAGGGCACAGATTGCTTCAATGCTTCTTTCTGCTTCTCCTTAAGCTTGGCAATGTTGGTGCTATTTGTGTAGCCCTTGTAGCACGCATTTGTGACATGATAATTGAATAGAGCACCAGGCGTCAACTTCTTCAACCTTGCGAGCACCGCATCTTGTCGTGTCTCACTTGCGGATATAATCTGATCGCACCCACGTTGTGTACACACCAGCTTGTCTTGGGTGTACTCTTGGCAAATAATACAAAGCTCCTCATCAAACTCAACCGCAGCATCAGTCGCAGCGCTAAGATTGACCGCTTCCATCATGATGTTAGTCGGTTCCAATCTGAAATGGAAAGAGATAAAAAAAAAAGGGTTAAAAAATATCTTAAAACACATTGACAAATGACAATCATGAATATATCAAAGCTAGTGATGGTAGTAGGTACCTATAGTCCTATAAACATGGTTCGATTCCTTCGATTGACATTGGAATCACTTGATAGAGACTCCATATCGAATTTTTATTGTTTTAAACGTGTTCCCCACCCCCAAAAAACCTCTATTTTAAAAAAAAGTTTGTCAAAATCGCTCAAGAAATGGCCGAGATATGACCGGTATGGTTTCTCGCCCGACGGGCAACTTTTGGGGCAAGCTGGGCAAAATCTATAGGGATTTCGAGTGAGAACCCAATTTTGTTTTAAAGCCTAGGACCTATACTACCATATAAAAATGGGGTTTCCCCTATACATATAAATGCATACAACTCAGGCCCAGCCCCAGGAGCAAAGGGTTTGTACGGTTGCAGTGAGCAAAGGAAATCCAGAATAGTTGCAACATTTGTACGTGTCCATCATGCCCCTGTCAAGAGGAAGTGTAGAAAAGTTCAAAAGGTGTCGCACAAATAAGAACCAACATATGGACAGTTGGAAGTGGTTGGACAACGTGCACATGTACGGATTCATGTAGGGGCACATGTAGGGGCACAGATAGGGGCACATGTAGGGGTTCATGTAGGGGCACATGTAGGGGTTCATGTAGGGGCACAGATAGGGGCACATGTAGGGGTTCATGTAGGGGTTCATGTAGGGGCACATGTAGGGGCACAGATAGGGGCACATGTAGGGGTTCATGTAGGGGCACATGTAGGGGTTCATGTAGGGGCACATGTAGGGGTTCATGTAGGGGCACAGATAGGGGCACATGTAGGGGTTCATGTAGGGGTTCATGTAGGGGCACAGATAGGGGTTCATGTAGGGGTTCATGTAGGGGCACAGATAGGGGTTCATGTAGGGGCACAAATAGGGGCACAGGCAGGGGTTCATGGAGGGGTTCAGGTAGGGGCACATGTAGGGGTTCAGGCAGGGGCACATGTAGGGGTTCATGTAGGGGCACATGTAGGGGCACATGTAGGGCAGTGTGGTAATCTTCATCATGATGAAGCAGAACTTATATGGGAGAAAGAAAGTAAGGTACATTTACATACACTTGACTGAAAATGTTGGTTGATCATTTTGTTTGTATCAATAGAAACTGTAAGTTGATGCTTGAAATTGAAGGATGTACATTGTGGAAATTTTGGAAGTTCTTTTGTTCTTAGTACGTCTTTGATGGATGGTTTAAAGAAGATAGTTGGTGGTCTATGCACTCTGAAAAAGTTGTCAGGATAGTAAATAAAATGATACACAATTAAAGTGAATGGTTGTGATGTGCATAGTGGTATTTTGGAAATGTAAGAATGAAGAGAGAAAATCCTCCAAGATTGGGTGATTGCAGAATGAGAGAAGATTGATGTGGATGTAAATCTCGATTATGTGAATGAACTGTAGAGACTGAAAGTTTTGCTGGTATTGTGCACATTTCTTGGCATTATAATGTGTGTGTGCTTGGGGGGAGGGGAGAACTATGGACACCACAAGTCTGAATATGAATACAAACAAAAGGGGAATATACACTGATTTCATATATTTTAACTTCCTACCCATCCCTCACCCTCAAAACAAATTATTAGAAAAAAAAAATATCAAATTAAACAAAAAAGCAAATAGACAGTACCAAGGAGACGTCAACACTGTTCCAGAAATTTGCATGTTGCAGTTTGATCCCAATTTTTTTTTTTTTTGTTCTTTTTAATTCCTCTCTTGTTACAAGACCGAAAGTCCAACAGCGGCATAGCCGGGTTTGTAAAATGTTATAAACCACAAACACACATGATTAGCTTTTTAAACAGTCGCTAATGCTGTTTATAACATTAAACAAAGCAATATGGAGGAATCTCGACATCCATGATATGAGGTAAGTTTTACTTACTGAACTGAGGGAAGATCTACTGTAATCTAGATCATACCCCACAAGGTTTGGATACGTGCCGTTTTGTTGGAAGAGATGAAACGCCGATGCTTTCGATATTTGATGGTCATTTTAACAATCGGTTTGTTTGTGTTTAACACTGAATGAAAAACGTTTCGGTAGAGCATGGCGATTGTGATATATGACAGGTTCAACGATATGTTCGGCATAATGGCATATAAATCAAAATGGCGGTGTGTGGAGAGCCAGCCGCCGTACGCCGTAATGACGTCAGACGTATTCTCATCACCCTGTCATGTGACTAGATTCTCAGCTCTGATTGGTATACGTTTGAGGGGACATACATACATACATACATACATACAGAATACAGATCGACAAACATTGTTCTAGACGGCTTTGCCCTGTGGGCTACACTGTAAAAAAACGTCAGTGATTCTCCCATCATGTCGCCAAAATAAAACATTTCACTCATAATGCATGCAATTAATCCCACGCGTTTACACACGAAAACTCGCTTTGCCCGAGTACGTACTTCACCCTTTTATATGGGAGTGGTGTATCTTGCTCTGCGCTCGTATCTTTGGTTTGACCGAGCCAATACATTGATGACGTCATTAACATTACGTCACGGATCGTGGATTAGGGAAGCGGCGAAACACAACAAGCGGAGAGATGAGAGTCTTGATTTGCCCTCACCGTATAATTTTCTTCGTTTAAATGTGTCAAAGCCTTTTGTTTATTATAGGCTCGTTTGCGAACGCTAGTATATAAATATTGTGGATTATTGCGAAACGACCCGGAACTCTCGATCCGCGCATTGCATTGTGGGGCTGGGTCCGTTTGCGGGAAAAGCGGCTGCTCGTGCGGCCTTTAAGCTCTTTCCGCTTTCCGTATTGTAAAAGGAAGAAGGTACTTCATGACCATGCTTGTCTTGTCTCCATCGACTTAGCTTATGCAGGCTTGATTGTTATGGGTGACGTAACTTCCTCCAGTAGGGAAGAGCAGTAATTTGCTAAGGGTGCCGGAGATAGCTCACCTACTCTTATCGAACGGCACCGTGGGGTCTTTCAGTTTCACGGCCACCAAGTAATACCTGCAAGCTGCAGACGGGACACCCTCGCAGTTTAACGTCCATCCGAGGGACGGCGCACACCTTGAAGTTGATGCCTTGTCCTGCCTGCGGACACCAGCATGCGAGTTTATAACTATTAGCTGGGTCGGGATTCGTACCGGGTTGTACCGGGTCGGGTCGGGTTGTACCAGCCCACACAAGACGGGGTCAAATCCTCCCCATTCTGCGCGGCTGCCCGGATTTGTCAGAGCAGCGCGGTCACGGTCACAGTGCCGATTGGTCCCCATGAACCGGCCCTTTCCCTCTTGTCTCTGTCTGTGTCTCTGACGCTGTCTGTGTCTCTGTCTGTCTCTTTGTCCATCTCTCTGTCTGTGTCCGTCTGTCTCTTGCCTCCTGTCTTGTGTCTGTCTCGTGTCTGTCTTTGTCTGTCAGTCAATCTGTCTGTCAGTCAATCTGTCTGTCAGTCCATCTGTCTGTCTGTCCATCTCTCTGTCTGTCTGTCCATCTCTCTGTCTGTCTGTCCATCTCTCTGTCTGTCTGTCCATCTCTCTGTCTGTCTGTCCATCTCTCTGTCTGTCTGTCCATCTCTCTGTCTGTCTGTCCATCTCTGTCTGTCCATCTCTGTCTGTCCATCTCTCTGTCTGTCCATCTCTCTGTCTGTCCATCTCTCTGTCCATCTCTCTCTGTCTGTCCATCTCTGTCTGTCTGTCCATCTCTGTCTGTCCATCTCTGTCTGTCCATCTCTCTGTCTGTCCATCTCTCTGTCTGTCTGTCCATCTCTCTGTCTGTCTGTCCATCTCTCTGTCTGTCTGTCCATCTCTCTGTCTGTCTGTCCATCTCTCTGTCTGTCTGTCCATCTCTCTATCTGTCTGTCCATCTCTGTCTGTCTGTCCATCTCTGTCTGTCCATCTCTGTCTGTCCATCTCTCTGTCTGTCTGTCCATCTCTCTGTCTGTCTGTCCATCTCTCTGTCTGTCTGTCCATCTCTGTCTGTCTGTCCATCTCTGTCTGTCTGTCCATCTCTCTGTCTGTCTGTCCATCTCTCTGTCTGTCTGTCCATCTCTATCTGTCTGTCCATCTCTATCTGTCTGTCCATCTCTGTCTGTCCATCTCTCTGTCTGTCCATCTCTCTGTCTGTCTGTCCATCTCTCTGTCTGTCTGTCCATCTCTCTGTCTGTCTGTCCATCTCTCTGTCTGTCTGTCCATCTCTCTGTCTGTCTGTCCATCTCTCTGTCTGTCTGTCCATCTCTCTGTCTGTCTGTCCATCTCTCTGTCTGTCTGTCCATCTCTCTGTCTGTCTGTCCATCTCTCTGTCTGTCTGTCCATCTCTGTCTGTCTGTCCATCTCTCTGTCTGTCTGTCCATCTCTCTGTCTGTCTGTCCATCTCTCTGTCTGTCTGTCCATCTCTCTGTCTGTCTGTCCATCTCTCTGTCTGTCTGTCCATCTCTCTGTCTGTTTGTCCATCTCTCTCTCTGTCTGTCCGTCCATCTCTCTGTCTGTCTGTCCATCTCTCTGTCTGTCCATCTCTCTGTCTGTCTGTCCATCTCTCTGTCTGTCTGTCCATCTCTCTGTCTGTCTGTCCATCTCTCTGTCTGTCTGTCCATCTCTCTGTCTGTCTGTCCATCTCTCTGTCTGTCTGTCCATCTCTCTGTCTGTCTGTCCATCTCTCTGTCTGTCTGTCCATCTCTCTGTCTGTCTGTCCATCTCTCTGTCTGTCTGTCCATCTCTCTGTCTGTCTGTCCATCTCTCTGTCTGTCTGTCCATCTCTCTGTCTGTCTGTCCATCTCTCTGTCTGTCTGTCCATCTCTGTCTGTCTGTCCATCTCTGTCTGTCCATCTCTGTCTGTCTGTCCATCTCTGTCTGTCTGTCCATCTCTATCTGTCTGTCCATCTCTATCTGTCTGTCCATCTCTGTCTGTCCATCTCTGTCTGTCCATCTCTCTGTCTGTCTGTCCATCTCTCTGTCTGTCTGTCCATCTCTCTGTCTGTCTGTCCATCTCTCTGTCTGTCTGTCCATCTCTCTGTCTGTCTGTCCATCTCTCTGTCTGTCTGTCCATCTCTCTGTCTGTCTGTCCATCTCTCTGTCTGTCTGTCCATCTCTCTGTCTGTCTGTCTCCCTCCCTCTAACGCTGTCATGGCGCTGACTTCGTGAAGACGGGGGTACACGGCTAGTGCCGTAGTTAGGGTTTGTGGCACCTGGGGCCAAAGGTCAATACTAGCGCCCAACAGGTACTGACATAGTCAGGAATTTATATGGGCGGGGGGGGGGGGCAAGGGGGAAGTGGTTCCGTGTCCGTGTCATGCTTTATTCTTAAGGGTTGGTGCTGTTGCAGGATAATGAAATTGTTACCATCATTGGAACCGCCACATTAAGCTCCAAATCTCCCTCCTTGGTCTTCCCTCCAGGAAAGACAGGCCTGTGGTGCTGTGCATACACGACTCGATTGCCAGAGAGGTAGGCCACAACGCGTGGATACAAACAAGAGTCTTTATTACAAGCTCGCATATCAGCACTGGGCGGGCTCGAGCTTAGAGCCCGCGTATATGTCCCGAGGCCACGCCTTGCACCCGGGCATGGTCGGTCGGCCGAAGGGCGGGGCATGTTTTCCAGTTCCACGCCTGGCCGCTCGCGCCACCCACTGGTGCGCGGGATTATTGATAGTTGTGCCCGCCACACGCGCCCCCCCCCAGAATTCCCGCGCACCTGAAGGGTGAGCTTGTGGGGAAGCCGGATGACCTGGCTGAAACGCCCTCTGGCGATGCGTGCAGGGCTGGGGGCTGGGGGGTGCTGGGGGTCTGACCCCGGGGGCGGCCTCGGCACGGAGGCAGAGCTGCTTGTGGGGGGTGGTCCAGATCGAGGTGGGCCGGCTTGAGGCGGTCCACGGAGATACACTCCAGAGCACCGCCGATGTCCACAGTGAAATGTTTGTCCCCGGTCTCCAGCACGCGGAAAGGCCCGTCGTACGGGGGCCGCAGCGGTGCCCGGTGGGCGTCGTGTCGAATGAAAACGTACTCCGCCGTGCGAAGCTCCGGGGCGACGTTGGAGGGCGGGCAACCGTGGTGTGCTGTGGGCACCGGGGCGAACCTCCTGGCGGCTTCCTGCAGGGTGGAACGTTGTTGCGCCGTGGACCAAGGAGCCGTGGAGTCGGGGATAAACTCGCCTGGCACCCGCAGCGGCTGTCCGAAGACCAGCTCCGCCGAGGACGCGCGCAGTTCGTCCTTGGGCGCCGTCCTGAGGCCCAGCAGGACCCAGGGGAGCCTGTCGGCCCAGCTGCCGTCGTGGAGGCTGGCCCGGAGTGCGGCCTTCATGGAGCGATGAAAGCGCTCGCACAGGCCATTGGCCTGGGGGTGGTAAGCCGTGGTGCGGTGCAGTTTGACGCCGAGCCCTTGTGCCACCGCGCCCCAGAGCTCCGAGGTGAACTGGGGGCCTTGATCGGACGAGATGTCCGAGGGGGCACCAAACCGGGCAACCCACGTGGCGATGAAAGCGTGTGCGATGCAGCTGCAGTCGTCGCCGCCAAGGGCACGGCCTCCGGCCACTGGGTGGTGCGGTACACCATGGTGAGGAGGTGGGTGAACCCCCGCGAGGGGGGCAGAGGTCCCACCAAGTCGACGTGGACGTGGTTGAACCGACGCTCGGGCACCGTAAACGGGGCCAACGGGGCCCGGGTGTGGCGGTGGACCCTTGCGCGCTGGCACGCGAGGCACGTCCTGGCCCAGTTGCGGACGTCCTTCCTGAGGCCATGCCAGACGAACTTCGCCGCGACGAGCTTCTGGGAGGCCTTCGTGCCCGGGTGGGACAGGCCGTGGATGGCGTCGAAAACCGGGCGCTGACAGCTAGTGGGCACGATGGGGCGAGGCCGGCCGAGGGAGACGTCGCACAGGAGGGCCGCGCCTGCGACGTCGAACGGCTCCTCGGTGACACGGAGGCCGGTGGCGGCGGTCCGCAAGGCCTGGACGCCGGGGTCGGCGGTCTGGTCCTCCGCCATCCGGGCATAGTCGATCCCGAGGTGGACCACGTGCGCGACGGACCGGGAAAGGCAATCCGCCACCGGGTTGTCTTTACCCGCGACGTGACGGATGTCCGTCGTGTACTTGGACACGGCAGAGAGGTGACGTTGCTGCCGGGCCGACCATGGCTCGGCGACCTTGGCCATCGCGAACACAAGAGGCTTGTGATCAACGAAAGCCGTGAACGGGCCCTCGAGCAGATGGCGGAAGTGTCGGACCGCCAGGTGGAGCCCGAGCAGCTAGCGGTCGAAGGTGCTGTAGCGTCGTTCGTGCGGGCGAAGCTGCCGGCTAAAAAACGCCAGGGGCTGCCAAGCACCACGAACCCACTGCTCGTGCACCGCGCCCACCGCGTAGTCCGACGCGTTGTTGGTGAGGGCGATCGGTGCATCGGGCACCGGGTGCGCCAGCATGGTGGCGTTGGCCAAGGCCAGCTTTGCGCCCGCAAACGCCGCGGCCATCGGCTCCGACCAGGCGATGTCACCTTTGCCCGGCTTTCCCCGGAGGGCCTCGTGCAGGGGGCGGAGGAGCTGGGCGACGCGGGGCAAAAAGCGGTGGTAAAAATTGACCATGCCCAGGAATTCCTGGAGCCCCTTGATCGTGCGGGGCGCGGAAAACTCTTGACGGCCTCCACCTTGGCCCGTAAAGGGACGGCCCCATGCTTGGTGATGCGGTGTCCCAAGAAGTCGATGGCGGCGACGTCGAAACGGCACTTTGCGGGGTTGATGATCAGGCCATGCTGGCCCAGGCGTTCGAAAAGCTTGCGGAGGTGGAGCAGGTGCTCCTCCCGGGACGCGCTCGCGACTCGGATGTCGTCCAGGTAGACATAGATGAAAGGTAAGTCGCGAAAGACGCTGTCCATGAGCCGCTGGAACGCCTGGGCCGCATTCTTCAACCCAAAAGGCATCCGCAGGAACTCAAAGAGGCCGAAAGGGGTGATGACGGCCATCTTTGGGACATCGTCCGGTTGTACGGGGACCTGGAGGTAGCCCCGGATGAGGTCCACCTTGGAGAACACGGTCGTGTTTGCCAACCGGGCAGAAAAGTCTTGGATATGCGGGACCGGGTAGCGGTCGGGGGTGGTGGCATCATTGAGCCGGCGGTAGTCGCTGCACGGCCGCCAGCCGCCGCCGAGCTTCGGCACAATGTGCAGAGGAGAGGCCCAAGCGCTGTTGGAGCGCCGTACGATACCCAGCCTTTCCAGCGTGGCGAACTCCGCTTTCGCCACGGCGAGCTTCGTGGGGTCGAGGCGGCGTGCCCGGGCGTAGACCGGCGGCCCGACCGTGGGGATATGGTGCTCCACCCCGTGTTTGACGGCCACCGCTGAGAAGGTGGGCCGCGTGAGGGCCGGGAAACTGGCGAGGAGGCGGGTAAACTCGTCCGCTGCCGGAAGCGTACAGACTAACCTCGCCGGGACGGAACCTTTCAGCAAGCCGCTCGGTGAGCCGCTCAGCGAACAAGCGAGCGAGCTGAAGGTTTTGGCCTGGACGAGACGTCTGCGCTTATCGTCGACCAACAGCCCATGCGCACATAGGAAGTCCGCGCCGGGCAGGGCCATTGGCATGCTGGCGGTGACGAACGACCATTGAAAGCGCTGCCCTCTGAACCGCAGTGAGAGGCAACGCTTCCCGAATGTGCGGATGGGTGTACCGTTGGCGGCAAGCAAAGCGGGGCCCCGGCCCGCGGCTTGCTTGTCGGACGCGGAGGCAGGGAGGACGCTTACCTGCACTCCCGTGTCGCAAAGACAACGGCGCCCGGACGAGGTGTCCGTGATGAACAGGAGGCTGCCGGAATGGCCGACGCTCATGGCCGCAAGTGAGCGCCGGTCGTTTCCCGACCCGTCAAAAGAACACGGCGGGCGGCACGTTTTAGCCTTGCGGCGGTGGCCCCCGTGGCGGCCGTGCCGGCGGCTGTGGTGGTGGCGGTGGCGGTAGTGGGCGGGGCGTAGCAGCGGCCACGAGGGAAGCAGTGGGTGCTGTAGCCTCCGCGCCGGGATCCACTACGGCAGCACCGTACATCGACCGCGTGTCGCAGGCTGCGAAATACTTGTCGGCCTCTCCAGCCAGGGCGCGGGGTTCCGTTATTTTGGAACCGGCCAGTGCGAGGCGCACCTGTGCAGGTAGCTGGCGGAGGAAAAGTGCTCGGAATAAGAAATCCGGGCGCTGGTCTCCAAGCAGGGACAGCATGAAATCTATCCGGACGGATGGTCGTGTGTCGCCGAGGACGGGAAGGTCCAGGAGGCGGTCGGCACGTTCGACCTCCGTGAGCCCGAACGTGGTGAGGAGGAGACGTTTGAGTGCCTCGTACTTGTGATCGCCTGGCGGGCGCCGAAGGATGGACACGACGCGGGCGGCAGTGCCGGGCCCGAGGGCGGCGACCACGTGGTCGTACCTGGTCTCGTCCGCCGTGATGCCCCTGAGTTGGAATTGAGCTTCGGCCTGCACAAACCAAACGTCGGCTTGCGCTTCCCAAAACTCCGGGAGTTTGATTGCGACGGCGTTGGTAGCCATGGCGCGTTCGGTGGTGAGCAACGGCTGAACCAATCGGGGTCACCAGTGTGGTGCTGTGCACACACGACTCAATTGCCAGAGAGGTAGGCCACAACGCGTGGATGCAAACAAGAGTCTTCATTACAAGCTCGCATATCAGCACTGGGCGGGCTCGAGCTTGGAGCCCGCGTACATGTCCCGAGGCCACGCCTTGCCCCCGGGCATGGTCGGTCGGCCGAAGGGCGGGCATGTATTCCAGTTCCACGCCTGGCCGCTCGCGCCACCCACTGGTGCGCGGGATTATTGATAGTTGTGCCCGCCACAGGCCTTTAAAAGAGGCATCTTTATGATTAAACAAACACAGATTTTTGTTCCTAGTAAATCGATTCTTGGTTTTCCAACAGCACCATTTTTGGTGTTCTATGGCAGCAGGAACCCTTTAAAATATATTGACGGACGGACGTTTTCCTTTTGGTAATATAAGATGCTTGCTTAATGTTTCTGACTGTGCTATGTGTTGTGTGCAGGAAAATGTCCTTGTGTCTCGGTTGCGGTTCTGACAGTCTGCTGCCTAACAATCATCATGGGCAAGAGCACATTGTCTGTCTTGAATGTGGTCTTGTGGCAGATGAAGGCCGTGGAGCTGATCTTCTACCAGAGCAGGTCCAAACAATTGGTAAGTTATTTATAGATACTCGCGTGACTCGGCACGCCACGCGTGCCTCACCACACGTCGTTTCAGTGGGGTAGGCATCTTTGACCATTTCGGTGTATTTTGGGTCTTCATGGTGTTTTCGGTCTTCAGGGCCATTTGGGTCTTCAGGGTCTTTTGGATCCTCTGGGCTTTTAAGGGTGTTTTGGGTCTTTGAGGTGTTTTGGGTCTTCAGGGTCTTTTGGGTCTTTGGTGTCTTCAGAGGTGATGTGGTCTGTCTCTACAGACCTGGGGCCAGGAGGACCCACCAATCCCACCATGCACCCCCCTCAGCATTCACCGGGACCACTATTTTCTTCCTTATTAAGTAGCTGGTGACATTTTAAAACATGTACCCAAAGAATAAAGTGTCACGATCGACGTTTTTTTTGGCGAAAAACAATACCGGCTTTAAAGCAGTATAAATTGCATGAGATGGGGGGGGGGGGGGGGGGGGGACGGAAAATGAAAACGCGTCACTTTTTCCCCTCCAGGGTGTCTTCTTTGTCAATATTTTAAATGAGCAAGTTGATTTACTCATAATTTCAGCCTCGAGAAGAGATTTATCAGCTTAGACATTTCGAAACTGATTAATAGGCCACAATTAAACCTATTGAAAATCGCCCACATATTGCATTCTATGAGAGAACAAGAGCAAAAAGTTTTAATTAAAACAAAAGCCGCGTCGATGTTACACAATGCCTAGATGCAGCTGTGCCTATAACGTCGATGTTATAGGCACAGGACATTCCTATTGATTCGATTACTTGATGTTATTTTTGTGCAAAGTGAAAATATATCTCGGCAATTTCTCGTGTGTGGCGACGAATTTTTAATATATCTCGGCATTTTCCCGTCTGTTATTTCAGGCGGTGTATGACTGACCATGCCGCGATTTATAAAAAAAAAAAAATCTCGGCAATTTCCCGTATGTGGCGACACGTGAACGAAGCTATGCTCCTCTCTCCACATTATTGTGACGACGTATAAATTAAATATTTCATCGTGACGATTGTCATCAAATGGACGAATTTTTAATATATCTCGGCATTTTCCCGTCTGTTATTTCGGGCGGTGTATGACTGACCATGCCGCGATTTAAACAAAATATATATATCTCGGCATTTTCCCGTCTGTTATTTCGGGCGGTGTATGACTGACCATGCCGCGATTTAAACAAAATATATATATCTCGGCATTTTCCCGTCTCTTATTTCGGGCGGTGTATGACTGACCATGCCGCAATTTAAAAAAAAAAAATCTCAATGGACTTGAAGTTACAGGCCTTTGAGAATTCATTTCGTTCTATAAAGGGCAACTTTCATCAGATTTTCTTCCCGTTTTTTTTCAACCGAGTCTAAAACTATGTTAGCGACTGTGAAAAATGAAATGATATATCGAATTTGATTTGAAAGAAAACTGTGTGAGAGAGCAAGACACCACGTGCCTACAAAACAGGCCTCAAAGCTATGCGAGTTAATAAAATGGTGGATATTTGTTTATATGAAGCCTCTCCCACAATGGGTGGAGCTATGGTTCCCAGAATGGGTGGAGCTTTGAGGTTTTGTCTTCTCTGCAAGAACAAGAAGAAGAAGAAGAAGAAGAAGAAGAACAAGAACAACAGCAACAGCAGAGGGCACTATGAGCAGCGCTAAAATTTAGAGGGCTAAAAATGTTAGTTTTTGTTACTTGCAAAATCGAAGATATTTCAAGTATATTGGTCGGTTGCGTTTGTGGTTCTGTCTGTCTGTTTGTCTGTCACCGGCCGACAGGTCACAATTCTAAACCGATCATCACGAAACTTCACCAAGCTGTCTAGGTCGTCCCAATTGAGAAGCCTATTGATTTTGAGGTCAAAGGTCAAACGTCATCTGGAGGTCGAATTTCTAAAATCGCCATTTTAAATCCGATTGACTTGAAAATTGAATAACATTTGTATATTGAGTCAATAAATTGGGAAATGAACTTTTTGAGGTCAAAAGGTCAAAGGTCAACTCAAGGTCAAATTTGAAAAGTCATCAATTTTCATCCAAAAAGCCGTCAATTCTCAACTGATTGACTTCAAAATTGAACATCATTTGCATATCGAGTCACTAAATTGTAAAACATGCTATTTTTGATGTCAAAAGGTCAACTCAAGGTCAAACTTCCAAAATCATCACTTTTCATCCGATTGACTTGAAAATAGAACAGCATTTGTGCATTGCCTCACTGAATTGGGAAACCAACTATTTGTGGTCAAAAGGTCAAAGGTCAACTCAAGGTCAAACTTCTCAAATCATCATTTTGCATCTGAAAAATCGTCACTTTTCATCCTGTTGACCCGAGCTTTGACCAAGATTGTAAATTTTAATCCATGAAATGGACAATTTGCTGTATCAATGGAAAACTTTTGGGGGCGGGGCGGGGGGTGGGGGGGGGGAGGGGGGAGGGGCGGATTTTGCAAGTATCGTGCTACGCATGACATCTTCTTGTTTGTCTATTTGTCACCGGCCTACATGTCACAATTCTAAACGGATCATCAATAAACTTCACCAAGTTGTATAGGTCGTCCCAATTGAGAAGCTTATTGTTTTTGGGGTCAAAAGGTCAACATCGGCCAAAGGTCACCAACTTTGCCAAATTTCTAAAATCCTCAATTTTCATCCGATTTAGTTGACATTTGAAGAGGACTTGCATATCTGGTCACTGAATTCAACCACCAAGTATATTTGAGGTCAACATAGGCCAAAAGGTCAACATTGGCCAAATTTCTAAAATCCTCAATTTTCATCCGATTGACTTGAGATTTGAAGGGAACTTGCATATCTGGTCACTGAATTCAACCACCAAGTATTTTTGAGGTCAACATAGGCCAAATTTCTAAAATCACCAATTTTCATTTGATTTACTTGAAATTCTAAGACTTAATCTAAGAGGATTTACATATATGGTCACTGAATTCAACCACCAACTATTTTTGAGGTCAACATAGGCCAAAAGGTCAACATAAGCCAAGTTTTTAAAATCCTCAATTTTCATCCGATTGACTTGAAAATTGAACAGCATTTGCACATTGAGTCACTAAATAGGCAAACCAACTATTTTTGAGGTCAAAAGGTCAAAGGTAAACTCAAGGTCAATCTTACAAAATCATCATTTTTCATCTGAAAAATCGTCACTTTTCTTCCTGTTGACCCGAGCTTTGATCAAGATTGTCAATTTTAATCTTGATGAAATGGACCATTTGCTGTATCAATGGAATTTTTTTTCTTGGGGTGGGGGGGCGCATTTTGCAAGTATCGTGCTCCGCATGACGTCTTCTTGTTTTTAAATTGTGAGAGTTCCCTGTGAAAATCTAGTTATTGTAGTTGTCTTGTACATGTATTCTGTAATACTTAAGGAGAAGGTGTCCAGTGGGCCTGTTGGTTATCTGAAGCAGAACATTCGATTCATCACTATCACTTTTCTTTTTCTTTCAGCCTGTGACATATAGTAATGTTTTTGTTTGGCCCTTTTTCTTGTAATCAAGAGCACGTTTCATGATGTGTGATGTTAATTTCCTTTTTTATTATCAGGTGTGATCTATCCAGCACCCACTAAAGAAGTTTAAAAGATCAAGAAGAAACGATTCTTTCAGGAATAATGGCTACATGTGACTCACCCCCAGTGAAGAAGCAAAAGCAGGGAAGTGGGAAGGAGCCTGGAATGTGTATTATTCATTTCAAAGGAACCACAGACCAAACTTTCACCTTCATTTCAAGTCTCAAAGAGCCACATGAACGATTTGAAGCAATCAAGACAATATCTAATTTGAGACAGCAGCAGCCCATTGGCTCCAGTAGTAGAATGGATGATGTATGCAAAAGTATTCCGGAAAATCACGGGCATCACCGAGCCTGCTACAATAAGTTCATTAAACACAAAGAGAGACTTGTTCAGTCTGATGCTGGTGAATCTTCAGATGGGTCCAGTAAATTATCTAGGTCGTCCACTGAAAATATACTGTTTGCAAAGGACTGCATCCTTTGTAACAAAGAAGGAAGGAAATGGTCAAGGAAGAAGGGTAAAGGGCCTGTTTCTGAGAAAACGACTGTGTTTGATATGGGAGGAGGTAAAACAGTACAAGAGGAAGCTGAAAGAAAATGTGATGCGAAGTTACTCACACGAATCGGAGGAAAATGTCTATTCTCTGTGGAGGCTCATTACCATCCATGTTGTAGGAGGCAATACACTGGAGAGACAGGATGAGGCAGGAGTCAGGATGACCAACAGAGAAGGAGACAAATCGAGATGGAACAAGCTCACAGTCGGTCATTTGACGAGTTGTGCAATTTGATCACAGAGAGAGTTTTGATACAGCAAGAAATAATGAAACTTAGTGATGCATTGCGATATTATGTTGGTTTAATGAATGCAACAGAATATCAATGTCCTGATTGTCGAGCTGAAAAAGTGAAAGAAAAACTGCAGAAGCATGACATAGGAAGTAAAATCTCATTTACATCCTTTGAAAAGGGCAAGGGTAAATATTCCTCACAACTCATATCCAGCAATGCCATCGAAACAGCTGATGGAGTCAAGCTGGCATACAAATTGGGTACCAATGACAGTATTGCTCATGTAACTGAAACCCTCAGAATGTTGCCATACATGAGATCCCTTACCCTGGGAAGGACATGGATGGAAAGAGGATGGAGAACCACTCTGGTGTGCAGATGAAATGATCTTACCACAAAAACTAATTGATGTGCTGGAGAGAGATGCAACAGAACTGGAGAAATCTGACGATGAAACAGGAGAACAGGAATATGCTGCAGATAGTGATACAGACAGCTCCTCTGATGAGGACTAAACAGTAAAAGTGAAATTTGTGATAATGGAGTACTGGGACATTATATTTTACTGTGGGCATGCAGGGAAAGGACATTATTAGCAGATTGGATTGTGTAAATAAGTGTTATCTAAGGCGTTGGAGATTCCCTATAATATTTGTTATAGGGTGCTGGTGCTTATAAATCGCTTCCAAAAGCTGAAAATAGGGTCCAATTAAATGTATTCACCTAAAATATTGACAAAGAAGACATCCAGGAGGGGAAAAAGTGACGCGTTTTCATTTTCCGTTCCCCCCTACCTTGTGCAATTTCTACTGCTTTAAAGCCGGTATTGTTTTTCGCCAAAAAAACGTCGATCGTGACACTATTCTTTGGGTACATGTTTTAAAATTTCACCAGCTACTTAATAAGTTAGAAAATAGTGGTCCCGGTGAATGCTGAGGGGGTGCATGGTGGGTCCTCCTGGTCCCCCATGTACTGGTGTAATTAAGGTAAACAATGAACTCGTTTCCCCCCATACAGGTTCAGAGAGTGGTACGGCAGGGTTGCCCAGTCTCAGGATTGCTTTTTGCATTAGCAATGGAACCATTACTTTGTACGCTCAGGGAGAATATCTCTGGCTTGACGTGTTTCCCAAGGAGTCCACCATGACTCTATCGGTTTATGCAGATGATGTGTGCGTCATAATCAGAAATGACCAAGATATTGATGCTCTTGTTAAATACTTGAGAATCTTTTTCCAGGCTTCTTCCCTGAAAGTTAATTGGAGGAAAAGCAAAGCTATTTGGGTGCCTTACCTTAATAGTTGCCTTCCTGTCTCGACACATCTACCTCCTCTTCCAGAAAGCTTAGAATGGAAGGCAGATGGTATCGACTACCTTGGTGTGTCCCTGGGTTCTGCACAATTTATGAAAACGAATTTGGAAGGCTTGATTTGAGAAATGGAGAGGAGGCTGAACCTGTGGAGAAGAGCCCTACCGCACCTTTCCTTTAAGGGTCGTGTCTTAGTTGCCAATAACTATGGCATCGATTTATTTGCCTACAACTGCCGGAAGTGCTGCTTAGAATGATCCAAGCCAAACTTGTGGACTTTTTTGGGGGAGGCCATCATTGGCTGCGGCCAAACGTAATATGCCATACTTCATCTGAAGGAGGCCGAGGCCTTGTTCACGTGAAATCCCGCCTCATGGCCTTTCGCTTGTGCTCCATTCAGCGCCTTCTATATGTTGAGCACTTGCCAAACCACCCATTGGCCTGTCATATTTTGCAACAGGCGGGCAGACTCGGCTATGGTCTTGAAGTATTCATGACCCACCTCAAGTATGTGGATGCATCAACACTCCCTATATTCTACCAGAGCCTTCTCAATGCCTGGAAAGGTCTTACCGTGAGTTGCAAAGTGGACACATACTCTCCAGGGATGTTCGAAGTTGAACCTCTGTTTTTCAACCCTCTCTTCCCCGATGTATTCAAGAGACGTGATTTGTGCCAACGCTTAATTGATGCAGGCATGAACAAATTATGGCACCTACGGCAAAACTTTGGTGCAGGGTAGAAGACTGTGGAAGAAATTTCAAATATGACAGGAATTTGGTCCAAGAGGACAATCGGCTTAATAATGAGGAAAGTCGTACAACAAGGTCATCAGCTACGGTTATTATGGACTCAGAATACACATGGACATTGGACATCCTAATGGGTCATATTTCCCGAAACTGTTTTTTGACCACTCCCCCAGAGAACTTCCACCTGTTAGCACCGGGACAAATCAATTGCAACGACGTCCCTCTCGGCCCTCCCCCCGTTAGTATTTTGTGCATATAAGATTGTTCACGGTTCTGTTTAAATATTATTTAAATATGTTTAAACTTTCCCCTTCAGTGTTTTATTCAGTGGTATATTACAACACGCTGTTTTTCTTCCTATTTAAAAGGCTTTTTTCCAATTTCCTCTCCAACTCATTCCACTTCAAAAAAAATAAATTCAATCTCTTATACGTCTCCCTCACGACATGTTCTAAATTCACATTCATTCCATCCCTCCTCCATCATTCTTAATCGGATTGCTAACTTGAAAATCACAATAAACTCAATTTGTTATCAATGTTCATCTTTCATTAATCATCCACTTTCTAAACTCCCCTCTTGCCCCTCCCCTCCAAATCCCCCCCTTGCCCCTACACTCCTAAACTCCCCCCTTGCCCCTCCACTCCTAAACTCCCCCCTTGCCCCTCCACTCCTAAACTCCCCCCTTGCCCTTCCCCTCCTAAACTCCCCCCTTGCCCCTCCCCTCCAGATCTCCCCCCTTGCCCCTACACTCCGAAACTCCCCCCTTGCCCCTCTACTCCTAAACTCCCCCCTTGCCCCTCCACTCCTAAACTCCCCCCTTGCCCCTCCCCTCCTAAACTCCCCCCTCACTCCTCCCCTTCAAAACTCCCCCCCAACCCCTCCCATTCAAATCTCCCCCCATACCATTCCTCTCCAATTCTCCCTCTCCCCCCTCCTCCTCAAAGCTGCCTCCTCCCCACTTCGTCTCCCTTCTATCTCATACCTCCACCTCCCCCAACCATCTACTTTCCTCTGCCCCCCCTCAAACAACCCCTCACTGTGCCTCATCCCTTCACCATCAAGCCTTTCGTTCTTCTCATCCTTCCCTTTCTTGTAACTCTTCTGTAATCTCTGACACACTATCAACTGCTCTCCCTATCTCCCCCTCTCATCCTTCATCTTACCCGACTCCTCCCCTCCCCTGTCCTGTACCCGATGCTACCCCTCTCTCTTCATTAACGGTATGGACCTCAAACATCTGGGGCCTTCGCTCAAACCTGACTGATCTCTCCATACAGGTTGCTTCTGACAATCCAGACTTGATTTGCTTAACAGAAACTTTCCTCCTTCAAGATGTCTCTGATTCCTTAATATCTCTTCCTGGTTACTCCCTCCTCCGGTATGATAGACCTGAGCCTCGTCCTGGTGGTGGGGTGGCTATCTTTATCAAAAACTCTCTTCTTCACTCTCCTTGCACTGCCCTCTCTCCACCTCACGCCCAGGAGTACCTCTGGCTACGGCTTCCTCTCCGCTCCCACCTTTTGTTCATATGTGTTCTGTACCATCCTCCAAACAGTGATGACTCCATTTACATTTCACTGTCTGACAACATGGACCAACTTCTATCCACTCATCCCAACTCTCTCTTCCTCATATGTGGTGACTTCAACTGTCATCATGCCAGCCAGCTGGCTGGGTGTGGGTTCATCTATCACCAGCCATGGCACCTCAGCAAAGGACTTCTGAGACTCACTGGGATTGACACAATCTGTCAATTTCCCGACCCGGATCTCGGCCATTGGTGTGTCTTCTCTTCTAGACTTGGTTATGACAAACTTCCCTGCTAATGTCTGCTGCTCTTCTGCTCCAATCGGTTCTTCTGATCATGTGCTTGTTAAAGTGGACATCTCTCTGGCCATTCTCAGAGAGCCTCCTCAGCGTCGACGAGTCTGGCATTTCACTCAGGCCGACTGGCGCGGTCTTCAAGCAGCCATCAATCATCTGGACTGGTCTCCCATCTCCACTGCCTCTGACATCAATTCTTCCTGGGAATTCTTCCAAAGCAAACTGCTCTCTCTCATGCACAGATTTATCCCATCTCGTCTTCAGTTGTCTTACCCTTCCTCCCGTCCATGGTACACTGAATCTTGTGGTGAGGCAGTTGCCCTGAAACAACTTGCCTTTGCCTCTTGGAAGGCTAATCCAACTGAAGGCAATCTCAGTTCCTTCCGCCAAGCTCGGAACAAGTGTGTGTCTACCCTCAGGAGTGCCAGGAAGCACTATCTCTCCACACTCAAGAATGAACTCTCAAACCTGTCTCCTTCCTCCAAATCCTGGTGGTGTCTGGTCAAATCCGTTTCTGGTGTTTGTTCCCCCTCCATCCCCTCCCTTACCTCAAATGGCTACACAGTTGACACCGCACGTGACAAAGCCGAATGCCTCAACTCTGTGTTTGCCTCAAAATCTTGTGTCCCAAATCCATCTCTCTCTGTTCCCACCTTACCCAGTCGAACCCAACTGCTCCTGGACTCTGTGTCCTTCTCTCCTGACAAGGTGGAGGAGTTTTTGTCAAACCTCGACTCTGATTCTGCAACTGGACCAGATGGCATAAGCCCACGGGCCCTAAAATCCTGCTCTGCCGCTCTAGCTCTATCTCACCCTCTCTCTGTTCTTTTCACCCTCTCCTTTGATCAAGGTCATCTGCCAGCATCCTGGAAATCAGTGAACATTACCGCTTTACACAAAAAAGGTGCAAAAACAGATCCTTGCAACTACAGACCAATCAGCCTGCTCCCAATTATCAGCAAAGTCATGGAATCCATCATTGCTTCGGATATCAAATCCTTCCTCTTCTCCAATGGCTTGATCTCCGATTTATCAATTTGGATTCAGACCAGGTCATTCTACTCTGGACATGCTGCTTCTGCTGTCTCAACAATGGATGGAGGTCCTCAATGCCAAACAGGAAATCAGAGCTGTCTCCCTTGACATATCACGTGCCTGCGATACGGTCTGGCACCCAGCTCTGCTTACCAAACTCTCCTCCTATGGTATCCATGGAAATCTCCATGCATGGCTTGCGGACTTCCTCTCTGGTCGTAGTCATCGTGTGGCCCTGAATGGATTTCTCTCATCTCCCCTTCCTGTTCAGGTTGGAGTTCCCCAAGGTAGTGTTCTGGGCCCTGTGCTTTTTCTGGTCTTTATAAATGATCTCTCCGACTCTCTGGAAAATCCTCTCTATCTCTTTGCTGATGACTCCACTATCTGCCGCTCCATGCCACTTCCCTCAGATCGGCAGTCTGCAGCCTCCTCACTCTCTGAAGACCTGGACAAAATCAGACTGGTCAAACAAGTAGAACATGTCTTTCAATCCTGACCAATCTCACACTCTTACTATGTCTCTCCGAAAAGATCGACTGGACAACCCTCCCATCTACTTTCTCAACAATCCTCTCCAAGAAGTTCTGTCGCTCAAGCTTTTGGGTCTCACTATCTGCCATGATCTTTCTTGGGAAAACCACATTTCCAAGCTGGCCTCCAAAGCCAGTCGCCGACTGGGCATCCTCCATCGTGCAAAGTCCTTCCTAGGCACACCTGAGCTCCTCAACACATACAAGGCTTTCATCCGCAGCTTAATGGAATACTGCCTCACACCTAGCTCGGCTTCACACTATTGAAACCAAAGCTTTCAGAATCATTGGAATCTCCCGTGATGAAGCTATCTCCGAGGGCCTTTCACTCGCTCACCATAGGCAGGTATGTGGTCTTTCTGTCTTCTGCCGTCTCCTCTCCGGCCTTGCTCCCCCAGCTCATTCTGTGCTTTGTCCCCCAAATATTCCTACAGGTCGCACAAGATCTGCCTGCAACCCTCTGATGGTTAAACTGCTGAAATCTCGGCTCTCTGCTCACCTTCACTCTTTCATTCCTCTTTTCTCCCACCTCTGGAACAAACTCCCACACTCCCTTCAATCCCACTCCTCCCTCCAGGTCTTTAAAACAGCTGTTCACCACCATGTCTTATCTTCCCCCATCCAAAACCTTGATCTTTTCTAACCCCGCTAATTCATCCCAGATCCACCTTGTTTGAAATTCCAACTTATTTCCTGGAAGTCCTGGCAGTGTCCATATGTTTTATACCTCTCCCACCCTCCCCCCCTTTCCCATGCCTCCCCCTCCTCCCCCCCAAAGCCCTCTCACTCCCACAGATCTCTTGATGTCCCTGCTCTCAAATATTGTGTTTGTGTCCTTCCCCCTCTCTCCCCATCTTGTCTACCGCTCCCCTTGTTATATGCTTTATGTGTCGGTTTGTCTTTCTGTGTGATTAATGTTAGCTCTTTCACGAGCCTCGATCTTGTATACAAAAAAAGAAGAAAAAAAGTGCTTTGATCCACATTTATTCACACAGCATCAATCGCTTTCTCGATTAATAGGAAGCATCTCTGCTCCAAACATAAAAATGACATTTCTTGTAATTTCCAGTCGAATGTTAAAACTGTCATTTGAAAGTAATGGATGTTCTTTGTGAATGTTCTTTATCCAGCTGTGTACGAAGAACAAATCCCTTGCAATTTGAAGCATCGCTGAACAGATAGAGGTGGGAGTTCATCAGTTCAAATACAGTAATGTGTACTGCATAAGTAAATAAAGATAAATCAACACGACATCCTTACCAGTTATACCGAGTGACTCCTGGATTCTGTGATCAGGAGTGTTTTGTTTTGTTTATTGAGCCGTCCATTTTCTTTCCGTCAGTACAGTTTGAACATTGTAATTGAAGACGTACAAGATTTATCGTAGATTTATCGTATCGTATCGTATCATATTTATCGTATTTATCGTATCAAGATTGATCGTATCGTATCAATTTATCGTAGCAAGAGAGAATTGATATTTAATGGTGGCTTGCAGTTTTGTTCTAATCCTTGTATTCCTTTGGAGAGAACATTATTTACTGCAGCATGAGGAGGGAGAAGGGAGGGGGAGGATGGTGATGGGTAAGGGTAAGAGGAGGGGAGGTAGATCCTGAAGATTGAGCAGGAGTAAACCGTGCCATTGTATGCAGTTAGTATTTCAGATTTTTTAAACAAATAAATGACAGATGTCTAAGCCATTAGGGAAAGTTGAGTGAGAAGGTCCTTCGGACCAATGTGGCTGGGGCACATAATTGCTTTGGTCTGGGACAGTGCAGAGACCTCGCTTACAACCTTTGACTGCTGTTCGAAGTGCATTAAAGAGCATCAATATAATATGACATTAATGAGGTTTTCAATGGTATTTTTTTTAATGGGATTTTTCCCACCGCAAAGCCTACAATGCCACTCGAGGTGGGGGCTACACAAAGAAAACAAAAGCAGAACAACCAGCCCCTTGGATTGAAACAAGACAAATATAGAAAGTTGTCTCTTCACAGAATAAAAAGGGATGGGATGGGTGAACTAGTCTGCTTCGAGACAACAGTGCCTCTACCCCCATCTTTGGTAGACTGCCAACGAAGGCGAACGAGCTCAACCCACCTGGGTTTGAAATCAGAGTTGTCCTTCTCCTCGGCAGACTGCTGGCCAAGGCTAACGAGTTCCACCTACCCGGAGAAAGCCTGGTTTTAAGATGCCAAACACCTGCCTTTCACACCTCCGCATTTAGTTAAAAACAGGGGTTGGCATGACGAGCCATGCGGTAGGAGTTTGATTAGGAGAGGCTATCTGAGGCACAGACCATATGGGATATTTTGTGGATGAGGGGTTGCTCAGTTCTCCACCACCACCTCGGTCACTCCGAACCCTTTGACCCCCATGATGTGTCATATGTAGTTCATGGGACATCTTTTGCGACTGCCCTCGTGTACAAGATCCAGGAAAGGAATTATGTACTCGAACAATGAGTCACTGAGCTCTTGCATGACAAAACGTAGGACCTTCAAAGGTCTGGCTATATTTACCAAATTCGGGATACTCGGGAGAGTTACTAATTTCAACGGTATCGTGTTGAATCCTGTTATATTTACATCGGCCACCAGAGGTGGACGGAGGTTATGTTTTCACACCTGTCTGTTTGTCTATCTGTGAGCAGGATATCTCAAAAGGTTATGGACGGAATCGGAAGAAACTTGGTGGACAAGTTGGGTGTGTGGCAAGGTCGAATTGGTTAGAGTTTAGTGAAGATCTGCATACCAAATTTTTTAAAAGTGATTCTTCACCATTGACAGATGGGGCGAAAACGATACACAGTATTTTTTTTTCCTATTCAAGATCGAGGCTCGTGTAAGAGCTAACATGAATCACAAAAAAAAAAATGGACACACAAAATATACAATAAAGGGAGCGGGAGACAAGATGGGGAGAGAGAGGGAAGCACACAAGTACAACAGCAGAGAACAGGGGCATCGGGAGATCTGTGGGAGGGAGAGGGCTTGGGGGGAGGAGGCATGGGAAGTGAGGTATAAAACACATGGACACTGCTAGGACTTCCAGGAAAGAAAGAAGTCGGTATTTCAAAAAAAGTGGATCTGGGGTGAATTAGCGGGGGTAGAAAAGATCAAGGTTTTGGGTGGGGGAAGATAAGAGATGGTGGTGAACAGCTGTTTTCAAGACCTGGAGGGAGGAGTGGGATTGAAAAGAGTGAGGGAGTTTTTTGACGATGTTGACGTTTCTTGGAAGGAAACTCGTATTTTTATCATTGAAAAACAGTTCCAACTTTGTGTTATTCCTCTATTACTCACAAATACTGTCGTTATCACTTCAACAACACCCTGATAACGTAAAATGAGAATAATCTTCTTGAGACCCTCGAAGGCGGCCGATGGAATCATTTGTGCCCGGGTTATCCATTAGTGTGTTTTACTGGAGTTAAAACGCAGGTAAAAGACCAGATTCCACGCAACTTTAGTGATCGCGCTCTTGAAATGTCAACAGCAGGTTTTGCAGTCTTGGGCATCACAAAGTCTTGGGATTGGGCATCATGTAGAGCATGATATCTCAAAAAATTGTGCATGATAGTGGGATGATTGACAATACAGCGTGATGATGTGGCAATGTAATGTATTATTTTTTGTTTTTTTTGTTTTCATCTTTCAGGTTTAACTTTTGTCGCTGATGTAGGTGATAGTGCCAGTATCACCCGTTGTTTGCAGCATGGTGAGTAATCAGTTGCTTAATACTATTGCATTCCTTTGAAAATGTCATTGCAACAATTTTGCATTTTATGTGGATGTTCCTTTAAGTATCAAAATATATCTTCGTGAAAGATAAAGAGCAATGGTGTGCGAAATAATTTAACGACTTTAAAAAAAATGCTACTGTGGCAAATGTAGCCCATCTTGCACCAATGATTGATTGTCAGATGGATCCACCGATCTAATTTCACGATCAGCTATTTCAGTCTGTTGAACGTCTACGTCTCACTGTCAGTCGTGGCATTTCCCGGGCTGACCATTTGTTAAAGCTGGCCTACAAAGTCAACTGCAGACTGGGCATCCCTTGTCTAGTCTTTCCATGTCATTCCCTGAAAAATATGACAGATGTTATGCACCGATTCATCCCATCTCGTCTTCAGTTATCATACCCATTAATCCCGCCCATGGTACACTGAATCCTGTGGTGAGGCAATTTCCTTGAAACAACAGTTGCCTTGATTTGCCTTCCTGGAAGGCAAGTCTGACCGAAGGCAACCTCGTATTTTACCACAAGGCCTGCAACATGTGTGTATGTGGCCATCTCTCTGGACATGTATCAAGCTTACGATACAGTTTGGCATCCCACCATACGAGCTCCAAACGGTGTGCGAATGGAATCCAAGGCCAAATCGACACACGGCTTACTGCTTCCTTTATTCTCACAGCCAACATGTGGCTCTCAACAGAATGCTTTAATCTCCCCCCCCCCCATCCCCCCCCACACTCTCTCACGCCCCATGTTTCTGTAGTATGCACGTTCTCCACCATCAACCACCTTCTGATTAAACTCCCAAAATCCAGAATCACTGCTCACCTCCACTCATTTGTTCCTCTTTGATTTTCCACCTGTGTTACCAACTTCCAAATTCTTTTAAATCTCATTCTTCCCTCTAGGTTTTTAAGACAGCTTCTCCCCCATTCAAAACCATGATTTTTTCTACCCCCGTTAAACCATACCCTATTCCCTCAAAATTTCAGTTTTTCCTTCCAGAGAGTTTGCTCCTGTATCTATCTTGTCCACCCCCTGGATCTTCCTCTACCCCTCAATCTTACTTGCATCCCTTATTTGTCTGTCTGTCTATTTTGTTCCTCGGCCCTGCTGTTTACCTTTCCCCCGCTTTGTTTTTCCTTTTGTTGTGTTGCGTCCAGATCCATTCTGTTGTATAAACTTGGTACAAACTTGGTACAGGTATGTATAATAATGTAAAGATGAACTGATTAGATTTTGGGGCAAAGAGGTCAAAGGTCACAGGGCAGTGGTCCCGTTAAGTTAAAAAAAAAAACAAGCGTTACGCCTAGGTCCCCCGTTGGTGAAGTGATATGAGTTGACAAAGTGGAAGAAGCAGAAAACATGATATGATATTTCGCTCACAAGGTTCAGACATACATGGAGGCGACCATCTTGGATTTTGACGTGGCGACCCAATTTTCAATGGCGTTCTTCCTTATGCCTAGATACACCCACACACCAGATTAGAAGTTGGTACTTCGCTTATTTTTCAAGATATTCCGCTCACAAGGTTCAGACATACATGGCGGCGGCCATCTTGGATTTTGACGTGGCGACCCAATTTTCAATAGCGTTCTTCCTTGTGCCTAGATACACCCACACACCAGATTAGAAGTTGGTACTTTGCTTATTTTCCAAGATATTTCACTCACAAGGTTCAGACATATATATGGTGGCGGCCATCTTGGAGTTTGACGTGGCGACCCAATTTACAATAGCGGTCTTCCTTATGCCGAGATACACCCACACACCAAATTAGAAGTTGGTACTTCGCTTATTTTTCAAGATATTCATCTCACAAGGTTCAGACATACATGGCGGTGGCCATCTTGGATTTTGACGTGGCGACCCAATATTAAATAGCGTTCTTCCTGATGCCTAGATACACCCACACACCAAATTAGAAGTTGGTACTTCGCTTATTTTTCAAGATATTCATCTCACAAGGTTCAGACATACATGGTGGTGGCCATCTTGGATTTTGACGTGGCGACCCAATTTTAAACAGCGTCCTTCCTTGTGCCTAGATACACCCACCCACCAAATTAGAAGTTGGTACTTCGCTTTTTTTTCGAGATATTTCGCTCACAAGTTTCAGACATATATATGGTGGCGGCCATCTTGGATTTTGACGTGGCGACCCAATTTTAAACAGCGTTCTTCCTTGTGCCTCGATACACCCACACACCAGATTAGAAGTTGCTACTTCGCTTATTTTTCAAGATATTCATCTCACAAGGTTCAGACATACATGGCATCAGACATACATGGTGGCGGCCATCTTGGATTTTGACGTGCGTTGCACCCTCACACCAAATTCGAATGCGGTCCTTCGCTTACGCACGCACGCCTGCACGCAAACACGCACGCACGCACGCACGGACGGACGGACACACGGACGGAGGGGAAAGCCATAGTCCCCCTTTCGCTACGCTGTGCGACGGGGGACAAAAATGTTACCGAGCTAACTTGTGAACTAGTGATGGGATTTTGAGCAAACTTGGTATAAGTATATATTATGATGGAAAGATAAACCAAGTGGATTTTGTCATCAATCGGTCGAAGGTCAGAGTCGGCAAAAGATTTTCATTACTGTGATAACTTAAGAATGGCTGAAGGGAACGAGTCATACTTGATAGAAGTATGTATAATGATGCAAAGATTAATTGATTAGATTATGGGGTCAAGAGGTCAAAGGTCAGAGGTCTCGTTAGGTAAAAATTCTGTCACCAAGCTAACTTGTGAACCAGTGATGGGATTTTGTATAAGTATATAAGTAGATGATAAATGTTGTTCCTGGGACAAACCCATTTAACATGGGAAATCCCTATCTAATGTCGTTTACCCCCCTGTCTTTTCCCACTTTTGGAAAACACCCCTATTAATCCAAAAGACTCTATGAGCCTTTTGGCCTTTTGAACCATGAGCTTATTGGCCTTATGAGCCAATTAATCTACTTGGGCTAATACATAATGAAGATATTTTAATTGAGCTAGGGCTGAATGGTAAACCCATCTTGATGTACCAGGCTGAACACTAACAGCTTGGAACCAATCCTTCATTGAACCTCCAAATCTCCATTCACTTACATGTAAATTTTCCTCTCACCATCACTTTTCTTCATTTCCCATAAACACCTCTATTCCTGCCCCCCCCCCCTTGGTCTTATGGGCCTTTTACTCTTACTATCAATGATCATTGTTGTTTTGTAGACCACTGAAACAATGATCCTACAAATATTTGTTTATGTGTGGGAAATAATTTAATTCTCCTACAACTCTCTTCACCATCTAATACATTAACAAAGTATATGTTTGAGTTTGGTTCTTTCTCAAGATATTTTAACTGAGCTAAGATAAAATGATAAACCTCCCTTAATGTTCTTGTCTGAGCGCCTCCTGTGCCACACACCATTTTAAAATTAGAGTATATATTTTCCTGACAACCATCAAAGTTTTCTGTCCACTCAAAAATATTTCCATCTTTTTTACTCAACTCACCGGTATTTAAATTAATTCTCTTATTTGTTTTGTGAACTTTTTTACCAGTTGCCTTTTCAATAAGTCTTATTTGATATTTTTCACATTCATTATGTTTTCCATTTATATACCAAGGTTGATTACACCTCCACTCTTTAGTCTGGTTGATACTTGGTTCTATCATTTATATAATAGTAAAAAAAGGCGGCGGTAGCCCGTTAAAATCCCTAACCCCCTTTTAAACTTATCACTTATATACTTATATAACCATAAGGGAGACTATCAATTCCATTTTCTAAAATAAACCTCTGATCATCAAAAGCTCCTAATGCTTTCTTATTTATCTCTTCTGTATATAATTGATGTTTATAACTTCTTATTCCATTAATCTTTCTAAACTCTTCTTTCTTTGTTGTTAAACAGTTATAATAATCCTTAAAGTTTATTGTTTCTTTAATAACATTTTTCTTTACACCTTTTAACTTCTTATCAGTCTTTTAAACGTTATTCACAATGTATTTATAAGCATAAGCCTTTGACCTCAATCCCACAAATTCACTCATAACATATCCTCCTAATTCATCCTTGAACTTTCCAATCACCTGTTTATTTTTAGAAGAGAACAACTCACTCTCTGGACTGTAATTACTTGTATCATAGATATTAATGTCCTCTTTCATGTCTGAATAAACATCATCAGTATTAATTTTCAAAATAAAACTATCTGTATCCATATAAAGTAGATTAACATCATTTTGATATTTCTTCCTCAAGTTATTATAAAAGTAATCAAACATTAATGACTTTGATAAATCAAGAATTGATGTTCCAATATAAATAGGTTTGTCCATTTCAATACTCTCTAATCAAATGTCACAAATACAAACCTCACAAATAGTCAAACCAGTCAAAGTCAAAAAGTCAAATAGTCACAAATAGTCAAAGTGTCACAAATACAATACAAAAACAAATACAAAAAATACAAATACAAACCAAACACAAAACAAAAACAAATACAAAATAGGCACAAAAGTTCTCAGTAAAGACCTCAGCTCGAGTAAAACTCGGTCTATTAATTAATTTTGATGCTTGTTCCCAGGATGTTGCTAGTCTGATATTTTGTCTTTTCCTCATGTTCTCCATGGTCTTACCAAAGACCGCATTATTCATCAATTTATAAAAGTCTTTCTCAAAATCTGTTTTTGACTCTGTTCTTCTTTGTGTATTCAAATCAATGTACTCCTTTAGCCAATGACTTTGATTGAACTTTAGAACCCTGTGGATCTTCTCGACTCTTAGACCTTTTGATAAATATTGTCGCAAATTTCTTTGGTGTAGAACATAATTTTTCTTGTTATATAATGTAGTAAGTAATTTTTCTGTTGATTCACCTATATCAAACGATCGTTGGTAATCACTCAACCATTCTTTCTTTGGACTTTCTTTCTCACAAGCAAATGGAAGATCTTTATGTTTGATATGAAGTTCTTCAGGATATTTTAAATCGACCTCAAAATAATAACCAACTTTTGACTCATCCAATTCTTTTTGTGCAGAGATACATACATCTTGTAAAACCTTTTTGTAGTCTTTTTCCTTTACCCATCTAAGTTTTCCATAAGGAAGAGCCTGAGACATTGCCCAGCCATACAGGTTGTTCGCGTCATAGTACATCAAGTAAGAACTCTTTTTCGTTGAATCATAATTTGGAAGATATTTGTTATTTGCTTTTGCGTATCTACTCGAGCAGACTTGTGAAATTCCATCTCTTTTTGCCTTTTCAATCATCAAAAGCATATCGACATCGGTTATCAAATCCAAAGCTTGTTTTGTCATTTTCAACATCGCGCTCCAAGCCAATCCAGGTGCTGTGTAGTAGTGAGCAGGATCCAATCCATATCCAGTGCGACAAACAGATCTAAAGGCTTCAAATACATCGGCCAATAAAAGCACATCAGTTTTGAGATACAAATCGTGATGCTCGCCAAGATTCTTGACGTTATATTTTTCCCAAACATTTTGTGCGTGTACATAATCTTTATCAGATATATGACTTGTTTAATTTGTTATAGAAATTTTCTTTTGAAGGAAGTTGTGTTTCATTGAATCTCTCAAATGAGTCCATATAGTCATAGGGGTAAATTCCCTTTTGTGTTAGAAAATCTTTATCTGAAAAATACTCTGAAAGACATGGAAACTCTTTTAGATTTTGAACCAAGTTAGCCAATGGACTTGCCATGAATTTAAATGTATCAAGAAATCTGATATGAGTAATAGGAGATGTGTGAATTGTTTTTGTGAATGAAATGTATTTCTGATCCGTGTTTGGAATTGCTGAAATGTGTCCAGATGTCTTTGAAAGTTCATTAATAAATAGATGCGTATCATAATGAGCGTTGTTATGAAGAAAGACAGGAATGAAAGAGGGGAGTTTATAATTAATATTACAACTTTGATGAGCCGGACCTCTATATTTACCAGTGAGATGACGATGATCTCTAACCTTTAGACCTTCACCAATTTTTTCCTCACAAATATGACAAACATTGTTTTTTCTAAATTCCCTTTTCTGTTCACTCGTCAAGGACATTGGTTTATTGGTTTCTCTCATTATCTTGGTTAATCGAACACAGTCTTTTTCTAGTCGTTTCACAAACTCCTCTGGGGTATTTGAGCCTCTATACTCCTCTAACTTGTTATATTTATCACCAACGGATGATTTGATATAATAACAAAAACCGCAAGGAGTATGTTTTTGGTATTTATTTGTGTATGATTCTTTTGGATCTGGAGAAGCAGTATCTATTTTTTCTAGAATACTGTTGCGGATATGAGGACTGTATTTTTTTTGATTGTGTTGTATTGTGGTAAATTGGTGATGAATATTGCTTGAGTCTGCGCCTCCTGCCTCCGGAGCTGTGTAAAGGTCAAAAGGGCGTCCCATAATTAGTCCACAAGCATACACGTCAGCCAATCATAGAATACCCCTGTTCGATAGTTATATCTTATTCTGTGTTTTAGGGTAAGGCTGTGTCTCCCATTAATAGAAGTACTCCATTGCACCAAGTGAAAGAGATAGATTCCCTTCATTCCCATTCCCAAAACCTCCATTCCCCCTTTTCGTCAATTGCCAACTGCATTTTGGGTGGTTTTCCCTTCATCCGCCATTGACCACGAGGCAGGGTTGGGGAAGAAAGGCGGGTCCCCACCTCGTCATAGAGGGGAGGAGTGAACCAGCCCTTGCCGACCAACCCAGAAAGAGGGGTTGGCTTTAGAGGGCGGAGAGAGAACGTTTTGGGGAGGTTCGCAAAGGGTCAAGGGGGGGGGCTTATATAACCCGAGGCAGAGGCCCCCAGAGAGAGTCGAGGAGGGAGGAGATCAGAAGACAGAAAGGCCTTGAGTTGGACTAAGCAAGAGAGGAAGTTGTTGGACTGGGTGGGACTAAGAAAGAGAGAGAAAGAGTCCTGAAGCTTGTGAGGGAAGGAGAGAGAACCCGTCACACCAACCCCCCACCAGCCGCGTTGGCTCCACCAAGCGTTCACCTCCACCAAGGCTCCACCAAGCTCCACGTTGGCTCCACCAAGCGTTCACCTCCACCAAGGCTCCACCAAGCGTTCACCTCCACCAAGGCTCCACCAAGCTCCGCGTTGGCTCCACCAAGCGTTCACCTCCACCAAGCTCCGCGTTGGCTCCACCAAGCGTTCACCTCCACCAAGGCTCCACCAAGCTCCGCGTTGGCTCCACCAAGCGTTCACCTCCACCAAGGCTCCAACAAGCTCTGCGTTGGCTCTACCAAGCATTCACCTCCACCAAAGCTCCACCAAGCTCCGTGTTGGCTCCACCAAGCGTTCACCTCCAGCCATCCACCTCCTGCGATTCCTCACATTCCCCGCGTGAGTCTGTCTTTTGTTTGTTCTGTCCTGGGTTAATTAAGACTGTAGGTAAGCTAGTATTTGCACTGTCACCTGCGTCTTATGTGTTGTAAATAAACGTGACTGCTTTCTTTTTGCTTATGTGTGTAAATAGTAAATAAATTTAGTAGTATTTCCAAACCTTTCTTTGCCTTCGTCTTCCTCTTTGCATTCGTCGTTTTAGTCTTTTCCCTCATTGAGCAGCCGCGGTGCGATCCGGCCAACGTTTGGGTGGAATCGGGTTCTAATCGGGGAATAACTGTTCGGTCGCGGCAATACCAACCTCTCGGTAAAATAACATCTTTAACCGCGTCTGCAACAATACTTTCAAAATCAGCATATATAACAAATGGATGTTTGATCTTTTTCTTTTCATCTTTGAATGTGATCTTTGAGCCTTCTTTAGGCATATTGATTACCATTGATTTATGTTCACCACAATAATTTGAATGTTTATCTAATCTTTCTTGTGTATGGAAGAAGTTAAGACAACGCAAACAAATATATATTTTATTTGTTCTTTTACATACTTGTGGTTTTATTAATTTAGCAATATCTTTGATGTATGTATAATGTGAATTTTCCTCTGAATTAAAATATAGAAGATTAATATGAGTTTGTTTACAATTGTCAGAAAGCTTTAAAACCTGAATGTTGTTTGTTTCTGTTAGACCATAAACATTAACTGATAAATTATTCATCTTTTCAAATTTAGGAATATCATTTAAAGCCATAGGAAACTTTAGATCTTTCGTATTTAATGTATTCTCATATTTTTTATAATGAGATACTCTTTCATCATGAAAATGTGGAGGATGTAAGTGTGCTAGAATAGACCAGAGAAAACATTTATTGTCTTTATTTTTGATATTGATAACTGCTTTTCTATTTTTGATAACACTGGGTAAATCAATGTAAGAAGAAGCTTTTAGAGGAACTGATTTAAGAATATGAATGTCTATGTAAAAAAAAAATCCTATATTGAATCCACTTCCTACGATTGAATTATCCACATCTTGCTCTTGTTTAATAAGTTCATCATAGACTCCTGATGTTTTAAGATCTTGATATGAAGATATAAAGTGTGGCTCAGTTCTCATGTATGGTGTATCTATAACTCCTTCGTCCTTTGTCATTTCTAATTTTACACCCATATAAAATTTAAGTGGTTTCATTTCTTTTAGTGTTTTTTCAATCAACGTTTGAACAGCAGGTTTAACTATTTCTACAGCATCAACTATGGACTCTGGTTCAGGAGGTTTGAAGTTAAAGACTCTGATTTTAATATGTCCTTTGAATGCGCCATCAGAGTTTTTAGTTGTGATAAAATTTGATAAATGTAGATTTGTTTTAAGATGTATTTCGAAGCCTTTCTTGAGGATATTTTTATGGCAGACAGAACAGTGTTTTGTTTCCTTCTGAATAGGAGCTAGTAGGTGAAGTAGATTAAATGTGTGTTTGTTAGTTTTAAGGTGTATTTTGTATTGTTTATATTCTTGTTAACAAACGTCGCAATACGTTGCTTTGATCATATTTATATAGCAAAATTATACTTAAAGTAAAACACCTTTTTAGAGGCTTTTTTAAAGATGAAACTGTGCTTAAAGTAAAACACTTATAGAAGAAAGTGCCTTTTTACAGGCTTTTTATATATGAAACTATACTTAAACTAAAACACTTTTTCACTCAGAATCATCTGAGTCATAACTATCACATGAATACTCAGAATCATACTCAGTCATCAATAAAGCTACTCTCATAACTATCATTTGAGCACAAACTATTAGCATCATAACTATCATCTGAGTTCAATGAAATACTATCATCACCATCGTCCGGGTTCAATGAAATACTATCATCACTATCGTCCGAGTTCAATAAAATAGTAAAATCTTCACTGCTGTAAAGACTCATATTTAATTAGCAGGAAAAATATTCCCATCAATATCTATATACTTTCTTTCATTAACAGATTCAATCTCTACATTTTTAATATCAAAAGTTATCTTTAAATAATCTCTAACTATCATAGAACGAAATGACATTTCACCAGAAATATTAACATCATTCATTTTACTTAGATCTACACCCTTTGGATTATTAAAGTAAATACAAATTTCTCCACGAGTATTGTTGATGGTCTTATCATTCTTTTTCAAAGTATCGCGATCGATCACTTTTTCAAGCTTTGAATAAATTGCCAGGAGTAGAGGAGAAACTTTTGTTAGATTTACTTTAATGGATGTCTTTCCAGGTATAGTTAGAGCTCTTCCTTTAAATGAAATAGAGGGGCTCATGTTATTTTCCATAACTGGTTTTACCCAAAAATTTCCATATTTATCTTTGTTCAATTTAACATCGTTGACATATTTTTCTATATCTTTCACCGAAGTAGAGATTGATTGAAATTTGTCTTTTGTGCTTTGAAACATTGTATTTATTAATGAATAAACTTGCGTTTAGTTTAAGTAAAAATTTACCATATAAATATGATAAGTTCTGAAGGATATTTAGAATTTCCAGACTCTCCATATGATAAATTAGAGAATTGTCCGGCTTGTGATAGAATAGGGCTTAATAATGAGGGTTCATATAAACAATGTATTTTCTGTGATTTAATTTTAATTAATGATAATAAAAAATATATATATATATAACTCTTTTAAATTAGAACCAAAAATGAATTACTTTACAAGATTAATAAGAGAGATGAATGTTAAGTATTGTGATGATAATACACCATTTCTTTCAAGGGAAGAGACTATTTGTATTGAGGAAATGTATAAGGGTTTAATGATATTTATTATTCAAAATAATTTTAATGGAAATGTTAATACAAGATACTATATAAATAAAATAATGAATTATTTTGAAATTAAACCCGAACTCAGGATAAAATATAGAGTTTCTAAAATAGCTCAAAAAAAGTTAGATGACTTGTTTTCCAAATATATAAATGAATGATTTTTTACCCGTTTGGGAAAATAAGATAAAATTTAATAACCATAAAAACATTCCAAATTCATTGAGATGTCTAATAGTTGGTTCAAGTGGATGTGGAAAAACCTGTTTACTTTTAAAGATGCTCCTTGGTCCTAATTTTTTAGATTATGATAATTTAATAATTTTTACAAAGGCAAGTTTTCAACCCGAGTATCAACTACTCTCACAGGGTTTTAATGTGGGTCTTAAAAAGGAAGACATTTTCGGTTTATTTAAACTTCAAAACAAACTAAATGATTGTAATATTGAAGATATAATACAATTATTTTGTGATACACAGAAATCAAAATCGAAACCAAAACCCATAACTTGTATTCTCAGTGATAATACGGATGATGTACCTTCACCTCAAGATTGTGTTAATGAGAGAAACCAAACAGTAATGGATAGCTACTATACAAGAGGGAGACATTCTTCTTGTAATTGTATTTATCTTAGTCAGTCATATTTTCAACTCCCTCGGCGCTCAATAAGAAACAATGCTAATACTTTTATTTTATTTAAATTAAATTCAAAAGATGTAAATAATTTTTGGAGAGATAATTGCTCGACGTTATGTAGTAAAAAAGAATTTGAAAATTATATGAAACACACGATTGAAAAATATAAATATATTGTTGTGAAACAAGATGAGATACCAACTGATATTTTACACACATAAATTACAACAATTATTATTAATCTTGTGGGTAAATCTGCTTCAGGAAAGAACTTTCATAAATCTAAACTCTTGAAAAGTAAAAATGAAAAGATTGCAAGTTTTTTTTAAAAACACCCGATGATTCGTTTTGTAGGTACTACAACCAGAGCAATGCGACCAGGAGAAGTAGAAGGGAAAGATTATTACTACATTTCAATGGAGGAACATATGCGATTGAGGAACAAAGGTCAAATATTTGCGGAGGTCTCTCTTGGTTCTACAAAATATTCACATTGTAAGAGTGAGTTAAATAAAGTAAAATCTAATGGTCTTGGGATTTTAGAAACTAATCCTGAAGGAATGAGACAAATTATTAAACATTTGCGTGGTGATGGAGTTAAGATTTTATCATTCGGTTTTGATATCGATGAGGAGACTCAACGCAAACATATGAAAAGCAGAGATACAAGTATTGGTGAAGAAGAAATAACAACTCATATTAATACCAATGAAGAATTTGATGAAATATTTAAAGAAAAGGATTTATTTCAACACATTTACTATAATGACGAAGAAAAGGAAAATTTTCCCATTAACCTTTACAATTCATTAAATGATATTTTTCAATAAATAAATACAGAAGATGAATACCGAAGAAAGAGCAAGAAAGTTTAAAGAACATCAAGAGTTGGTTTCAAAAGTTGTAAAGCAACAGGAAGAGATAAAGAAGAAACGGAGACAGAAACTAACTGGTGAAGAAGCCTTTGAAAGAAAACAAGAGAAATTTTTTAAACCACTTTTAAAAACTCAACAAACGATTTCACCTACAGTTCCCACGGTAGAATTTACTCCGAAAAAACTTCAAATGCTCAAAGATTTTAGTCAAATGACAGAGCAAGAACTTGGAGAATTAGAATATGATGATGAAGGATTATTTCGGAAACTGGAGGAGGTAAATCAACCCCCTAATTATGTTGTGGAAGCTCTACAAAACAATGAATATTCAGCGGATTCAAAAACCAGAGCTGGTCTCATTCCAACAGAAGAACCAGCACAGTTCTATCTTGTGAAGGAAAAGTTATTGATATTTAATGATAAATTGGTGTTCTTAAGTTCTGCTCAACCAAATGTTGAATTAACTCCAAGATTAATGTTTCTTTTAACAAACTCCGGATTCAGCGGTTCAAAATATTTTGATGAACCACTTGATATGGAAAGAGAGGAAGACAGAGAGTATATTGAGTTGCTAAATGCACTTGATTATGGAGTTTCTGTTGCTGGTAAAAGGAAGAAGAATGAGAAGGAGAAACATATTATTGATGCTTTAACTAAGCTTGGTTTGGGTGTTAGTTTTCTTCCAAATGACCCATCACAATTAGTTAATAGGCTATTATTGTTGTTAGGTAGTAAGAAGGCTGGAAACAACAATTATTTTAATGAATCCTCAGCCATTTTAGATCAGTTGATGAATATGAAAATAATTAATAAATGTCAATACAAAGATATTTTATTTGATATTAAATAAGATGAGAAGCACAATTCTTCGTTTTAATTTCACAACGAGTGATTACACAGCTTCATTCCCTTACCCACTACAACTTGACCCCCTTGTCTCATATGAGGCTTCTTTGTTGTCAATGGAGACTTACAATACCCTTTTTAATATCACACAGAAAAACAACAAGTTTAGTTATAATCCAGGAAGTGGATATAAAACTATAACCGTTTCACCCGGAGCTTACGAGATTTCTCAAATATCTTCAGAAGTCTCTCGCCTTCTGAAAGAAAAAGGTGATGAACCAAAAAATATTGTAATAGATATTCAAAAACACACCTCAAAATCAACTATTAAACTTAAAAATAATTATAAAGTTGATTTCATGATTGAAAATTCGTTCAGAGAGCTATTGGGTTTCTCTTCAAAAAAGATTGAAACTAACGGGATGTTTTACAGTGATAATGTCATTCAAATATCCTCTGGTATAAATTCGGTATTAATTCATTGTGATTTGATTGATTGTGCTTATAACGATGGAATAAGAACAAATACAATATTTTCATTCAGCGCATACTCAACACCGATTGGTTATAAATTCAATATGGAACCAAAAAAATCTTGTCTATTTACCTGTGTCAGGAAAAACCATATACAGAGTAAATTTTAGGATAACCGATCAAGATAATCGTATGATCTCCTTTAATGAAGAAATTATATCCATCAGAATTCACTTTCGTGAAGTTTTTTTTTGATAAATAAATAATGGTTATTGTGAGAAAACACGAGTTGGGAAAATATAAAATAATTACAGGGGATGGGATGTTCCTTTCACCATACTATAAGGGTGAAGGTATGTTTCTTGGTAGAGGATACTATAAACCAAAGAGACAACGGGGTGTGGGACATCAATTTAGAAATAAAGGAGATGGGATAATTGATACTCTAATGGGTATTGGTTCAACCATCCTTAAACATAAAGACCTAATTGGTTCAACTGCTTCTGCTGTGGGCTCAGTTGCGGGAGCTATAAAGAGTATAAAAGATGCTCAAAAGGAGTCTCATAAATTACAAGCAATCAAAGAAATTAAAAAAGGTAAAACTCAACTATCTTCACAAGAACGACAAAAAATCATTAAAATACTTGGGTCAGGGTTTCAACAATTTTAATACTATATAAATACAAGTATGGAAGCGATTGATAGTATCTATGATTTGGATGATACGATTATCATTTCAAACTCCACTAAAAAGGAGAACTATTTTAAGGTAAATGCTAGAACAGGAACAGACTGGAATTCAAATGGAACAAAAAGTTTTGAAATAAATAATCAACAAACTTACTTGAATCTAGCTGATAGTTTCTTGCTATGTAAATTTAAATTCACTAAGGCTGCGAATAATACTAATGCTACACTCGTAAATGATTTCTTCTGGAAAATGTTTGATAGTGTATGCCTGTATATTGGAACACAAGAGGTTGAAGCGGTTGATTATGTCTCTGCTACATCTGAAATGATGAAATTTACACTATTCGTTTAGTGATAGAATGGGTAAGGGAGCTGTTGAAGGTTTTATTCCTGATATGTCAACGGGAACAAATGCTGACCCTGGTTATAGTCAAAGGAAGTCAATGTATAATGATGATACAAAAGCAGAGAATAGTTTTACCGTAGCAGTACCTCTGAAAGGTATATTTGGATATTGTGATTATGATAAAGTTTTGTATGGTCTTAAAATTAGATTTCAACTACAAAGGAATGATAATGTAAATAGGTTGCTTTTTGGGGCTGAAAATGCTTTTGGCGACAATAATAAATTTGTTATTAATGATTTGTGTTGGTATATTAGTGAATATACTCCTAATCTTAAAACGGAAGAGATGTTAAATAGAAGACTTAACTCAAAGACCCCGCTAAATGTATCATACCTCAAAAGAAGATGTCAACACGTTAAACTGGAACACACTACCTACACTTGGAATTTAGGTGTTCTTCAAGGAAAGCCACGATACCTCTGGCTCATTTTTTAAAAACCAGATGGAGAGGACGGCACTAATAAGAATAATCTGCTGTGTGATAATGCTAAGGTGAAACAACTTCGGGTTTCTCTTGATGGCACATTTTATCCGCGAGATAGATTGGAAATTGATTGGGAAAAAAATGATTATGCGGAAGCCTACAAGTCTTACCAAAAAGTGTGTGAAAGCAACGGTAATAATGATCCTATTTTGGATATGGTTGCGTTTCAAAAACTTTATACAATCTACGCAATTGACCTGAGTTCTCAAAAGGAAACTATAAAGTCTAATAGAGTGGATACTTCACTATACATTGAAAGAGGAGAGAATGAAGAAGTTAATACATATTGTTTGCTTTTGGAAGAAACAGAATTACAGATTAATACAGATAATGGTGTTATGATTAATATCACATAGGTTTTTTCTCATAAATAAATGGTAGGGGTATATGTTAATCAAATCAATCTTAATAAATTAACATCTTGTATTCAAAATCAAAAGCCTTGTATTATTAATGTTAATACAATTCAAAGAAAAGGAGCTGTAAGAATTGATGTTTTACCCACACACACGCAAGTAAAAACACAATGATACTGGTTCACTTAAAATTAAAATGACAAAACCTATGTTAAAGAAATATTCAATAGACAAGTCAAGAGGAGGATTTCTCCCGTTTCTAATTCCTTTATTTGCTGGTTTAAGTGCGGCGGGAGCATTGACTGGTGGTATTTCAGCAGCGGTAAAAACTGCTAACGAAAGGAAGGCACAACTAAAAGCTCAAAAAGAATTGGAAAGACATAAGGAGTTGGAGAAACAAATTAGTGGAAGTGGTGTAATTGTAGATTTTGCTCAAAAACTTGAAAGTCTACCTGATAAAGCTAGATTGTTGGTTGGAGATATGCTTTCCTCTATCGCTCAAGCGGGTGTTAAACTAACTAAACGGGGTAATGGATTGTATCTTTCTCATAAATAAATGGATAAATGGTTTAAACAATTTGGAAAGAATACGACGTCATATATAGAACTAACTAAGTATTGTAAAAAACTAAACATGGATAACGTGGTAATCTGTATGAGAGATGAATTAACAAAGTTGTCCAAGAATACAAAGAATATTATTATGAATTTAGACACACAGAATGGTTCTCATTGGGTTTGTATTCATAATAGTCAGGATAAATATTATTTTGATAGTTATGGTATGCCACCACCTTTTGAAGTAATACAATTCTTACAGAATGGTGTTTATCAAACATTTCAAGTTCAAGAAATTAATTCTAAATATTGTGGCCAATTATGTTTATATGTATTATTTCAACTCAACAATAATGAAAATTTTTATGATGTCATTTAAAAAAAATCTAATATAAATGACATGTCGGAAAAGATGGTTCTATCTTTGGAGAATCCTCTCAGGATATTGATTTATCAAATTATTATACAAAGGCACAGGCTGAATGACAAAAATATAGTATAAGTAAAAATATTAATATGAAGAATACTTATAAATTAATCAATTATCCAAACCCTACAGATGCGAATGACTTAATTAGATTCAGTGATTTATCACAATATATATCTTTAAATAAAACAGCACGTTTTGTTAAACAAGTAAAATTTACAACCACAACACCTGGTTATACTGACAATACACCTTTCCTCATTAAATTTAACTATCTGCTTACAATTGAATTTTATAAAGAAGGACATATAGTTGATATGCAAATTAATAAATGGGGGTATGATATGCCTGATTTAGGGTATAATTGGTATTTTTCAATAAACTTAGAAGACCTACATGATTTTAATCAGTCTCGTAAAGAAGAATATAATCCGCTTGGTGAGGATAAGGATTTATGTGGAAGTACAATTAGTAAACAACAAATACTTGATTTTAAGAAAAGAAAAATATATGATAGTATAGCGATGGTTAGCATGACAAAGAAGGAAGGTAATGAGATAAGGATAGAAAGCCGAGGAATACAAACCGATTTGGTCGTGGGAAGATGGGGTGGTATTACCTGTCATAATATTAATCTCACATATATTTCTGATACATAAATGGCAGGAAAAAGACTACAAGAGAATTATAATTTTTGTATTCAGGGATACCTACAAGAAAAGGGTGCTCGGTATTACATACCTTATGATTTGGAGCATATACATGGAAATTTTGTCATTAAAAACTGGCCTTATACTGATATTGCTAAACCCACAAATAGAGACTTGTTAAAAATATTAAATTAAAATGAACTTCTCAAAGTTATGAAATATAAAACTCTTTTAGAAATCGTCAACAAATCTTATTGGTATCCTATTATGAGAAAAATAATTATAGATACAAGAATATCTCAAAATCCAGATGAGTATATGGTTTATATTCTTTGGGGCTCAAGCTCAAGGGTAGCAAGGGATGAGGAAGGAGTTGAAGAAGAGAAGGAGGAAAGAGAGAAGGAGGAGAAGGAGGAGAAGGAGGAAAGGGAGAAAAAGGAAAGGGAGAAAAAGGAGAAGGAGGAGAGGGAGAAAAAGGAGGAGGAAAGGGAGAAAAAGGAGAAGGAGGAAAGAGAGAAAAAGGAGAGGGAGGAAAGGGAGAAAAGGGAGAAGGAGGAAAGGGGGAAAAAGGAGAAGGAGGAAAGGGAGAAAAAGGAGAAGGAGGAAAGGGAGAAGGAGGAAAGGGAGAAAAAGGAGAAGGAGGAAAGGGAGAAAAGGGAGCAAAGGGAGAAAAAGGAGAAGGAGGAGAGGGAGAAAAAGGAGGTGGAGGAGAGGGAGCAAAGAGAGAGGGAGGAAAAATATAAAAAGATGGAAATCAGTGAGATTCGTAAAAGATTGAGTGTATTACAGCAAATAAATCAATCTCAACGCACCGAAGAGGAAAATAAAGAATTAACGACTCTTACTAAGATAATGATTTCAAAAATGGTTGAGATGAGTTCAGCGAGGAGATTTACATGAAGAGGACAAAGGTCATATAGTTGATGATGTTGGTGTTATTGACTTTAGTTAGTTTTTATTTGTAAATAAATGGAGGAGAGAGTGAAGGCATTCCTAAGGATTCTTTATGTTTTAAAAATTAAGATAGAAATGTATATGTTGAATACCAAAAAGGTTTTGATACTCTGTCGGACTTTTTCTGATAAATAAATATGAGTTATTGTCTCAAATGTAAAAAGAAAACTAAATCTAAAAATATCTCTTATGTTAAAGCTAAAAATAATAGAGTTTATCAAAAAGGAATATGTCAAGTGTGTGGCTCTAAAAAGTGCCAATTCATCTCTCCTAAAAGTGGAGGAGACATACAAAAGTTTCTGTCAGGAAGTAAATTTACAACAACTGGAATTCCTGGGGAACTACATCTACCTGGATATTCTTTCTGTGGTCCTGGAACAAACCTGGATAAAAGATTAGATGAGGCTGACAATCCTAAGCTTTGGTCCAAGCCTATAAATAGGGTTGATGAAGTGTGTATGAAGCATAATATTGCTTATGGGAATACCACTACATTGGATGAAAAACATGAAGCAGACAGAGAAATGTTGTATAATTTGTCCTTGATACGAAATCCTACATTGAGAGAGAAAGTTGATAGGTTTATTGTAAAAAAAATGATAAGTGCTAAATTGAAACTTGGTCTTGGTTATTCCCCAAAAAACTATTAGGCTCTAATGATGTCATCAAGACTGAGGAGCTTTTGGCTGATGAATTACACAAACCTATAATCACAAAGTTTAAAAGAAGGAAAGTTTATTCTAAATACACCGACCACATATGGTCCGCTGATTTAATCGAACTAAATAATGATAAGGGATACAGGTATGCTTTAACCGTTATTGATTTGAGGAGTAGATTTGCCTGGGTTGTTCCTTTAAAAAATAAAAGGGGTGATACGTTAATGTTAGCATTTAAGCTAATATTTGATAGGGATAAAAGAAAACCAAAGAAACTGTGGACCGATGAGGGAACAGAGTTCTATAACAAAATATTTATGAAATTTCTTAAGGGGGAGGGTATTAAATTATACAGCACCTTTAATGAAGGAAAGGCAGTTGTTGTTGAGCGTTTTAATCGTACTTTAAAAGAGAAATTATATTAAAAATTCACACAGATCGGTTCTCAACAATTGGTGTATTTAATCCAGAATATTGTCGATAATTACAATAATACAGTTCATTCATCATCAAAACCATCAGAAACATTTACAAAATTAGAATATGAAAAGCAGATTAATTTGAGAAAGCCCAAGTTTAAAGTTGGTGATATTGTAAGAATATACAAATGGAAAAGCCATTTTGAAAAAGGTTATACAAAGAGGTGGACTAATTAATTATTTAAAATTGTTGATATAATGGATACTGTCCCTTGGACTTACAAATTATATGAATGAGGAATAAATATTAGGGGCATTTTATTCACAAGAATTACAAAAAACAAAGCTAATAATTCATTAAACAACATTTCTATTCACCCCACCCAGATTAACTAATTTAATTAGTGGTAATAATAATTAAAAAAATTAAATAAATAAATAAAAATCATAAGCCATGCCCACACAGACCCCGCCCACACAGACCCCGCCCACACAGACCCCGCCCACACAGACCCCACACACACAGACCACACCCATCATCCCCCACCCTCCGTACACCCCCACCCTTGACCCTTCACCCCCATCATCCCACCCCCACCTTCCCCACACACACAAGGGGAGGGGAGGGGTGGGATGAGGGGGGTGAAGGGTCTTTGGCAGGGGTGCACCTCCCCGTTCCCTCCTCCTTTATTCTCTTTTTGTAATTAATAATTAAATAATTGTAAACAAAACAAATATATATAAATAATAGTGAAAACATTAAAATCTTCATATTACTAAAACATTTTCCTTGAGGTATTATACATTCAACTTCTTCCCAGCACAAGTCATCAATTTCTTCCCAGCACAAGTCAAAGGTTGGTTCAGCAGATGTCTTCAGGTTTTGAATCTCTTTCTATTAAATACAAGAGGGGGGGGGGGGGGGGGGTGAAGTAAAGGAATATATGAATGATATATGTATGTCCAAATGCCCTTCCTGACGCCAACCCTGAATCGCCTCTTACGATGTGTAGGGATACGGTGTACCACACACACACACATACACATACCTCTAAAAAGTTGTGTTTGGTGTCAATGCTGTCGAGATGAAAATTTAGGGTATCACAGGTTGGTAGGAAATCAAAATAGACCCACTCATAGCCGTGGTCATCAATCTCAACAGGTGTTGTATTCTGTTTGAAAAAAAAGAGTATTATATTGACAATGAATAAATAAATGTCAGCTCCCGTTTATTGGTTCCATTCAAAGAGATGGATAATGAATTACCAGGGTCAGACTTGGATGGTCGTTTTGTACAGAAATTTTGTCTGTGTCTTCATTCTGAGCCCTCCATCTCAGAGGTAGGTTATTCAAACCTATATTCAGTTCGTTGTACAACTCTTGAGGGACCTCATGAAAGTCATTCACATTGCTGTAATAAAAAAATATATCATGAGTCATATAAATTTAAATTAATCACATACAAAGCTCACATCACCAGTTTAATTCTGAATGAAACTTACCAATGTCCTGGCGAGTATTCTTCATCAGAGGAAAGACTGGAATAAGACAAGTTGATGCTCATATTCTTCGGTTCGTAATGATTAAAACAGCACGGCAATACGGCTTTTTATAATGTCCAAAATGTATTTTCGGGAACAGAACTCAGCTTTAACATTTCGAGGAAACAGGAAATAAGACAATGGAATTAGTTCCTGGAATTTATCCAAGTGTCATTTCTCAAAAGTGAGGAGATTTAAAGAAAAACCGGTTTTTTCGTATGGTAATATCTTGAAAAAGAATCAAACTTAAACATTTTCTTTCTTAAAGCTAATGTTAGTGTTAAAAAAGTAAAAAAAAGTTAATGAAAAAATTAAATTATTTCCCACGCATAAACAAATATTTGTAGGATCATTGTTTCAGTGGTCTACTAAACAACAATGATCATTGATAGTAAGAGTAAAAGGCCCATAAGACCAAGGGGGGGGGCAGGAATAGAGGTGTTTATGGGAAATGAAGAAAAGTGATGGTGAGAGGAAAATTTACATGTAAGTGAATGGAGATTTGGAGGTTCAATGAAGGATTGGTTCCAAGCTGTTAGTGTTCAGCCTGGTACATCAAGATGGGTTTACCATTCAGCCCTAGCTCAATTAAAATATCTTCATTTTGTATTCGCCCAAGTAGATTAATTGGCTCATAAGGCCAATAAGCTCATGGTTCAAAAGGCCAAAAGGCTCAGAGTCTTTTGGATTAATAGGGGTGTTTTCCAAAAGTGGGAAAAGACAGGGGGGTAAACGACATTAGATAGGGATTTCCCACGTTAAATGGGTTTGTCCCAGGGACAACATTTATCATCTACTTATATACTCTGATGCAAAGATGAACAGATTAGATTTCGGCATCAATAGGTCAAAGGTCAGAGGCTGTAATATGTTTCCATTACCGCGATAACATAGTATATGAAAAGCTGGAGGGAACTAAGTAAAACCTGGTATAAGTATGTACACTAATATGTAAAGATACACAATTTGATTTTGGAATCAAGAGATCAAAGGTCAGTGGTCCCATTAGGTAAAAATTATGTTACTGTGCTTACTTGTGAACCAGTGATGGGCTTTTGACCAAATTTGGTATAAGTATATACTAAATTATGATGTACTAGCAGGAGTACCCGGCGTTGCTGAGAGGCAGGGGTGAGGAAGGGCGTGGGGGCAGTGGAAGAGGGAGGGGAGAGGGAGGGGAAAGATATACCACTTATACATCTTTTTTTGGGGGGTGGGGGTGGCTTTGACAGGCCCTTCCGTTTGGGGGGAGGGAGGGAGAAGGGAAGGAAGAAAAATTTACCTGTGCAAAGAGTGTTTTACACTCAGTGTTGCCCAGGCAAAAAGGAAATTGTAATTCCCTCTGCCTCCATCACCAGGTGGCGCTACACAGTACACATTTACATAGAGAATTGATGCCCCTCTCCCGGTCCCCACACCTCCGCATGAGGCTGCGGCCACATAGCCTATGTTACCCCCCAGACAAAGTAGTATTTGTATTTGTACCCCGAGTAAAGTATATAAGTGTTTATAGCTGGAGTACCCAGCATTGCTCAAGCGAAAAAGAAACATCAACATATTTGAAATGAGGGCAACTATAATAGAAAAACAATTACATCCAAATCGGGATCCAAATCATCATTTTACCTTTTTGTTGAACATATGCTGGTGAATGTGCCGTTCATCATGTTTCTGAGTCAAGTATGATGTTGTCCAGGAAGACGAAGAAGCCTTACCACCAACTTCGACCGCTTCTGGAATTGTTTGATTAATTTGCGTTCAAATGTCTGGTGATTGTTTTGTATTTATCTATGTGAATGTGTACTTGTATATACCAGTCATTAATCAAAAAGGCTTAGGCACTATAGAGCAATTTATATATGTAATTGTTAGCCAACACCAGGCTAACACCACCAGGTTAACATGACAAACCATATTCCATTTCGTGATGATTTTTTTTTAAATCGTGTTTTGAGTTGGTTTCGATTCATTTATGCCGTTATTTTCCACTTGAAACACCATTTTCCACCTTTTAAGCACCGATCAACTGTTACTGGGTGTGTTTCGTCAAACCATGCTACAATTTTAAAGCACTACTTTTGATTCTAAGTGGTCATTTTTTCATTGTATACGTACAATGGGAAAACAAGCAGATAAACATTTATGGTCAATAGTTTAAATCTATTGATTTAAATATATTGAAAATAGAGCCTGGTGTTGGCTTAGCGGTTAGGGTGCCAGCTTGGGATCCTCGGATCCTGAGTTCAAATCCCGGTCAATCGCTGAATTAACGCCAGGGGGGGTTGACTCAGCCTGTTTATCCTTCCGTGGTCGGCAAATTGAGTACCAGCTTGCTGGGATGAATGATCCCGGTGTGTACCCCGATTTAGAATAGGTACACCGTATCCCTGCGCATCGCAAGAGGCGACCAAGGGCTGGCGTCAGGAAGGGCATCCGGCCACAAAAAAAAACATTGCCTCAAACAGGGAACAATGATTGTCATGGGGCCCGCAAGGCTAACCCCCACTCTAGCGGGGGAAAATGGCCTTAAAACGATCATTCATTCATTCAGTTTAAATCTGGTATTTGAAAAGTTTTTATTGAAGTTGGAATCTTTGTGAAAATTTAAAATGTAATTCATTCTTTGGTATCTGACACATCATGTAATGGGTAAAATCAAATAATAATAATAAAAGCACTGGCTGTGAAGGCCGAGTAGCTTTGATGATATATGGTGTGGGAGGATGACACATTGAAGGAATGCATTAAGTCTGTTTGAAGGGGAGGAAGGCATGTTTATTGTGGATTTTAGTGATCTCTGCTTTTTGAGCATGGTAAGCCATGTGATTTGTCTGTGCACATGGCAGGTTTGCAGAAGATCAGAGAGATTTTCAAGGTTTTGGGTATCCCACAAATGATGGAGGATGCTGCAAAGAATCACTACAGCACAGCTTTCCCAAAACCGCTGTTCCACTATGTAAAGCGTGTACGCAAAGATGCGCTGGCTGGGTGCTGTGTGTATGCTGCCTGTCGATGTCACTGTTGGCCAATTTCTACAATAATGGCAAGTGAAGCTGTTCAAGTGACACCCCAGGTTTTCTCCCAGATGTACCTAAGCCTGATCCAAGAGCTGGGTCTTCAGATCCCACAACAAAACATGCCAGAGATGATCAGAAGTTTCTGCAGCAGGTGTGTTGGCACAAATGTCAATTACAAAGAAAGTTTTCGATATTATTTATCAACTTTATTAAAGATAGAGATGAAGAAAACACTTAAGGATGATTCTTATTTGCAACAACGTTTATTTTATTTGCACATTTATTTATTTATTTGTATACATAGTCGAGGTTTGTGGAAGAGCTCAGAGGTCGGAGCATGTGCTATTCATTAAAATTAGTAATTTTAGATTCCCAAGCAGTGGTGAATTTCAATGACATGACTTTTGGTCAAAAATAAATTGCATCAACTTTATTTTAAACTGTAGACGAGAGTACTTTATTTTATTTTTTATTTTTTTGGATACAAGATCGAGGCTCGTGAAAGAGCTAATTTACATAATGCATATTGACCACCGATCTAAAACGAGATCTGCACTCAGTATAACGCATACCTCTGTCAAGCTGAACAAATTTTTGTTTTTGTATCTCACCGATAGGCTGGATCTTCATCCGCACCTTAACTAAAATCGAATCGGCTTGTTCATGTCACCTACCCAACTCATCCACCAAGTTTTGTCAAATGATATGCATAACTTTTTGAGATCTCGTGCTATATATCGATTTTGGCCCTATCTCTCAATGCTGAGGAATCACTTAAAAATAATTTTCATATCCGGAATTGGATCGTCACCAAAATCTAATCATTCTGCCCTTGTCATACACCCAACCTGTCCACCAAGTAATCGATTCCTGGCTTTACAACCAAGTAAGTTGATTATTAGCTCTCCAGGAGTACCATTTGTATTATGCTATTGCTATGAGAGCAGGAACTCTTTATTGAAGTAACACACACACACACACACACACACACACACACACACACACACACACACACACACACACACACACACACACACACACACACACACACGACGGAGCTGCAAACAACGTGTTATACACTGATTGGCCACTGACCAACGTATTGGTTAAATGAGACTTGATTGGCCTCCGTTCCACCTCCTGAAACCCACCCACATGTGGAGATAGCAGCCAACAACAACCTCCATGCACACAAACTTGTACACATACGCACACACTCATATATGTACACGCACACATGGAGATGGATACTTTGAGACCTGGGAGGGCTTTGTTCATCATTCTGAAACCTGCATATGGAGATACCAAAACAACACACCACGCACCACACACCACACACTTCCCCTTTTAGTAATAGATGGGGTAAAAATTCACTTATTGTGTTTCACCCACGATGCTTACTCAAACGGCCCATCTGAGATTTTTAGCATGTACTGATGTTTGTATTGTTTTAGTTTTACTTCAAAAGTGTAAAGATTTTGAACAAACAACATTTTCCATCTCTATGAATCTGTCTGTGCTTTCATTCAACCACTTGTTATGAGTCACGTGCCCAAATTGTCCCACCTGTGATGCGAAATTGCCAAGTGTGAAGAATCTTTATGACTTCATGGCAATTTGTGTCATCATAAAACTGAGCAATTATGCATTCAACTTTGCAACAACTGTCGGAGAAAGTGATTGCATTTTACACTTCACTATAAGGCCACTGAGTTGAGATACTTGGCACTAAAAATAGTATAATACAACATTTACGTTGAAATATCTCAGAATATAAATGTAGAGTTCTTGACCAACGTATGGATCGTCAACCTCGGTCCATGCAGGACAACAATTCACAAATTGTTGTTATCGGACCATTTTAATTAACGCCGACGAGTCTGACAGTTCGCGCAAGCAGATTGGCAGGGACTGTAAGCAGCCGTGTCTCTTCAGGACTGGTCCCCATATCTACTGCCCCTGATGTTAACTCAGTCTGTGGATTCTTCCACTGAAACCTGCTCTCTCTCTCTCATGCACAGATTCATACCATCTAGTCTTCAATTATCCTACCCTTCTTTCTACCCATGGTATACTGAATCCTGTGGTGAGGCAATTGCTCTGAAACAACTTGCTCTCTCTTCGTGGAAGGCAAATCAGGCTGAAGGCTATCTCGATGCATTCAATTCCAAAAAGTCCGGAACCAGTGTGTGTCCACTCTCAAAAAAGCCAGAAAACAACATCTGTCCAACCTCAAGTGTGAGCTTTCAAACTTGTCTACCTCCTCTAAAGCCTGGTGGCACCTTGTTGAATCTGGCTCTGGTGTATGCTCTTCTTCCATCCCTCTCTTCAAATGGCACCACAGCCGACTCTGCTCATGAATGCCTCAATTCTGTTTTTACTTTCAGGTCTTGTGTCCCCGGCCCCTCACTCATGGTGCCCATCCTTCCCTGTTGTACCAAACTGCTCCTGGACTCTGTGTCTTTGCACATGAGAATGTGGAGAAGGTTATTTCATCTCTCAACTCTTGACTTTGCTACTGGACCGGGCAACATCAGCTCACGTGTCCTAAAAACTTACTCTGCTGCTCTTGCACTTCTTCCCTCTACCCTTTTCACCCTCTCATTTGTGCTAGGACATCCCTCATTGCTTGGAAATCCAACATCACTGCATTACATAAAAAGGTGCAAAAATTGATCCCTTTAACTGCAAACCCATCAGCTTACTTCCAATCATCAGCAGCATCATGAATCCATTATCGCAATTGATATGAAATCTTTCCTTTTCTCCGACAACCTCATCTCAGATCACCAATTTGGTTTCAGAGCAGATCACTCTCCTTTGGCCATGCAGCTTCTACTCACCCAACAATGGATAGACGCCCTCAACGTCAGACGTCTCTGTGTACGTATATATCTCGTGCTTTTGATCGTCTGGCATCCCGCCTTGCTCTCCAGCCTCTTTGCCTATGGCATCTAGGGCCAACTGCACACATGGCTCACTGACTTCCTCGACTCTTGTAGCAAACGTGTGACACTCAACGGAATCCTTTCATCTCCTCTCCATGTCAAGACTGACATGTTACCTGGGCTCAGTCCTATTTGTGGTCTTCATCAATGACCTCTCTGACTTTCAGGAAAATCTTCTTTATATATTTGCTGAGATTGATCTATTTTATATTAAAATATAAAAATTATATCATAATATTAAAATCGATTTGCTGATGACTCCACCCTCTCCCGTGACATTCCTCATCCTTCAGACAGGCAGACTGCACCTGCCCCCCTCTCTTCAGACCTTGAAAAAAATCACAAGATGGTCTAACAGTTGAATGTCTTTCAATCCTGCCAAATCTCACACTCACTCTCTCCATCCAAAATGACTACATGGCAAACCCTCCTATCTACTTTCCTTTTGAGAAAGTTCAGTCATTGAAACTCCTGGGTTTCACTCTCAGCCATGATCTTTCTTGGGCAAACCACATTTCAAAGCTGGTCTCCAAAGCCAATCACTGACTGGGAATCCACCATCATAAAAAGCCCTTCCTTGGCACACCTGAACTCTGCTCCACTTACAAGGCCGTGGAAACCAAGGCCTGCGAGATTGTAGGAACCTCCCCTGATGAAGCTGAGTCTATGGGTCTATCACTTCGCCATCACAGATATTTTGTTGGTCTCTCTGTTTTCTAGCGATTCTTTCTGATCTTGCATCCTATGCTCTCTCCGTGCTTTGTTCTCCCTCCTCTTCCCCCCCCACCCCCCCAGGTTTCTGCAGGGCTCACACGGTCCACCATAAACACCCTTCTGGTGAAATTACCTCAATCCAGGATCATTGCTCACCTCCACTCATTTGTTCCTCTTTTTTTCCCGCCTGTGGCATCGACTTCCACACTCTTCAATCTCATTCTCCCCTCCAGGTCTTCAAGACAGCTGTTCACCACCATCTCAGATCGTACCCAACAATAAACCATGATCATTTCTATCCTCTTTAAGCCCACTCAAATCCCTCCTCCTAATTTCCAGTTTTCTCTCCTTGGAGTTTCCTTGTCCACCATATGCATCCTCTGTGTCAATCTTGTCCACCCCATGCATGCGTGTTTCGCATGCTGTTTTTGTCTGTTACATCCTGGTCCGTTCAGTGTACGACCTCTTCCATGAGCCGAGAATATGGATACAAAAAAGAAAAACAGTTCAAAGTTGTTATATTTGCTCCATAAGCTACCGTTGTTACATGATTGTGAATTTGCACTGGATTATTAATGTTTAACTCATAGCTGAAGCAGAAAAACTACCTTTGTGACAGAAATGAAAATCAATACACATAGTTGTTGGTACCTCCACCATCAAAGGTGGATGTAGGTTATGTTTTCATCCCTGTCTGTCTGTTTGTTTGTGAACAAGATATCCCAAAAAGTTGTGGACGGATTCAGACAAAATTTGGCAGAGAGGTAGCGTATGTGACACGGACGAAATGATTAGATTTTGATGAAGATCCGGATCCAGCTACGAGAAGTTTTTAAGTGGTCTTCACCATTGGAAGATGGGGCCAAAAACGATACGTAGCAGCATATCTGAAAAAGTTGTGGATGGATTTGGACGAAACTTGGTGGAGAGGTTGGGTGTCTGACAAGGATGATTCGATTCGATTTTGGTGAAGATCTGAATATGAATTCAGATATGAGAATTACATTTTTAAGTGATTCATCACCCTCGAGTGATAGGCCGAAAACCAACATATCGCCTGATGTCTCGAAAAGTTAAGGACTGATTTGGACGAAACTTGGTGGACAGGTAGTGTGTGTGACAAGCAAGAATAGATTCAATTTTGGTGAAGATCCGGATTCGGATCGGGCTGTATAATTTTTTTAAGTGATTCTTCACCATTGGGTGATAGGGCCAAAAACGATATTGTTGCAGAATACGTGAAAAGTTGTAGACGGATGATTTTGATTAAATGTGATTCTGTATTGTGATTTTCTGGTCTACTCTGGGATACAAAACGTAAACTGTTTACCTGGTGGAGGTATGCTCTCCACTGAGGGCCGTTGTAGTTGTTTTTTATTATTATTATTTTTTTTAAAACTCCAAGATAAGCATTATTGAGCTCGATTATAAAAGAGGGATAGTAAAAGAACAATAAAGTGAAGGAAATAGAATGAACCACAGCAGAAGTTAACATAAACGAGAACGCCACTCAGTAGAGCGCATACTCCCGCCGTGGGTTTAGTTGGAATAATACGTTTTGTTTAACATCCCGTCTCCCCAAAACAATAAATGAAAAAGAAAGTAGGCCCTAACTGTCAGATAATTAATTTTGATATATCTCGGAAATGGGGGAGAAAAACATCATTTAAGAATAAGAATAAAAGCTTTAATGCAGTAAAACAGAAAAAGCTTTCCCAAAAAAATTTCCTCGATCCGGAATAACATCCTGAGCTTCACCAAAAACTAATCAATTCTCCCTTATCGCAAGGGCAATCATCCCACCAACTTTCATCTCAATCCGTTCAGAACCTTTCCAGATATCTTGTTCACAAACACACGAACACACACACAGACGGACACGATCGAATGCGTTACTCCCTGGCGAGAGTAACAATATGTGTTGAAGTAAATAAAGGCACACGATGCATGAGCTCAATGCAAATAGTGTGTTTTTAGTTTATGAATAATCTTTACCTTATGGCAGCAGCCAATTGCTGGACCGTAGGTATAGCTAACGAGGTTTTGTGTATCTTTATTTGCTGTATAAAATGTGAGGTGTGTTTGTGTGTGTTAGGTTGCAGGAAACGGTGAATGTGAAATGGGACCTGGCAAAACGCACAATCCAGATCTGTGAACTCTGTGGAGAGGCCTGGCTGCTTACAGGGCGTCGAGCCATGCCAGCCATCATTTCTGCCACTTTCCTCGCCTGGCAATCCCTCTATCCCCGGAGCCCCGCTTCCATCTCTTTGAAAGCTTTCTGTCGTGAAATTGGCGTTCCTTATTCGACCAGTGTCCGGGTCCGGGTGCAGGAGATGCGTAAATTGCTTCTGACTCTCGCACAGGCTTTGCCATGGCTCATCCACAGGCACGTGTCACTTAACTCGGTCGCTAAGTTTATCGATGAGGTTCTGAGCAATCAGCGGCTGCTGCTTCGACAGCTTGTTTCACAGGATTCACAAGCGCCACAGGTTCAAGGCGATTCGCCGGTCCTTTTAAATACGACAGACGTTGCTCTTGTCGAAGCCAAATGTAGAAATCCGGCACAAAGTTTCCTGCTGCCCCCTTGCATTGTCGCTCCGAAGAAGCCACCCTTGGAGGAGCCTGAGAGATGCCAACAGCCTTTCAGCAATGAGATATCTGAGGCTGAGATTGAACAATATATTCGAACCCCCGAGGAAGTGGAGGAAATCCTACGATTGCAGGCGGCGATTTTGAATTCTTGAGGCCCTGCTCTTTTCCCATGTGTTCTTTCACTTGGTTGTAATCGAACTTAATTTATTTATTATTAATGCCCCAATTCCATATGTTTTCTATTTTTTTAGTGACAAATGCATTGCTCGTCGTCTTCCTTTGTGGTTCCATATTCTTTGATGTACGAGTAGACATGCCAATGAATCTTTTGCAAGGTTTATAAAAATTGCACTTGAATGATCAGTGTGTGTGTGCTGCGTGATGTTTTGAAATGACTCCACATTAACTGTTTTGTGATACAAAAGTAAAGACTATTTTTTGAAAATAGTCTTTAAATCTTTAAAATGTACTTTAGTTTGACCAAGTCTGTGTTTAGAAGTGTACGATTCAAATGCAAACGTTCATTGTTTTTTGGTGGTTTCTTCTTTTCCATGCAAGGTCATGGAAGGTTCGTGCGACATATAGAACAGGACAAGGACCACACAGTGGAACGAGAGAAAAATATCGGACACAGCATAAGGAAATTTGGAGTAAGATTGAAGGGAAGAAGGGGTTTGGAAAAGCCAGACACCGGCTGAAATATAACAAGATGATGAATGAAAGACCAGGAACAGTAAGCAGAGGAGGAATAGTCAGGTTCACTATGTCAATAAATTATATTTCGTTCAAAATCATGGTAGATTCGCAAACCTATACATTTTTGGAAAGGTTATAGCATAAGGAAACTAAAAATCAATGTTTACATTTGGAGAGATGCCTGTATGGCGGCCATTTTGGATTTTCAAAATGGCCACTGTAAAATACATATTTTGTTCTATTTCTGCCTCTAATTACCCTAAAAACTTTTAAAATATACTAAACCTATATTTTCAGGGACAAGGAATCCAATGAAAGTATCAAATTAGTGATATGGGGAATGGTAAGACACGAATCAAAGGTTTTGAATTGCAAAATAATGTCTTTATATTCGTGATAAGTTGCATAATCAAATACATGTTATCATTTTGTACAGGCAGTTAACAACATCAAAATGTGTCACAATAATTCATATCACCAAACATACACAGGCAGTCAGCAAAATCATATATACACATGCAGTCGGTATAACTTCACATCTACACAGGCAGTCAATGACAAAATATACACAGGCAGTCAATGGCATCAAACATACACGATTACAGAATATGCCATTCAGAGTTCGTCATCACTGTCCTGTGTGTCGTATCCGACAATATAGTCCGCATCGTTTTCACAGTCCGTTCCACACAAGCAAAGGTCGGTCAAATTGATTGGCAAATCGAATTGGTCGAATGGTCGATCGAATCGAATTCGATGAATCGAATCGAATCGATCGAATTGGTCGAATGGTCGAATGGTCGATCGAAGCGATTGGTCGAATGGAATTGGTCGATTGGTCGAATTGGTCGAATTGGTCGAATCGAATTGGTCGGAATTGGCAAATGTAAACATTGATTTTCTGATTTTCCATGTAATAACGTTTCCAAAAATGTATAGGTTTGCTAATCTACCATGATTTTGAACGAAAAAACATAGTGAACCTGACTAGAAGGAATAATGGAGCAAATAGATGTTGGAGGAGAGTAGAAAAGATGAGTATGGATCGAAAGTGACAAGAGAGAGAGAAAGAACGAAAGAAAGAGCTGTTTTACACACTTGAGTTTGAGCAGTCTTGCGTGGGTTTGAATCTTGACCCAATTATAAATATGTTCCATACCGTGCTGATATGCAAGGCAATCTGGCCACCCACACACCACAACAGCAAGGGATTTTGGAATACCATATTTGCAGACCACCTCTACCTGAAAGACAACGAATGGGCTGAAGCAGCTTCCCTGGGCACCACAGTAATTATATGAGCGGTATTGGACCTGTCGCTGAACATATGGCTCATGTGCTCCTGAAAAAGCTGATCAAGTAATATGCAAGAACTGGAACATGATCTGCTGCATATTTAGCAAAACCTGGATCAGGCTATCGTTTTGATACGTTTATGGGTTCATTCACTGTATGCTGCCATATCCAGGGCATATATGCCAGCCGTTCCGTATCAACCGCTTTGCAAGCCGCTCACCTAGCAAGCGTTTAGGAGGGGTGCTTCATTATGTTCGTAAAATGGCCGCCGTAGTCGGATTCAATACGATACTACAACCAATGAAATTTTCAGAAGCATGCCCCTGTTATGTATGGGCCTACTCGGAATATTATTGAAACGTGCATTTCATACTCTAATTGTTACTTTTACTTTTTTATCCTAAGTTTTAAAATCTACAGGTTGGCCCCAATGTCTTGCCACCCCTTGCAAAAATGGTGACTTTGCTTTTTATCATATTGGCTGACAACCCTGAAAGGTTCTACAAGTTATACCATGTGACGACCCTGAAAGGTTCTACAAGTTATACCATGTGACGACCCTGAAAGGTTCTACAAGTTATACCATGTGACGACCCTGAAAGGTTCTACAAGTTATACCATGTGACGACCCTGAAAGGTTCTACAAGTTATACCATGTGACGACCCTGAAAGGTTCTACAAGTTATACCATGTGACGACCCTGAAAGGTTCTACAAGTTATACCATGTGACGACCCTGAAAGGTTCTACAAGTTATACCATGTGACGACCCTGAAAGGTTCTACAAGTTATACCATGTGACGACCCTGAAAGGTTCGACAAGTTATACCACGTGACGACCCTGAAAGGTTCTACAAGTTATACCACGTGACGACCCTGAAGGGTTCTACAAGTTATACCACGTGACGACCCTGAAAGGTTCTACAAGTTATACCACGTGACGACCCTGAAAGGCTCTACAAGTTATACCATGTGACGACCCTGAAAGGTTCTACAAGTTATACCATGTGACGACCCTGAAAGGTTCTACAAGTTATACCATGTGACGACCCTGAAAGGTTCTACAAGTTATACCATGTGACGACCCTGAAAGGTTCTACAAGTTATACCATGTGACGACCCTGAAAGGTTCTACAAGTTATACCATGTGACAACCCTGAAAGGTTCTACAAGTTATACCATGTGACAACCCTGAAAGGTTCTACAAGTTATACCACGTGACGACACTGAAGGGTTCTACAAGTTATACCACGTGACGACACTGAAAGGTTCTACAAGTTATACCACGTGACGACACTGAAGGGTTCTACAAGTTATACCATGTGACGACACTGAAGGGTTCTACAACTACAAGTTATAGCACGTGACGACACTGAAGGGTTCTACAACTACAAGTTATACCACGTGACGACACTGAAGGGTCTACAACTACAAGTTATACCATGTGACGACACTGAAGGGTTCTACAACTACAAGTTATACCACGTGACGACACGGAAGGGTTCTACAACTACAAGTTATACCACGTGACAACCCTGAAAGGTTCTACAAGTTATACCATGTGACGACCCTGAAAGGTTCTACAAGTTATACCATGTGACGACCCTGAAAGGTTCTACAAGTTATACCATGTGACGACCCTGAAAGGTTCTACAAGTTATACCATGTGACGACCCTGAAAGGTTCTACAAGTTATACCACGTGACGACACTGAAGGGTTCTACAACTACAAGTTATACCATGTGACGACCCTGAAAGGTTCTACAAGTTATACCACGTGACGACACTGAAGGGTTCTACAACTACAAGTTATACCATGTGACAACCCTGAAAGGTTCTACAAGTTATACCATGTGACGACCCTGAAAGGTTCTACAAGTTATACCACGTGACAACCCTGAAAGGTTCTACAAGTTATACCATGTGACGACCCTGAAAGGTTCTACAAGTTATACCATGTGACGACCCTGAAAGGTTCTACAAGTTATACCACGTGACGACACTGAAGGGTTCTACAACTACAAGTTATACCACGTGACAACCCTGAAAGGTTCTACAAGTTATACCACGTGACGACCCTGAAAGGTTCTACAAGTTATACCACGTGACGACACTGAAGGGTTCTACAACTACAAGTTATACCATGTGACGACCCTGAAAGGTTCTACAAGTTATACCATGTGACAACCCTGAAAGGTTCTACAAGTTATACCATGTGACGACCCTGAAAGGTTCTACAAGTTATACCATGTGACAACCCTGAAAGGTTCTACAAGTTATACCATGTGACGACCCTGAAAGGTTCTACAAGTTATACCATGTGACGACCCTGAAAGGTTCTACAAGTTATACCATGTGACAACCCTGAAAGGTTCTACAAGTTATACCATGCGACAACCCTGAAAGGTTCTACAAGTTACACCATGTGACGACCCTGAAAGGTTCTACAAGTTATACCATGTGACGACCCTGAAAGGTTCTACAAGTTATACCATGTGACGACCCTGAAAGGTTCTACAAGTTATACCATGTGACGACCCTGAAAGGTTCTACAAGTTATACCATGTGACGACCCTGAAAGGTTCTACAAGTTATACCATGTGACGACCCTGAAAGGTTCTACAAGTTATACCATGTGACGACCCTGAAGGGTTCTACAAGTTATACCATGTGACAACACTGAAAGGTTCTACAAGTGATACCATGTGACAACCCTGAAAGGTTCTACAAGTTATACCACGTGACGACCCTGAAAGGTTCTACAAGTTATACCACGTGACGACACTGAAGGGTTCTACAACTACAAGTTATACCATGTGACGACCCTGAAAGGTTCTACAAGTTATACCATGTGACAACCCTGAAAGGTTCTACAAGTTATACCATGTGACGACCCTGAAAGGTTCTACAAGTTATACCATGTGACAACCCTGAAAGGTTCTACAAGTTATACCATGTGACGACCCTGAAAGGTTCTACAAGTTATACCATGTGACGACCCTGAAAGGTTCTACAAGTTATACCATGTGACAACCCTGAAAGGTTCTACAAGTTATACCATGTGACAACCCTGAAAGGTTCTACAAGTTACACCATGTGACGACCCTGAAAGGTTCTACAAGTTATACCATGTGACGACCCTGAAAGGTTCTACAAGTTATACCATGTGACAACCCTGAAAGGTTCTACAAGTTATACCATGTGACAACCCTGAAAGGTTCTACAAGTTATACCATGTGACGACCCTGAAGGGTTCTACAAGTTATACCATGTGACAACCCTGAAAGGTTCTACAAGTTATACCATGTGACGACCCTGAAGGGTTCTACAAGTTATACCATGTGACAACCCTGAAAGGTTCTACAAGTTATACCATGTGACGACCCTGAAAGGTTCTACAAGTTATACCATGTGACAACCCTGAAAGGTTCTACAAGTTATACCATGTGACAACCCTGAAAGGTTCTACAAGTTACACCATGTGACGACCCTGAAAGGTTCTACAAGTTATACCATGTGACGACCCTGAAAGGTTCTACAAGTTATACCATGTGACAACCCTGAAAGGTTCTACAAGTTATACCATGTGACGACCCTGAAGGGTTCTACAAGTTATACCATGTGACAACACTGAAAGGTTCTACAAGTGATACCATGTGACAACCCTGAAAGGTTCTACAAGTTATACCATGTGACGACCCTGAAAGGTTCTACAAGTTATACCATGTGACGACCCTGAAAGGTTCTACAAGTTATACCATGTGGCAACCCTGAAAGGTTCTACAAGTTATACCATGTGACGACCCTGAAAGGTTCTACAAGTTATACCATGTGGCAACCCTGAAAGGTTCTACAAGTTATACCATGTGACAACCCTGAAAGGTTCTACAAGTTATACCATGTGACAACACTGAAAGGTTCTACAAGTTATACCATGTGACGACCCTGAAAGGTTCTACAAGTTATACCATGTGACGACCCTGAAAGGTTCTACAAGTTATACCATGTGACAACACTGAAAGGTTCTACAAGTTATACCATGTGACAACCCTGAAAGGTTCTACAAGTTATACCATGTGACGACCCTGAAAGGTTCTACAAGTTATACCATGTGACGACCCTGAAAGGTTCTACAATTTATACCACGTGACAACCCTGAAAGGTTCTACAAGTTATACGATGTGACAACACTGAAAGGTTCTACAAGTTATACCATGTGACGACCCTGAAAGGTTCTACAAGTTATACCATGTGACGACCCTGAAGGGTTCTACACGTTATACCACGTGACAACCCTGAAAGGTTCCACAAGTTATACCATGTGACGACCCTGAAAGGTTCTACAAGTTATACGATGTGACAACACTGAAAGGTTCTACAAGTTATACCATGTGACGACCCTGAAAGGTTCTACAAGTTATACCACGTGACGACCCTGAAAGGTTCTACAAGTTATACCATGTGACGACCCTGAAAGGTTCTACAAGTTATACGATGTGAGGACCCTGAAGGGTTCTACAAGTTATACCACGTGACAACCCTGAAAGGTTCTACAAGTTATACCATGTGACGACCCTGAAGGGTTCTACAAGTTATACCACGTGACAACCCTGAAAGGTTCTACAAGTTATACCATGTGACGACCCTGAAAGGTTCTACAAGTTATACCATGTGACGACCCTGAAAGGTTCTACAAGTTATACCATGTGACGACCCTGAAAGGTTCTACAAGTTATACGATGTGACAACACTGAAAGGTTCTACAAGTTATACCATGTGACGACCCTGAAAGGTTCTACAAGTTATACCACGTGACGACCCTGAAAGGTTCTACAAGTTATACCATGTGACGACCCTGAAAGGTTCTACAAGTTATACGATGTGAGGACCCTGAAGGGTTCTACAAGTTATACCACGTGACAACCCTGAAAGGTTCTACAAGTTATACCATGTGACGACCCTGAAGGGTTCTACAAGTTATACCACGTGACAACCCTGAAAGGTTCTACAAGTTATACCATGTGACGACCCTGAAAGGTTCTACAAGTTATACCATGTGACGACCCTGAAAGGTTCTACAAGTTATACCATGTGACGACCCTGAAAGGTTCTACAAGTTATACGATGTGACAACCCTGAAAGGTTCTACAAGTTATACCATGTGACGACCCTGAAAGGTTCTACAAGTTATACCATGTGACGACCCTGAAAGGTTCTACAAGTTATACCACGTGACGACCCTGAAAGGTTCTACAGGTTATACGATGTGACGACCCTGAAAGGTTCTACAAGTTATACGATGTGACGACCCTGAAAGGTTCTACAAGTTATACCATGTAACGACCCTGAAAGGTTCTACAAGTTATACCACGTGACAACCCTGAAAGGTTCTACAAGTTATACCATGTGACGACCCTGAAGGGTTCTACAAGTTATACCACGTGACAACCCTGAAAGGTTCTACAAGTTATACCATGTGACGACCCTGAAAGGTTCTACAAGTTATACCATGTGACGACCCTGAAAGGTTCTACAAGTTATACCATGTGACGACCCTGAAAGGTTCTACAAGTTATACGATGTGACAACCCTGAAAGGTTCTACAAGTTATACGATGTGACAACCCTGAAAGGTTCTACAAGTTATACGATGTGACGACCCTGAAAGGTTCTACAAGTTATACCATGTGACAACCCTGAAAGGTTCTACAAGTTATACGATGTGACGACCCTGAAAGGTTCTACAAGTTATACGATGTGACAACCCTGAAAGGTTCTACAAGTTATACGATGTGACAACCCTGAAAGGTTCTACAAGTTATACCACGTGACAACACTGAAGGGTTTATAAGTTACACCACATACATTTGCAGTACTCTTATTTTATTTCACATTTTACAGTACATGGCACAAGCCTTAAGTATTCAGTTACACCTTAGGCTTATCCAATGAGAGCTTTGGACCTCCTTGTGCTCCATCATCGTCATGGCAAAGAATAATTTTGCGCCATGTTCTGCTTCTGCGGGACATTTTCTGAAGCATTTGTGGTGTGATACGATCAAAAGGAAGCCTCGTTGCTTGTTTAAGATCATCAGTGGTTTTGCAGCGAGTTGTGCAACAATCTCTTTATGAAATCTGCAAGAGAATGATCACATGTTGACAGTTCTGGGCTTCGAGGTAGCCAGTCAAGTGGAGCATGCAAAAGACCAAAGTTCGCTTAAACCCCTAAAACCTCACTAAGGTATCACCCATGGTGACGTTAGTTTAATCTGAAAAGGGGGAAAATGGAACGAATTAACTGCACACAAAGGCAAGTCACAATTTTCACAAGGGGTAACAAGACATTGTGGCCACCCTGTACAAATATGCAAACCATCGCCTCTCCCCACCCCCCAGAAAAAGCGCAGTGGTAGGGTCCATATATAAGCTTCACAGGAGGCTCCTCCTGACTCCCCATTTATTTATTTTTCTGTCCCTCCTCGTACTCTGTTTCCGCTGGTAACACAATTAATTAATTTGGGGAAGTTGTCACAAGAGGATCGAGTAAAACTGAAAACGACGGTCCGGACAGCATTTTGTCGAGGTCCACATTGTTTCCATGGAGACCGCCATGTTGTTAAAACGGTGCCGAGCGCTCCGTTCCGTTGGAGTGCTTGCTTGAGCACTATACTCTGACGGCTTGGCAAGCGATAGCAAGCTGCTTGTTAACGGAACACATAATAATAATAATAATAATGCATTTATTTTATATAGCGCTTTTCAGGAAGCCCAAAGACGCTTTGACAGAGTGCAAAACATAATGCATAGCAAAACATAAAGACAATTGCAAAAAAAGAAGAATCAATAGGGAAATATTCAAAGCACAAAGGAGGGAGAAGGAGAGGAGATAGTCAGGGGTTAGATGCTGTGGGTTAAATGTTGAATGCAGTGTTTAACAGGTGGGTCTTGAGTGATGTTTTGAATGTGGTGAGTGAGGAGGAGTCTCTGATGGTGTGAGGTAGCGAGTTCCAGAGGGTGGGAGCAGCGATGGAGAAGGCCCTGTCCCCCCAGGATCTAAATTTGGTCCGGATGGGAGGGGGTCAGGAGGTTGGTACCAGCAGAGCAGAGGTTGCGGGTGGGAGTGTGTCTGGAGAGGAGGTCAGCCAGGTAGGATGGGGCCAGGTTATGGAGGGCTTTGTAGGTCAAGAGGAGGATTTTGTACTGGATTCTCTGGGATATGGGGAGCCAGTGAAGCTTGTAAAGGACGGGGGTGATGTGGTCACGGGTCCGGGAATGGGTGAGTAGACGGGCAGCGGAGTTCTGAATGTATTGGAGTTTATTGGTGATTGTTGAGGGTGAACCATAAAGGAGGCTATTGCAGTAGTCCAGACGGGAAGTGATGAAGGCATGGATGAGGGTTTCTGCAGCCACGGAGGAGAGAGATGGACGGAGACGGGCGATGTTTTTCAGGTGAAAGAAGGCTGTCTTTGCGATTTGTTTAGTGTATTTGTCGAAGGAGAGGGTTTGGTCAAAGATGATGCCAAGATTCCGGATATGAGGGGAGGTGGATACTGGGAAACCGTCGATGTTGAGGGCAAAGTTATGGGTGCATTTGGTGAGCGTTTTTGGGCCAATGATGATTATTTCAGATTTATCACAGTTAAGTTTGAGGAAGTTGATTTGAAGCCAGGATTTTATTTCAGTGATGCAGTTTGTCAGGATAGAGTGGGTGGCGGTGGAGATGGACTTGGTGGAGATGAAAAGCTGGATGTCATCGGCGAAGCAGTGGAATTGGAGACCATGACGGCGGATTAAGTGACCGAGGGGGGACAGGTAAAGGATGAAGAGGAGGGGGCCAAGAACTGAACCTTGGGGGACACCTTGGGGGAGGGGAGCAGTGGGGGATTTGCAGTTATTGATGGAGATGAACTGACGTCTGTCAGAGAGGTATGATTTAATCCAAGAGAGGGCAGTGCCGGTAATGTTAAAGGTGGTTTCAAGTCGGGTGAGGAGGATGGTGTGATCGATGGTGTCAAAGGCGGCGCTGAGGTCGAGGAGGATGAGAATGTTGAGGTTGCCAGCGTCAGAGGAGAGGAGAAGGTCGTTGGTGATTTTGAGGAGAGCAGTTTCAGTACTGTGGTTGGAGCGGAATCCGGATTGGAATGTTTCATACAGGTTATTGGCAGAGAGGTGATGTTTGAGTTGAGTGGCTACAGCGCGTTCCAAAACCTTTGACAGAAAGGGTAGGTTGGAGATGGGTCTGAAGTTATTTAGGGTGTCAGGGTTTAGTCCAGGTTTTTTCAGAATGGGGGTAACAGCAGCAATTTTGAGGGAAGGTGGAACGATGCCTGTAGACAGGGAGGAGTTTATTGTTGCAATGATAAGTGGAGAGAGAGCAGGAAGGGAGGCCTTGACAAAGCTGGAGGGGATGGGGTCAAGAGTGCAGGTGGCAGTTTTCATTCCGATGAGGAGTTCAGAGAGGTCAGTAGGGGAGACTGGGGAGAATTGAGACAGGGGATGGCAGGATAAGGGGGGGGGGCAGGTGGTTTGAGGGGGAGCGGGTGCGGCGGTGGTCAAGCTGTTGTAGATGTTTTCAATTTTGCGTTGGAAGAATGAAAGGAAGGAGATGCAGTTGTCTATTGTGAATGACTGGGTGGTGGTGTTCAGGGGGCTGAGGAGTTTGTTTATTGTAGAGAAGAGTGCTTTTGGGTTTCCGGAGCCAGAGTGGATAATTTGAGTAGTCGGCGGAGCGGGCGCGGGAGAGGGCATCTTTGTAGTGTTGTAGGTGGTCCTTGTAGGCTTGGGAGTGAACTGTGAGACCTGTTTTATTGCGGAGTCTTTCAAGTTGGCGAGCACGAGTTTTCATCAGGCGGAGTTCAGGGGTAAACCAGGGAGCAGAATGGGTGAAAGAAACTGTTTTGGTTTTTATAGGCGCAAGTTGGTCAAGGCAGGAGGAGAGAGTGTGGTTGTAGTAGTCAGTGAGGTCAGAAGGGGTGTGGAGGTCAACGAAGGGAGAAGTGGACATTTTTTCAGAGAGGGTCGATGAGAATGAGGCAGGTGAAAGAGCGTTTAGCTTACGGAAGTTGATAGTGCGATAATGCCTTGGTGCTGGGGTGGGGATGTTGATGGTCAGAGTGATGGCTAGGTGGTCAGAGAGAGTGAGGTCGGAGCCAGAGAGATGGTGCAAAATTAGTCTAGTAGAGCAGACAAGGTCCAAAATGTGACCACGGTTATGGGTAGGAAAGTTGACATGTTGAGTGAGGTTAAAGCAGGTGAGTAAATCAGTGAAGTCAGTGGTTATTGTGGAGTCAGTGGAGTCCATGTGGATATTGAAATCACCAAGGAGGAGGATTGAGGGGGAGAGGGAACATAGCTGGGTCAGAAAGTAGGAGAAGTCAGACAGGAATGATGGGTGTGGTTTGGGAGGGCGGTAGACAACAGCCATGACTGACTGTGTGTGACCAGAGAGTTTAAAAGCCAGGTGTTCAAATGATGGAGCAGATGAGATGGAGATGAGGTTGGTCTTGATGTCTTGTCGGTGAATAACGGCAATTCCACCACCTCGGCCCTCCGAGCGTGGTTTATTGATGTAAGAATATCCATTGGGTGTGGTGAGGTTGAGCGTGTAGTAGTCCAGTGGTTGTTGCCAGGTCTCAGTGAGACAGAGAAAGTCCAGTTTATTTTCCAGGATGTAGTCGTTCAGGATGAGGCATTTGTTGTTGAGGGACCGGGTATTGAACAGGGTGAGCTTGATGTTGTTTTGATGAGCACATCACGGCAATTTGACCAGAGTGCCGGCGATAGCTCGCCTACTCCTCACAAAGGACACTGAATCCTTCCGAGGGACGGCACATACGTGAGCGCCTCGCCCTGCGGGTGACAGATTATAACTAGGTCTAGAACTAGATTGAGTATACGCAATGTTCTCCATAATGATAAATTGGCTGTTCATGCACATGCGAAGATAACAGTCGGATTTGACAGGTTCCCATCGGTAACACAGAAGCATATCCAATACGCACTTCAAACACAGCATCGGCTCCTGTTCTTTCGAGGTGTATAACACGTTGTTATTTAATGAGGATGGTTTCGCCAATCATGAATTTTTTTCTTTTCTTTCCGGTCATAAAATCAGCAATTCGCTGCGATGTCACTTGATAAAAGTGAACATTTAATTGAAACGTCAGAGTGATTATTAATTTCGATGTTTAATCTCATGCTTATGGTGCACTGTGACACGGAAGTGCAGGCGCCCTTTCCGTGGGAGTTGAGTGGAACTAGGTATTTATTTATTTATTTTATTTCTTTTGGGGTTGTTTCTGCATGTGTTCGCATCTACTGCCTCATCACGAATATACATGATAAAGAAGTTTAAAATCCGATCGTCAACTGCAGGTAAGCTTGAATTTGAGTAAATGTGTGGAGATGTTTGCGGTTTTGTTTTTAAATCGTGTTTTTTTATTGACGATTTGCTCCGGTGTGGTCTCCGTTTGTTGTAATTTTCCTTGTAAATAGCATAGGGTGAGCGGAATCCTCACAGGGCCCGGCGTGAGACTTTTCAATGAATTAATTTTTGTAGGTTCACGTTTCGAGGACCAAGTTGTGACGTTTTGACTTCGTGTTCCAATAGCTCTTCATGCAACGATGTGTAAGACCTGTCGCTGAACCACAGGAAGCCTCCAGTCGGACTTGGTTTGTTGTACAAGGTTTCGGTGAGGTTCTGCTTTTTAAATCGAGTTGCTCCGATTTTCACCTGTACAATGTCGGCGACTCCTCGACTTGCAGGTGCTCTGTTGTTTTACATTGGATCTCCGCGTTATTTGGGGCAACATTAGACGAAGGACTGGCTAGACGAAGCTATGAGGACCGTTTGAAGGAGACAGGACTTTAAACATTGGAAAGGAGGTGATTATTAGGGGATCTGATTGAGATGATGAAGGGTGTGGACAATGTGGGTGAAGTGGAGTTTCTCAGCAGACTTAGGACCAGGGGCCATATGGCTTGATGGTCAATAAGATGAGAGTTGTGGTAGTTTTATGGCAAGGGTCTTTTGGTCTGAGTGGTTAATGCATTGAAAGGTGAAAGGGTGGATACTTTAAATGGAATTAGGTACCTGGATGCTTTGGATATAGAGGGGTACTGCGGCTCAACACCCTTCAACATTGGGGGGGGGGGGGGGGGGAGGCACTCCCTTAAACTCTTTGTGCCGAGGTGCAAGTTAGACGTGAGGAAAAGTTTCTTCAGTCGGAGGGTAGTCAAAGACTGGAACGGTCTTCCCCGGAATGTTGTGGATGCTCAGTTTGTTGAAGCTTTCAGACAGGGTCGACACGAGTTTTGGTGGGATTAAGCGTTTCCACCTGCACTGACCGTCAACCAATCATGAGCATTCCATCTTGCACCAACCCCCAAATTAACCAAGTACCATCCATTGTGCAGACCGGAAGATCTACAGGACTACCTTCACTTCTGTAGACAAGAAAAAGATGATGATGAAAAAAACCACCTTTAGAGGCCATTTTTCCCCGCAAAGCGGGGGTTGGCCTTTTTCGGGAACCGTGGTTGTTGTTGTTTTTTGGTCCCCTTTTTGAAGCAATGTTTTACGGCCGGATGCCCTTCCTGACGCCAACCCTTTTTGCCGCCTTTAACGACAAACAGGGAATTACCTGTGAACTGGTACTCAATTAGCCGACCTCGGAAGGATGACAGGCTGAGTCAACCCCCCTGGCGTTAATTCAGCGATCGACCGGGATTCGAACCCAGGATCCTATGATCCTAGGCTGGCACCCTAGCCGCTAGCCCAACACCAGGGTTTGATGATGATGATGAAAAAGATGATGATGATGAGGGAGATATTGGTTTGTGTGTGGATAGTTGACGGTACTGAAATTTGTGCAAATGAAACCCCTCGTCGGCTTGTCACTTCCTTATCGTTACATGATTGAAGAATCATGGCTGGTGAAATATCACCTTGTGCTTTGTTTGAAGTCTCATGTTTTTGCGGAGTAGGGCGGGTGAAGTTTGGCTTAATTAAGTATTTCACGAACCGGCTGGTCAAGCATGAAGTTCGACTACGGTTAGGGCAGGAATTTGCAATTTTTGTCCAGGGTGCAATAACTCTCCCCCTCTTCACGAAGGACACCGTGAGATCTTTCATGCGTCCACCAACTAATGTCGGTGGTGGGACGCCCTGTTTAACGTCCATCGAAGTGACGGCACACACATTGATGAATCACCCTGTCTGTAACACACCGGGATAACAGTTTAGAGCTGGGCCAAGATTCAAACCTAGGCTAGAAAAGCGAAAGCAGCACCAAAAGTGGCTGCAGACGGGACAGACTAGAGCTTTAACTTGCATAACAGATTTGTAAATACTTTATTTATTTACTTGTTGACCCTTGTACTGTGGGCTAAAAGGCTGCTGCTGTGATTTTGCTTTGTTTATGAGCTTGTTGCTGTTCTAATTCAGGATCTTCATTTAAGAAAGTTGTTTTAAAAAGTCACAAAAGAGAGAGAAATGGTGGGTGGGGGCAGGGGTGGTGTGTGAGGTTGTTTGCTCCGGTGCCGGTGCTGGCTGGAGATGCGATGCCTCGTCGTTTATGTTTGCATTTCTTGTGATGGTCGGGTGGTATGTGTGTACTAGGTCCTCGTTTTCAACGATTATCCATGGTTGATCCTTCGTGTCTTTTCTGGGCCTGGGAAATTGGGAAGTTTTGTGGATGCCCTGATTTTAATTTTCAGATATGATTGTGAGCATATACAACACAACAGGAATTTTAAGGCCATTTTCCCTGCTAGAGCGGGGGTTAGCCTTGCGGTCCCCAAGACAATCTTCTCCATTTTGCCCTATTTTCTGCATCTCCCCTTGTTTTTACCCCCTTGTCCGCATTTCTTCTTCCACCACCTTTAGCCAAGTCTTTCTCAGTCTTCCCCGTCCTCTACTTCCTTCTACATTCATTTCCATCACTCTTCTCAACCAGTCACTTTCATCCTTCCTCAACACATGACCAAAACATCTCAACCAGTTTCTCTTCACAGCATCAATCACAGGCTCTATTCCCATCATCTTTCGCAATTCATCATTTGTCTTCCTCTCTCTCAACGATGCTCCACACATCCACTGAACCATTCGCATTTCCACCCTTTCCAGCCTTCGTTGCTGCTCTACGTTCATTACCCATGTCTCGCTCCCATAAATCATCAAATTTCTCACACATGCAGCATACACCTTTTCCTTCAGCTTCAACGACACTCCCCTCCTCGTCAGCACGCCACTCAGTTCCCGAAACTTCCTCCATGCACATCTCACTCCAGCAACCGTTGCCGAGTCTGATCCACCTTCTCCATTCAGCATGTCTCTTAGGTAGCAAAATGTTTTCACACCTTCCAGCTTCATGCCGTCTCCAAGATCCAACTCAACATTTCCTCCATCTGCAGCTCCCACTGTGCCCACCTTACACTTGAATGTAGCTGCCACACTGGTTAATGACCCTCTCAGACAACTACACTTTGATGAACCCACTCTGCACATTGTACATTGAATGGAGTTCACTCCGACACCCTTCCTGCACACAGCACACGGCCACTTTCCAGTTCTTTCCACCTCACCACATGCTTTACCACTCGCCATCACCTTCGTCTTTCCAATATTCACCTTCAGACCTTTTGCCTCCATACATTCCTTCCACTTGTTCATCTTCCTTCAGTCCATCCCTACTCTCCCCAATCAACACTAGATCATCTGCATTCAACAACTCCCACGGCAAACCCTCCTTTACATTCCGAGCCAGCACCTGCATCATAGCTACAAATAGTAGTGGACTTGGTACTGACCCCTGATGCACTCCCACCTTCACCTCAAACTCACCACTGTTCCTGTCCTTCATCCTTACAACTGTGCGCGCTCTTTCGTACATTGCCATCACTACTCTGATCAACCATTCCTCCACTCCTAACTTCCTCAATGCCCATGTCACTACTTCACGTGGAACCCTATAACCCCATGAAATGCTTTCTCCAGATCAACAAATCCAGGAAACAACTTCTTCCTCTTCTCCATGTACTTCTCCTGCAACTGCCTTACAATAAAATGTGTGTCTGTCATTCCTCTTCCTGGCATAAATCCAAACTGCATTTCGTCGATCTTCACTTTCTTACTTTTTCTCTTCTCCAACACCCTTTCCAATACATTCATTCCATGCTCTAATAACTTTATCGCTCTATACGAGCCACAGTACAGAGGGTCACCTTTCCTTTGTATAGAGGGACGAGGGTACTCGGTTCCCAATCCACTGGAATGCGGCTTTCTTTCACCACCAGATTACAGATCTCTGCCATTCTCTTCACTCCCCAACTTCCCGCTGCCTTCAACATATCTCCCACAACTCCCGTCGGCCCACCTGCATTTCTACTCTTCATTGCTTTTATCGCTTCCTCAACTTCCTTCTCAGTTATCTTCTCTGGTGGTCCTTAAACTGGGTTACTCTCTTTGTTGCCATCCCATTCATTCTCTGCATTAAACAGCATTTCCATATATTGCTCTCATCTTCCTTTAATTCCATCTGAGTCCACAACGATTTGTCCCACTTCATACTTCAAGCAACTCACCCCCATCACATCGCACTTCTCTTTCGCTATCTGCTTTGCAATCCTGAATACCGCTCTCTGACCCTCTTCCGAATCAAAGCGTTCTGTGAACATTTTCCTATGTGCCTCCTGTGCCTTTGCTACCTCTTTCTTTGCAGCCTTCTTGGCTGCCTTATAACTTTCATGCTCTGCCTCTTCTGCCCCTGTACCCTTTGTCTTCTGCCATGCCTTGAACTTCTTCCTCTTCTCGTCGATCATCTTTCCAACTTCATCATCCCACCACCATGTTTCCGAGTGCCTCGGTGGTCCTTTTGTCCATCCACCTACCTCACCAACGGTTCCCAATCCACTGGATTTGGAAGGAAGGGGATCTCTCTTGGCGAATGAAAAAGGATCTCAGTGTGGGCAAAAATAAGGGGCATTCACATTTGGTCATCTAAGGCATATCTGTTGGTTGGGGCATGTGCTCAGAATGGAGGGGGTGGATGTCATGGAGGAATGGAGGAGGGGAGGGCAAGGGACGGGCAGAGAAGAGGTTGCTGGAGGGTGGGCTCATGGCGGTAGAAATATACTGTGATTGCCGCTAGTGTGGATAACTCCATAAACCCTGCACATCTATAAAAAGGCCATGGGTCATCTACAGCATTCACTTCTGGCCGGATCTTCGCACCCAGGGTTGGTTTACATTGCCTGTGAGATTAACGAAGCAGATGGGGAACTGTGCCTGCAACTGCGTCACTGCTACTATTTGGCCGAGTGAACCAATGATTCACGTCGCACTCTGTCGTCTCAATTGCTTGCTTGGATCAATTGGCCTGGGAATGCAACATCAGATCAAACCGAGCAGGATCAGACAAAAAGTCAACTCTGTCATTAATTTATTATTACACAAGCAATTGAGCGGGATATTAGCAGGAGGAATGGCGGTTGGGAAAATGGCGGGAGAATTCAGAAAGGGGCAAAGCAAATCCTATTCATAAATTTGCAGGGCGCATTCATTCCGTCTTATCCCCTATGTGATAAGCCTTCCCTCGGATTCCTTATAACAATGACTTGGCATTTTTACAATAAATGGATCCAGGCGCACAAAGGAAGAAATGGGAAGTAGAGTGTGGGAAGTAGAGGGGTGAGCAATGGTGGTGAGAAAGAAGAGTTTGGTCTCGTGCGCACCTTTTGCACCCCCGGTAAAGCTGCAATTGCCCACAGCTTGGCAGTTCTGGCTTGCTTCCCATGCGTTCCCTCTTTGTCTGCTTCGCTCATGTGGAAGTCACTGGATGCTCTTTGGCCGTACGAGATGGTTTGGCGTGGCTGTGTATCTCGTTCCGTGGTGGGAAGGAAGGTGGCTCTGTAGCAGTGTGGTGACAACTGGGGTTCAGCAAGGCATACCCAGGCTCGTGCATGTGCATCAGTGTGTAGGAAAAGCCGCGGAAAGTCCAAAAGGAAAGCGTCAGAAGGAATAGAAGGAATAAGTCAGAAAGGTGAATAAGAAGCGTCTGAGAAAGGTGCGTACATGCATGAAAAAGCTCTTGGTGAACGCCTCTGGTGGAAAGCCTTTCTCAACTCCATGCGTTCCCTCCTTTCATTGCCTCGCCTTCTCCCTCACCCCTCTGTGTCGTGGTCTCTCATTGGTGCACGACTTGTGTGATTGTCTTCCACCCTCTCCACCCCCCCCCCCCCCCCAACCCGGGTGGAGATTGGTGGGGTCCCATCTCCCGACCCGAAAACAGAGGGTAGAGGTTAATATGAAATGGAGGGGTGAACTGCCAACTTGAATCCTTGGAGGGAAGAGTGGGATTGATTAGCCTCAGGAAGATGGCTCTACAAACAGGAAAGAGGAACAAAAGAGTGTAAGTGGGCGTTAAGCCTGTATTTGTGGATGCTAATCGGGTTTGGTTTACTGGAATAATGCGTATGCTCTGATTAGCAAGGGAAGGTTGGAGGGCTGAGAGGGCAGAGGAAGCATGACTGATGGAGAGACATTTTAAAAATGTTTTAATTTTGGATACATAGTAAAGGCTTGTGGAAGAGCTAGAACTCATACACTGAACAGATCAGGAAGCAGCAGGACAAAAGGAACAGTCTGGTTAAGGATTGACTCATTTCAGAATCGGAGTTTGATTAAACACATGGTGGAGTGTTGTAGTATTTTAAAATGACCTCCCTTTTTTTTGTTTTTTATTGTATCTACATGCACCTTTCTTGCGGTAGTCATCAAAAACAAATGGAATCGTTGTTTAAGACTTTTGTAATACAATTTGAGTCCATTCTGCTGTAGTTGTCCATTGTATGAAATCAGATTTTGAATTTATTTTAAATGTTTCTAATTTTTTAAAATGTATTTGTCTTTTGCTGATACTGTATTAAATTTCAGAGCTAATCGTTGTACTCTGTGCCGATGACTGTCCCTCTTTGTGGTCAAACGGCTTCGGCACAGAGGTTTGTCAGTGCTTTCTGTGGACATTATTTGGCATCACTCCCCAATGTCTTATTTCCAACATGAAGACTGTGTATTAACAAAATGGCAAATTTATTTGCTCGTCCAAATTTCCATGGGGAAACGCCTTTAATGGTGAAACGAAAAGATTACTTGATATCTCAAGATCGCAGAGGAAAATGAGAGATGCATTATGCTAGGGGGAAACGGAGAGCGTTTGAAAAGAAGGTTGGTGTACCTTTGTGGTGGAGAACCGGAATTTGTGTGTAAAGATACTAGCATTCGATAAGGCCTAACCTTCCAACAGCGTTATCACATTTGAAATTTCGTGTTATTGCACTTGAAAATGATTCGTGAATCGTGAGGCACAGTACAGTTGAATATTTCACGAAAACATTCAAGTGTTCTTTATTGTGTCATTCAATTAAGCACATTAATTTATCTGGTGATGCTCACTGATGTGCTTTATAAAGTTTATAATGAAACAGTAACATTGTTCAGCAGACGGGTTTTTGCCACATTTTGTTTTATGTTGGTAACAGTTCCTGTATTTGCTGGGAGAAAGAGGTGCAAGAAGTTTCAAAACAGTTACACCTTCTCCCAGCAAGTCTGACTGTTACTGTAGTTTTGTCATTGGTCCATTTAGGTAAGTACACGTATTTGTGTATTGTCGCTGTGAACGAGTGTTGCCACCCACGGTGTACTCGGATGACCATGCTCGACAAGGTAACCACACCGAGTCATGGAGCTGGTTGTGGCCTGGATTCTAATTAGTTGGAGTAAACGGCTGTCTATTCCAACAAGTGACACATGACTTTTGTAACAATGTTGGTGATTAAAAACAAAAAAAAAAACTTTACCATTTTCATACTTTACACAAGTTACCTTTAAGCCTATCCTTAACCGAGCAAATACACAAAAGCAATAGTTCGCCAAAATCAGTCAGCACAGTTTCCGGAATGTGAAACCAGGGCAGCAGTAACAGTATATGGGCATGTAGAGATGTCGAAAGCAAATGCTGATTGACTCAAATATACAGTGAGCAGTGCAGGTAGTTTCAGCTCTAATTCCATTTTATGATGAAGTGATGTATGTATGATTTGACATTGTAATGAGTAGTTAGTCATTTGCAACATTCCAGCAAAGCAATTATAAATTGACTTGATGTTGGGTCATTCCATTTCAATTCACACACCCTCCCTTATGACACCTCTCAGATTTGCTTGGAACTTTTTCTAAAAATACCTCCTCATGCCAAATAAAGGAATCCCAGGTTTCAGCTCAATATCTCCAATGGTTTTCGAGTTATAGTCCCTCAGAATATGGGTGCCATGCCCCTTTGTCACCCTCGTGAATTGCGCATTTGTTTTATTAGCATTTCTCAAGACACATATCTTCTTTTCTAAGAGATAGAAAGCTGAAAATTGGTTTCTCAGCTTGCAAAGGGTTAAAATGCCGTTTTCCTCAAATTATGGAAGATATTGCTCCTTTATCGCTTTATTTTCATCATGTTCATCCACCTGAAGCGATGATTAATGTTTTTGTACATCCTGGTTGACTAAATAATCATCTTCTCACACTGACGTCGTCTCTGGACTTTGAAAATTCAAGTGGAACAGGGCCAAAAAGTCCCCTTTTTGAAAAATTCAGTTCATACACATTCAGAAAAATTCAGTTGAGCCTGGTGTTGGCTTAGCGGTTAGGGTGCCTGCTTGGGATCTTAGGATCCTGGGTTTGAATCCTGGTAGATCGCTGAATTAACGCCAGGGGGGTTGACTCAGCCTGTCATCTTTCCAAGTTCGGCAAATTGAGCACCAGTTCACTGGTAATTCCCTGTGTGTTGCAAGAGGCGACTAACAGGGTTGGCGGCAGGAAGGGCATCCGGCCGTAAAACATTGCTTCAAAAAGGGGACCATGGTGCCCGAAAAAGGCCAAATCCTGCTCTGCGGGGAAAAATGGCCTCTAAAGGTGGTTCAATACACAAGGGAGTGGATAAAAATCAGTTTTTATGGCTTTAAAAGTATGATTAAATATGTTAGTTTTTTATGGTTAAAAGCTCAGTACCTCTAACGCGTACCTACGGGGTCAACCGGTGGTTTGAATTGCGGGGTCCAGAAGGGTTGTTTTATCCTGTAATGATGTTTCGGACGCCACCATACCCCCATTAAAGCTTGGTTCACGAAAACGATTTTGGTACACAGTCCAGTTCCAAAATATTTAGGAAAAAACATTTGTAATAAAAAAAAAAAATTCATTAGGGCTAAATATTATGGAACCCCAAAATCTCAAAAATCATTTTAGCGCAAAACCAAAATAAGGATTTGGGGGTGCATAACTTCCAAAGTAGAAGAGATGAGCGATTTCTGGCTGCAGAATCTGAAAACCTAAGCCAAAACTAGCTTAGAAATCAATTTTCAGCTTTCTATCTACATTGGAATAGAAGATATGGGTCTTCGGAAACGCAAATAAAACAAATGCGCAATTCATGCGTATGAAAAAGGTGTGGCACCCATATTCTGAGGGGCTATAACTTGAAAACTGTTAGATATTGAGCTGAAACTTGGGATTCCTTTGTTTGGCATGAAGAGGTATTTCTAGAAGATTTTTTTCAAGCGAATCTGAAACGTGTCATGGCAGGTACCTGGATATTGTGTGAATTGACATGGAATGACCCTGTTGCAGTGAGCAGTAGAGGCATCTGCAATGCACTTGCCATGAATCAGAGGTCAAAGTGGTGACATAAAAAAAACCACCGTTTAGAGGCCATTTTGTGTTATTCTGTGGTGGTGTTATTCCAAAAGTGGTGACATAAGTGGGTGTTATTCTGTGTAGTGAAGCCATTTTAAGATATGGTGCTTTGTTTAGTGTCTCTGTGCAAAATGTACCACTACTCAAGTTGATGATGTAAGCCACAGTCAGAGGGAGCTTTCAAAGTATTTCCATCAGGAGCTGAGGCGGGGGCACTGACTAACGCTGAGTTTCCGAGACTTGCCTAGTTTCAACATCGTTCGCACAGTCCTGGAAAGTCCTGGAAAATGAGAAAGTATTTTCCACTACTGGAAAATCATGGAAAAATTGTCCAAGTCTGTTAAAACTTCTGGAAATTCGAGAAAATTGCACAAATATAAATAATCTGTTGCACCTGCAGTTGGAATTTGGAATTATTTAAGAGAAAGTCACCGATTTTAACTTCCCCCAGGGATTTACCAAAATAGCCAAAATGGTTTCCCCACGCATTTAAATGCAAGTGTTTTTGGAAACTCGATTAAGCCGGAAATCGTTCGTTACAGATGCATGCATGCACAAATACACTTGGATTTTTGATGGTGCACGTAGAACTTTCTAACAACGTGCATGTAAAACGAAAAGCTAATTTTGTTATGTAATCCAATCACTTTGTTATTTACCGTTTGATTGATGTGGGAATGCCCATAATCACTGATAATCCAACAGACACCACTCCCCATTTCCAATTACGCGTCATGCTATGGTGCTGGTTATATTTTTAGTCGCCTCACATTGAAGATAATGAGGATTTAAAAATAAAGAAAATTTTTTTTTGTATACAAGATCGAGGCTCGTGAAAGAGCTAACATTAATCACACAAAAAGTCAAACCGACACATAAAACACAAAAAATAAGGAGCAGTAGACAAGATGGGGAGAGAGGGGGAAGGACACAAACACAACATTTGAGAGCAGGGACATCGGGAGAAATGTGGGAGGGGGACGGCTTGGGGAGAGGTGGGAGAGGTATAAAACATATGAACACTGCAAGGACTTCCAGGAAAGAAGTTGGAATTTCAAAAAAAGTGTATGGGGTGAATTAGCGGGGGTAGAAAAGATCAAGGTTTTGGATGGGGGAAGATAGATGGTGGTGAACAGCTGTTTTAAAGACCTGGAGGGAGGGGTGGGATTGAAGGGAGTGGGGGAGTTTGTTCCAGAGGTGGGAGAAAAGGGGAATGAAGGAGTGAAGGTGAGCAGAGAGTCTTGATTTTGGCAGTTTAACCATAAGAGGGTTGCTGGCAGATCTTGTGTGACCTGAAGGAATATTGGGGGAATAGAGCACAGAAAGAGCTGGGGGAGCAAGGCCGGAGAGGAGTCGGTAGAAGACAGAGACCACCAACCTGCCTGCGGTGAGTGAGTGAAAGGCCCTCGGAGTTAGCTTCATCGCAGGAGATTCCAATGATTCTGAAAGCTTTGGTTTCAACAGCGTGAAGCCGAGCTAGGTGTGAGGCAGGAGCACCGGCCCAGAGGGGGGAACAGTATTCCATTGAGCTGCGGATGAAAGCCTTGTATGTGGTGAGGAGCTCAGGTGTGCCAAGGGCCATTTTTTCATCGGCCATTTTCCCGAAGCCTAATCGGACTCGCACCTTGCGATAGGAAATTATAATAAATAGCCCTGATTGGCCTGACGGTCAATACTTTCGGTTGCAGTTCTCTTGATGTTGCAGACCACTGTATATTTGGGCGGACCCCTCTGAGAGCCCCCCTGATCCAAAATAGAAACATCTAATACCGGGCGATCCTGCAGACCACGGAGTTGAAGGGCTGTATCAGGTTTCAGAGCAATCGGTTGGTAAATGAGGGACAAGTAAGGATCTGAAGTTTGAGGGGTAATCTCCCCTCCCCCTTCGGAACCCCGTGATCTGAATTTGAACGAGAACGGCACTCGGTAGAGAGCATACTTCCGTCTGGTTGGCCATATCACTCAATGGTGAAGAATCACTTTTAAAAAATTCGAAACTTCTGCGAGCTGGATCTGTATCTTCACCAAAATTGAATATAATAATCGTCCTTGTCAGACACCCAACCGGTACACCAGGTTTCGTCCAAATCTGTCCACAACTTTTTGAGCTATCCTGCTATATATCGTTTTTTGCCCTATCTCACAATGGTGAAGAATCACTTAAAACAATTCTAGTAGCCGGATCCGAATGTGGATCTTCACCAAAATCTAATAATTTCGTCCTTGTCACATACGCTACCTCTCTGCCAAATTTCGTCCAAATCCGTCCACAACTTTTTGAGATATTTTGTGGACGGACGGACAGGGGTGAAAACATAACCTCCATCCACCTTTGGTGGCGGGGATAAAAATACGAAATCCCAAAATGTAAGACCAGGCGATCCTGCTGCGGACCATCACGTAGAATGGGTATATCGGGTTTCAGAGCAATCAATTGGCAAATATGGACCGAGTTGGGATGCAAAGTTTGGAGGTTAATCTGCAGAGAGTGAAGAGGCTGCTGCCTGCCAATCTGAAGGATGAGAGATGGTACAGCAGAGGGTGAAGTCATCAGAATAAGATACAGGATTTTCCAGAGTTAAAGAGATTAATGATGAAGATAAGAAAAAGCACAGGGCCCAGAACACTGCCTTGAGGAACTCCAACCTGGACAGGAAGAGGAGATTAGAGGATTCCATTGAGATCCACACGTTGACTACGACAGGAGAGGAAGTCAGTGAGCCATGAGTGGAGATTTCCATGGATACCATAGGGGGAGAGTTTGGTGAGCAGGGCGTGGTGCCAGACTGTATCAAAGGCACTAAATATGTCAAGGGAGATGGCTCTGATTTCCTGTTTGGCATGGAGGACCTCCATCCATTGTTGAGACTGCAGAAGCAGCATGTCCAGAGTAGTGACCTGGACTGAATCCAAATTGATCCGAGATCTAGCCATTGGAGAAGAGGAAGGAGTTAATATCAGAAACGATGATGGATTCCATGACTTTCCTGATTATTGGGAGCAGGCTGATTGGTCTGTAGTTGAAAGGATCTGTTTTTGCACCTTTTTGTGTGAAGTGTAATGTTGGCTGATTTCCAAGCAAAGCAAATGAGATGACTTAATAATGCTCAAAGTGTGACATATTATTTGTTTTCAGTTTATTGACAAGGTCGAAAGTTGAAAAAAAATATCCCCGTGGGGAGTCTAACGGGCAGTTTCTAACTTGGTTTCTAACTAAAAACGTTTTTTTTTTTTTGTTTTTTTCCTTTTAAAACAGTGATTCTTCACCATTGAGAGATGGGGCCAAAAACAATATATTACACAATATCTCAAAAAGTTGTGGATGGATTGGACAAACCTTTTTGGAATGGTTGGGTGTGACGTGGACAAATTTATTTGATTTTGGTGAAGATCTCAATGTGGATAAGAACTTTTTTTTTTTCTCTTTAAAAAAAAAAAAATTAATAAACTGATTCTTCACCATTGAGAGATAGGGGCAAAAACGATATATTGCACACTATCTCAAAAAGTTGTAGACAAGTTGTAATAATCAAGGATACAACAATGTCCCAGATCATGAGTTCAATTGAAATCAATCCCAAGCAATACTTGGGAAGAAATCAGCAAATATAATATCAGTACTCAGCATTCGTCTGAATCAATAATGGGTATAACATTCAAGCACAAGCAAGCGCTGGGCAAAGTGATTCTACATACTGATCTAGACATGCACACACAATATATGGCACAGGAGTGTCCGCGGCGCGTAATGGCCAAGATCTTTATAGCGAATGCGCAGCGGCCGAAAGTCGCATGACACCTGGGTTAAAACTTAGACACAATTTCATGACATACTCCCCGGCGTTAAAATTACACTTCTCGCAGAGGATAGAACCAAGCCAGCAAGCGATATGGCGGTGCGGAAGCACTATAGCGTGCAGATGATTACGTAAAGCAGTGAGCCATGTTAATCCCAGCCGAAGCGATCGGGACGGCGAATCTCTCTCCCGGTGCGCGTTCGATACACGTCTGGGGCTTCGACCGCGTGTCCGAATTCACCCTCGTCGGGATAACCGCCTATCTCGGGTGATGGCGGCGGAACCACGATGTCGATTGGATTGGGCGCATGAGGGGGCGGGATTGTCGGCGAATTCCCCATCATCGGATTCCCCGGGCTGAGCTCCGGCCTAGCAGAATCCCCACACAGAGCAAGATGACGCACTGAAACAGTTGAGTCGCGTCCGTCTGGCAGCAGCACGCGAGCGTGGTCGGGATTGGCTTGGAGAATCTGAACCTTGTCAACGAGGGGATCATATTTACTCGGGTGAACCGTGCGTTTGAGGAAAGCCGGTCCAGGCTCGGCAAGCCAGCCCGGCAGGGGTTGAATAGCACCTGTACGGCGCGTGTAACGAAACAGATGATCGTGAGGAGTTTGATTTGTAGCGGTGCACAACAAAGTCCGGATCGAATTTAATGCCCCGTGTACCATCCAAGTCCATCTGTCTAGTCCTAGACCGTTGGTCTTTAGACCAAGTGTAATGGCTTTCCATATAATGCCATTAAATCTTTCCGCCTGGGGCCTGTACGGAGTGGTATAACTAGAAGCGACATTTCGCTGGAGCAAAAAGGTCCGCACATCTTGGGACACAAACACAGCACCGCGGTCGGTGTGTACATAACCCGGATTCCCGAACATGGAAAACAGAATCTGCAGGCACCGGATGACCGTTGCTGCGGTCATGTCCTTACATGGAAAAGCAAAAGGGAATCTGCTGAATTCGTCCACTATCGTGAGGAGGTAGCGAGAGCTACCCGAAGCCGGTAGACTAGGAGAGGCCGGTAGACTCAAAGCCGGTAGGGGCCCTTTGAAGTCCATAGACAATTTCTCCCACGGCCTAGTAGCCTGGATCAGCGTACCCATCGGTGGATTATAGAAACGGGGTTTGAATTCAGCGCAAACGGAACAAGTGTGACAGACGACGAATGTCCTCAACAGAGTGGGGCAAATTGCGACAGCGCACATAATGAGCTGGATGAGACACCGGGATGGCACAATGTTTCATGCAGGATACGCATATCCTATAAGGAGGTTAGACTTGCGCACACAGCTGGTCATGATAGGGCGTCCGCTGTGAGATTATCCTGTCCCGGGCGATACTTGATGCGAAAGCAATAATCTGCTAATTCTATACGCCACCGAGTGATTTTCTCGTTAATGCGCTGGGCATGGTGTGTGTCGTTCATAAAAGCGACACTTTGCTGATCAGTGATGACCTCAAAACGCTTGCGAAGCAAATACGGTCTCCAACGCCTAATAGACTCAACAATGGCGTACGCCTCCTTCTCTACTGACGAGTGACGTCTCTCCGCGGAGGAGAGAGTCCTTGAAAAGAAGGCCACAGGTTGCCACCCTTGAGAGAGTGTGGCGACTATTGCGTGGTCCGACGCATCGCTTTCCAAAACAAAGGGAATATTGTCATCTATAGACGACACAGCGGCGCCAGCTATGTCCGACTTCAGTCCATGGAAGGCGGCCTTGGCAGCGTGACGCATGGAGAACACTTTACAATCCACAAGGGGACGAAGCTTTTCGGAGAAATTTTGCACCCACTTAGAATGAGCAAACAGCCCGAGGGCACGCTTCAAAGAAGCACGATCGTGGGGAGGGGCCATGTTGAGCAAAGGTCACAGCCGCTCTTTGTCTGGAGTGGTTGTGCCCTGGGTCACGGTGTACCCCAGGAGGTCTATTGTCCGAGCCGAATAGCAACATTTAGCCTCGTTCAGGGTCAGACGGTACTCACGCGCAACCTTGAGGAAGCGCTGCAGATTAGCATCATGAGGAGCTTGATCGTACCCACAAACTGTTAGATTGTCCAAGTCGACAAAGACATCTGTTGGGTGTTCCTTAGCAATTATGTCATCAATGGCCCTTTGGAAACATGAGACTCCGTTTGTGACTCCAAAAGGCAAGACCGTAAACTGGTACAACCGCTGTCCGGATTCAAAGCCAGTGTAGATGCGATCAGCCTCAGCAATCAGAATTTGATGATACGCACTGCAGAGATCTAAAGTGCTGTACACCGCATACTGGGCCACCTGTCGGACTAGGGAATCCAATCCCGGGCGCGGGTAGACGTCCAATTCCGTAAGCCGATTAATTGTCTGCGAGTAGTCAATTACCATGCGTTTGCGATGATTTTCAGTCTGGGCAACCAGAACTTGAGCTCTCCAGGGCGATCAACGAGGTTTGATTATACCCTCTTTTTGGAGGCGGCTAGTCTCCTCAGCAATAACTTGCGCATCAGCCCGGGAGTATCGGCGCGATTTAATGGCTACCGGGGCGCAATCAGGAGTCAGATTGGGAAACAACGACAGTGGTTCTATTTCCATCCCGGCCAGAGCACACACAGATAGAGTATTGTCACCTCCAAATTCCATTTCTAACTGACCATGACGACAGGGGAAATTGTGACCCAACAATACTTCTGCACATAATGTTGATAAGACCATTAAATGAACATCCAGAAACATTTGGCCATTGATGACTAACTTCACCCGGCATTCTCCTTTAGTACGCATCCAAAGTTTTTGGGAAGCCATGAAAATACGGCGCGAAGTCCCGAGAATCGGCCATTCGTGCTGCTGGACGAGTCATGTCAACATAACTTTCATTCGAACCCGTGTCGATCAAGGCGTTTGCCCTCTGTCCCTCAATCAGCACCGGAACTACAGCACTGGACAATCCGGGAGACCCGGAGGACGTCGAGACATCTAGTGGTGGCGGTCGAGCCACGTGTGTGGGCCCGATGCCAGCCAGCGTCACGCGTGAAGTCGAGCGAGGCCCGCGGTGAGATGATTCCAGTCAACGTCGAGCGTGGAGCCAATTGTGCCTCGGGCGGTGAGAGGATCATGGACAGCGTCGAGCGTGTACGCCGACCTCGTGACGCACGGCATACTGTTGCAAAATGGCCTTCCGAGAACACAAATGACACGTCGCTTCTGCGCCGGGCAAACTGACCTCGAATGATTCCTATTTCCGCAGAAAAAGCACTTTGCGTTACTCCCGGCAGAAGGGGCCGCGGTAGCAGCGGCTGTCAAGCTCTGGCTTGAAGCGTCCAGAGTCTCCGCCGCCAGCGGAGGATCGCCAACCGTGCGCTCCACAGTAGCATCACTCTCCATGGTTACGGCTGCCGTAACGTACGGCCGACCGTAGGCCTCAGATTGCATCTGTGTCTCGTGTAGTACGAGGGCCAAATCATGGGCCGTCTGTAGCGTCAGATTCGGCGTTTCCAGCAATCGCTGTCGTATTATGGGCAAGTAGATTCCCGAGACAAAAGAATCATGCATAAGATCATCAGTCATCACACACCTGCTCATGCGTTCGGACTTCAGCAGTACACTCTTTAGCTAAACGGCGAAGTTCCTGAACGAAGTGGTCGATGGATTCCGATGGGTCCTGTCGTCGTGAAGTGAGCTGGTAACGAGTGTAGACCACACTCCAGGTCTTAATGTAAATTCGGCGCAGCTCGGCTACAGCGGTGCCATAAGTATCACAATGAGAAATGAACTCGAAGACGGTGTGAGTCACGTGTGAATGTAGAACAGCTAGCCTGATCTCTTCCGTGAGGTCGGCATGGGATCGCAGGTAGCTTGTCAGCAGACGCAACCAGTGCTTGAGCTGGGCAGCCAAGTCCATCGCCTGAGGGTCTCCTCCAAAGGTAGGTAGTTGTAACATCTTGTGAGCCATGGCGATCTTGATCAGACGAGAGATGATTTCGATTAAGTGTTGTAATAATCAAGGATACAACAATGTCTCAGATCATGAGTTTAATCGAAATCAATCCCAAGCAATACCTGGGAAGAAATCAGCAAATATAATATCAGTACTCAGCATTCATCTGAATCAATAATGGGTATAACATTCAAGCACAAGCAAGTGCTGGGCAAAGTGATTCTACGTACCAATCTAGACGAGCACACATGATATATGGCACAGGAGTGTCCACGGCACGTAATGGCCAAGATCTTTATAGCGAACGCGCCGCGGCCAAAAGTCGCATGACACCTGGGTTCGAACTTAGTCACAATTACATGACACAGGTTATGATAAAACTAGGTGGAGGAGTTGATTTGGTGACGAGAACAACCTATTAGATTTTGGTTCAGATCCGGATTGAGATCTGGCCTATGAGTGGGATACAAAATGTAAACTGTTCAGCCTGGCAGAGGTATGTGCTCTACCGAGTGCTGTTGTAGTTTTTTAAATGAGAGAATAAGAGAATAACTGGTTGGTGGAAACGGTTATGACTGAAGGTTTTTCGGCGGCCACTTGAAGCCTGCTTTCGTTATTCCCTTTCTTGCTGTGGATTAATAGTTAATGGTACAGTATTTCGTTAGTTTATTTTATTTTATTTTATTTCCAAAATAAATGCTTATTTAATTATTTTTGTTTGTTGTACATTTCCTTGAGTTTGATTCTTCTTCTCTTTTGCTTAAATGTTATACTTTTGCTGCTGAGAGTAGGTTTGTAAAGATTGTCCGTTTGAATTTAAATTGAATAAATATTGAGTAATAGAGGCAATTTGCAATGAAATTCCAGCGAGGCCATTACTAATAGACTTTGTCGATGCTCCATTCAAGCCATTGCACTGTGTTTGAGGTGCATTTGCAAGCATGGTTTGGCTTGTACTCCTCTGGAAGGTATTCCCATGGAAAATCAATTGCTCTATGTATAGGAAATGTGAACTTAAAACAATTGGGTTGCCTCATGTACGAGTAAACAAATGTTTTTATTTTTGTTTCAGAGTTTAAGATTTAGTTGACTGTAGGCAAGCAGGGGTTCGTTTTTTTAATCCTGGTCACTTATAATGATGGTCTACCTGCTTTGAAGCTCCTGCACACAAAAAAATCCAAATGTTCTGTTCTTGGGGGGGTGGGGGGGGGGGGGGAAAGATTTAATTATTGAAGTGTTGAGTATTTATGGACTATTGTATCTCAAGTGCTAATTATCCCCTTCAAATTAAGCAGGAAACTGTGAAGCCTGGCATGTCCTTGTGGAAAAGTGTTTATAATGTGGTGGTGATGTTAAAAAGTGGGACAAATGTTGGTTTTTTCTTGTTGACATTTACAATAAATAGATGGACCTGATTAACAGATCTATTTGTTTCTTCTGATGCATTTTTAAATGTTTCGTATGTGTAGAGTTTAGGCCCATGAAACGGTTCTTTCCGAAAAGGTGTAAGAAGCCTGTCAAACCTGTCTCATGCCCTATTTGCTGGTGAAAGCCTTGAGTGCTAATTTTCCAGTAATAACAAATCAACCTAATAGTAAGTCGGTCTCAGTTCAAGCAGCACTGGAAGAAGGGAACAATGATTGTTTCCTTAAAGATAAAAAACAGAAATCCTTTTTCAAGCTGGTGATTTCAGCTGTACCTGAGAACCAATTCCATTATAATGGTTTGGAACCTTACCTTGAGAGCATTACAAAAAGACACGAGACTTTCGAAATGAAGTATGAATGCTAAACAAGGCCTTTTAGGCATGCGCTGAGTGTTTCCTTGACGCTGTTCTGACCACCAGGCACTTTTAACCAGCCGTTCGTTGTGCAATATCTGTAATTTCAAATCGTCTTTTAAATATAATTTTCAGCATTTAGAGGAAAGAGTGGCAATTTCATGATGGTTAACCATAATTGTTCTGTTCCTAAATGCAAATTGCACTCACAGATATATAGGAATCCGAGAAATATCCATGGATGAGAGGAGTCGGGTTCGTACCATTCCTGTTTATACAAGCAAGTGGCGGCATTGGATAGAGCAGACACACATGGATGGGCACTTCTCATTTTACCAGTAGATGCAAAAATATAGTATAATTAACCGTCCATTGGACTTAGTCTGAAATGGGGGCTTATGGATTGGGTCTTGTCCGTGTGTGCATGCCTCCGTCCGCAACTGTATATCGGACATGGATGGACCGATTTTGTTCATACTTGGCACAAAGACAATACATGATGGTGTACGTATTTATATCACTTTGTTTTGAGATGCGATCAAAGATGGCCGATTGGTGGCCTTTTTAGTTGTACAAAACCTGATGTTGAACACTTCCTCAACCATTTCTCAACATGCATTTACTGATCTTTTTCAAACTTGGCACACACATCATGAATGATGGCTTGCGTTTGCACATCATTTTTTTTCCCCGAGATCAGATCCAAGATGGCTGACTGGCCATTTTGTTACTTAAACGTGTCCCCAACCATTTCTCGGACATGCATGGTCTGATTTTGTTCAACCTTGGCACAAGCATAGTAAATGATGGCATACACGTGCACCTCACTTTACTTTGCCATTTGATAAAATATGGCTGACTGGTAGCCTGGCAGCCTTTTTAGTTAAAAAATAAATAAACCCGGCATTAAATAAGTCCTCAACCATTTCTCGGACATGCATTTACCGATCTTGTTCACGCTTGACACACAGATAAATGATTGATTGCTTACATATGCATTATGCATGCCATTTTTTGTTTTGAGATTAGATCCAAAATGGCTGACTGATGGCCATTTTGTTCCATAAATGTGTCCCCAACCATTTATCGGACATGTATGGACTGCTTTTGTTCAAACGTGGCACAAAGTCAATCCATGAGTATACATATGCAGATTTTGTTTTATAATCCACCCAAAGATGGCTGACTGACGGTCTTCAACTCCGTAGAGCAAACTTATTTAAACCACGGGGGGCTATGGCATTTTATGTCTTTTTATCCTCACAGGAGGAGAGGGTATTGCATTTGGGTCCGTCTGTGTTTGTTTGTTTGTCCGCCCAGAATAAATATGATTTTCTCGGCAACCATTGGTCCGATTGACAGGATATTTCCACCATCGGGGCAACTCCACCTGTAGAATTTTTTAATGATAATTATGACATCATAGGTCACGTTGTATGGGTGCTATGATAATAATAATAATAATAATAATAAAGGAGTCTTATATAGCCCCATCAAGCAGAGTTAACGACCCTCATGGCGCTTTACATTATCATGCGAACGCACACACACCGCACACACATACACAAACATACACACACACAGACACACCTTCACTCTTGCCCTATTCCTCTCCCTCCCCATTCAAAACCCACAGATGTGTACTCCCCCTCCTCCTCCCCTCCCTCCCCCGCACATGTACACAGACATACTCTCGATCTCTGTCCCACCTCAAACTAAAGGGAAAACAGGACTTAGACTTTGAAAGACTTGTGAAACAGATAGGTTTTGAGGGAGGTTTTAAAGGCAGGAAGAGAGTCAACATGTCGAACAGAGGAAGGCAAGTCATTCCAGAGCAGAGGTGCAGCAAAGGAAAAGGATTTCTCGCCAAACGACTTGGTGCTATCTTAGAAAACCCGAAAAAAATTGCACCTCTATATCTCCGAAAGCGCCGCATAGAGAAAATTGAGACATGGCTCATTGTAAAGAACTCTCCATGCCCATGGGGAATAAAATGTTAATGATGTCATAGGTGCCTCCATTACGACGTCATGATTCGACAAGTACAAAACTTCATCCGACTCGACAAGTACAAAACTTCATCCGAACTCTCCATGGGGAATAAAATGTTGTTGATGTCATAGGTGCCTCCATTATGACGTCATAATTCGACAAGTACAAAACTTCATCTGATCAAGGTGAAATTTTTTGAGCGTCTCGGGATAAATTAATTGGTGGAGAATTTTTTTTTTATGACATAGTGTTACGTGTACCTCCGAGCCCCGAAAGGAGTCACGGCAGAAAGATGTGTTATAATGTGTGTCAATGACCAATGGTGAAACCACACCAACCAATTGTTACCAAAAACAAGTATTGTATTAAGGTCACACAAGTATAACAGCACAAGTACAATATGTTTCAATTGCACCACAAAAATACCATATAATTCCTATGATGGTACCATCAGTTTCTTATTCAATAACTCACTGTGCTCCAAGTGAGCGAAAAGAACATTCCCAAAGTCACTGTCCCGGGAAACCAAGCCAAAGTCGATCCACGCTCCGGTGATCGCAAGAAAAATGTCGAATCGAGACCAGAATCCAAGTCGCCTGACAGTCAACGCTGCCAAAGACGCGCAAAGGTGTACCCAAAAGGCGACTGGGAAATCACACCTTCGGGTATGAACGTTCAGCGGCTCCCAAACGAAGAACCACAAATTCCCAATCGAAATCCACGTTACACTCGCAAACCAGGCTAACGGCTGGGTGTGGTGAAATGGCTGGAGCGAGGTGAAAAGGCTGGAGCGATGCGAAATGGCGGGAGCGAGGTGAAATGACGGGCGGGCCCGTACTGGAGGCGTACCTGCTCTTCAACGATTGTCTTCGGAATCGACCGCAAAACCCGACACGAAGGTTAATCTGTCACAGCGATAACCACTCTGTCACAGGAATCCCTTTCCCAGGAAACCCAAAGTTCGCTCGTGACCCCCGTTCGTCAGCGTCTCCTCGAGACCTCAAAGCAGTTCGGCTTTTCTTCCCGACCTCACTTGTTCCGCTTTTTTTTTTCTTCCTCCTCTGCTTCCGGTTTCTCCAGATCGGGTTTCCGGTTTCTTTTAAAACACTAATTTTTACCTTTTGAAAACAGTTATCTCCATTTCACTTAAACGATTTAACAATAATAGTACATGGAACCAAAAATGCTTACAGTGGATGAAAACCACAACGACGGAAGTGACGAATCCGTAACACATAGGTCACATGGGTCGGCCGCTATCTTGGAGAAACCGAAAAACTTTGCACCTTTATATCTCTGAAAGTGCTGCATCGAAAAAAAATTGAGACATGGCTCATTGTAAAGAACTCTCCATGGGGAATAAAATGTTGATGATGTCATAGGTGCCTCCATTATGACGTCATAATTCGACAAGTACAAAACTTCATCCAGTCAAGATGAAATTTCTTGAGCAATCATCTAGGGATAAATTGGTGGAGAAAAAATAATGATGTAATCGGTCACGTGGTTTACCGCCATATTTGTTTTTAACATCGCTTTAAAAACCACTGAAAGCACACCCTGGCGCGGGTCTGCAATCTCTGATTGCTCTTTCTTGTTCTCCTTGTTTATCTTGTGGCTCTAGAATCAAACAACAACAACATGCAGTTTAAGGCCATTTTCCCTGCGAGAGCGGGGGTTAGCCTTGCGGTCCCCATGACGATCTAGAATCGAACAATAAATATATATTTATAACGACACTTGCAACACCCCACCCTCTCCTCTCAAACATTATTGATGGTAAATATATTGTTACGGACGCGGTTAAAGATGTTATATTTGCCGAGCGGAGGCTCCGCGACCGAACAGTGCTTCCCTGATTAAAACCCGATTTACCCCAAACTTTGGCTGGATTGCGCCACCGCTATTCAATCGGGAAAACTCTAAAGCGACCGAATGCAAAGAGGAAGAAGACGTACAGAAGAGTAACTGGATTTATTATTTACACACATATAAGCAAGAAGAAAGCAGTCACGTTTATTTATAGGGACATGAGACGCAGGTGACACAGTGAAATCTTTAGCTTATACAGACTTATTGTTACTACCCAGGACAGCACGAACAAAACAAACTCACGTACGCAAATGGATGGAAATTGCAGGCAGGAATGACAGGAGGTGGGTGGCTGGAGGAAGGCACGGAGCTGGCTGGAGTTTGATCCTGCACGGGACGTCAGGCTGGACCTCGACGGCCACCGATCCTGTCGTGTGCGCGGGGTAGCGGGTTGGAGCTGCTTGGTGGAGCCAAGCCAACGCTGCTGGTGGGGGGTCTGGCGTGACGGGTTCTCTCTCCCTCTCTCACTAACTCCAGGACTCTTTCTCTGGTGCTTAGTCCAACTCTTCCTCACCACCAACAACTCAACGCAACCCCTCCACTCTATGCAAACACTGACCACCACTGACGACCAACCCAGCTCTGACCAAAAAAACCACACACTCCGCTCTTGTCGTAGCTCATTCCGTCCAAGCTCATCTGCCTCGGGAAACGCCCTGCCGTGGGTTATATAGGCCCCGCCCCTCAACCTTTGCGAACCTCCCCGATCGCTCTTCCTCCGCCCTCTCTAGCCAAACCCCTGGCTCATGGTTGGTCGAGTGGGGCTGGCTCGCTCCTCCCCTCTATGACGAGGTGGAGACACGCCTTTCTTCTCCGACCCTGCCTCATGGTCAATGGCGGCAATTGGAGGGGAGGTAATTGCCAATCGACGAAAGGGGGAATGGAGGTTTTTGGGAATGGGAATGAAGGGAATCTATCTCTTTCACTTGGTGCAATGGAGTATTTAAGTTAATGGGAGACAAGGCCTTACCCTAAGACACGTAATAAGATATAAGCTATCGAACAGGGGTATTCTATGGTTGGCTGATGTGGATGCTTTATGGACTAATTACCGAGACGCCCTTTTTACCTTTATACAACTCTGGAGGCAGGAGGGGCCATATCCAACAATGTTCATCACCATCTCCAATATAATACAACACAATCAAAAAAATGCAATCCTCATATCCGCAACAATATTGTCATTTTTAACTTACCCTGTGCATTGACAAGCCCAATCGGCGTTATGACCTTCCCATCAGTGTTAATGTACAGATAGGGTGTCTGCCCTGATGAACCTTGTTGCTAGGTGTTTGTGTTTCTGTGCATTCTGAGGCAGATTGCGTCATTTCAAAAGTTGCGTATTAGGTAGCAATCGTTAAATTTAACCTGGCTGATGGATAGAGTTTGCAGCACCTCCAATGTAAACCGTTTTCATAGTGTCAAGTTTCAAATAAAAGGATTATCACTTGTACATTGAGATAGATTTTATTACGCCAAGCGAAAAGCGGGATTAAACAATTGGGTCACTTCTGTCCATCCGTCTGCAAATGTGAATTTATGATTTAAGATCAACTTCCTTTCAATTGAATGTTGTATTTTGAACACTAATCAGAAAATATACCTGTAGTTTTACCATACTTTGGCTCTGAAGCCGTCCCAATCGCACATGCGCAGTGAGATATTATTTCCCAGTAAAATATTGCCTCGCAGTCGAACAAAATCGATTATCATTCCAAACAGCAAACTTACTGTTTTTAAGGGCATCATAACAGGCACGAATAACTGTTGTAATGTGTTGAATAAGCTGGTGTAAAAGACGCTGCATCAACGGCGGTAAATTTACGCCATTTTTGTTTCTCCAACCTTTAATATCGTTATTTCATTTCAATTTAATTATAAACCTGAACTCCGTGTAACGCAAATCGCATCGCCTTTTTGGCACTTTCAAAACCCTTGGACAAAATATTACGCCATTTTACATCGTCTTGATCAGTCAAAATTTCTACTCGCAAACCATGCCCACATCCTTTTTTTTTTTTTTTTTTTTTTTTTTCCTTCAAGACTGCTGTCTAGCTAGCACAGGTGTTCTTTGAAGTCTAGTACAAGCATGTATTTTCGCTGAAAATATGCTTTTTTGCCACGTCTAAAGGGTCAACTTCGAATTCGAACAAATTCAGAACCTATGTGCTGCGATGGTGAGAACGGAAGGGGATTATGCATTGATCTCTACACCTATTGGATTGGATGTTGAATGCTGTAGTGTTGACACCACCGTCCGCCATCTTTGTTCACCCCAAAATGAATCATACAAGCACCCTCCACCACTGAATTAAATGCCTGCCGCACATGCAAAGCCAGTTAATGACTGTTCCAGAATGATCCGAGCCCAACATAGATAAATCGAGTACACACACCAAAGTTCTCTCTTGAAAATGAAATATTTTTAATTGTTTGCCCATGCCTGAACAAATTTACTAAATGAAAAAATCAATGTTGTGCTAAATATGTTATGTTGTGTTAAATACTGCTCTTGCAATAACAAAATATCCAGCAGTTTTGAAATCGTCAAACCGTTCAAGGGAAAAGTCAGTTGGTCAGGACGTGAAGCAATACCTTGTACTTTGTTTATAATTGTTTTTAGCTGTGACGAGCAGCTCGATGAGAGGACTGCGTTGTTGTTGTTGTTGTTGTTGGGGTGCCGTTTTGAATAGCGCATGCGCATACACTCGGAGGTGCGTTGGTATGAGGTAAGAACATCGCGGACTAAAATCGCGATTTGTTTGAAGAAACCAGAATAAATTTAGCAACAAAGACAACATGAATGTTTTCATATCAATCAGTAGCACACACAGTAACACAATAACACACACAGTAACACAATAACACACACAATAACACACAGTAACACAATAATACACACAGTAATACACACAAGCACACGCAGTAACACAATAGCACACGCAGTAACACAATAGCGCACACGCAGTAACACAATAGCGCACACACAATAACACAATAGCGCACACACAGTAACACAATAGCACACACAAACCATGCCCACACAGTAACACAATAGCACACACAGTAACACACAATAGCACACACAGTAACACACAATAGCACACACAGTAACACACAATAGCACACACAGTGACACACAATAGCACACACGGTGACACACAATAGCACACAATAGCACACACGGTGACACAATAGCACACACGGTGACACAATAGCACACACGGTGACACACAATAGCACACACGGTGACACACAATAGCACACACGGTGACACACAATAGCACACACGGTGACACACAATAGCACACACGGTGACACACAATAGCACACACGGTGACACACAATAGCACACACGGTGACACACAATAGCACACACGGTGACACACAATAGCACACACGGTGACACACAATAGCACACACGGTGACACACAATAGCACACACGGTGACACACAATAGCACACACGGTGACACACAATAGCACACACGGTGACACACAATAGCACACACGGTGACACACAATAGCACACACGGTGACACACAATAGCACACACGGTGACACACAATAGCACACACGGTGACACACAATAGCACACACGGTGACACACAATAGCACACACGGTGACACACAATAGCACACACGGTGACACACAATAGCACACACGGTGACACACAATAGCACACACGGTGACACACAATAGCACACACGGTGACACACAATAGCACACACGGTGACACACAATAGCACACACGGTGACACACAATAGCACACACGGTGACACACAATAGCACAGACAATAGCACACACAGTAACACACAATAGCACACACAGTAACACACAATAGAACACACAGTAACACACAATAGCACACACAGTAACACACAATAGCACACACAGTAACACACAATAGCACACACAGTAACACACAATAGCACACACAGTAACACACAATAGCACACACAGTAACACACAATAGCACACACAGTAACACACAATAGCACACACAGTAACACACAATAGCACACACAGTAACACACAATAGCACACACAGTAACACACAGTAACACACAGTAACACACATACACATACACACACGCACACAAACAATAGCACACACAGTAACACAATAGCACACGCAGTAACACAATAGCACACGCAGTAACACAATAGCACACACAGTAACACAATAGCACACACAGTAACGCAATAGCACACACAGTAACGCAATAGCACACACAGTAACGCAATAGCACACACAGTAATGCAATAGCACACACAGTAACACAATAGCACACACAGTAACACATACACAGTAACACACACATCTCATTTTTTCATCCCTGTTCCTCAAAATTCCCTCTCTTTTACACACACACACACACACACACACACACACACACACACACACACACACACACACACACACACACACACACACACACACACACACACACACACTTAATTAATTGATTGTACAGTATCGGTTGTTCCTAAACTGAAATATAAATAATTTAAAGGATTGTTGTAAATGATGTTAATTTTACAACATCCCATATTCAATTTTATTTAAATTGTAAACCTCAAACATAGTTTCTCCACCTAAAGCAAGAACCTTAACCTGTAAGCAATTGACTCGTTTCCCGACTGCATGGATCATCAGCTGGGGACCAAAAAGGGGACCAAAAAAACAACAACAACCACGGTGCCCGAAAAAGGCCAACCCCCGCTTTGCGGGGAAAAATGGCCTCTAAAGGTGGTTATTTTTTTTATGGATCATCAGCTGGGCACCGTTCTTCCTCGAGGTTTCGATCCTTTCAGCCCAGGACCTCTCCAAACGGCGGATCCACAACCTCGATCATGGATCCACATCAATAGATGGTACATAAGTAGATCCACAACCTCAGTTGCGTCCAGGCAGTCAGTCAACCCATCAATGCAACATCACTTATTCCAACTTTACTCGCAATAGGATTTAATGTGTTATCATATATTTATAACTTTCCTTACACACTCGGTAATATGATAATATCATTAAATCATTCACATCTTACCCTTAAATACATCAATTTACCAAACCAACATGACCACACCACCTACCTTTCTATCAAACTGTATTTCGAATGCTCAAACTGTCATTTATAACGGTTTTTTGCATGCTGCCGTATCCTAGCAACCACTGATTCCTAGCAACATTAATTTGTAGTATATTTAATTATTATATTGTACTGTATTTACATAAAGATCTCATGAATAATATTATATTGTACTGTACTTGTATTATATTGTACTGTAATATAATATTATATTGTACACTTCGAATGCTCAAACTGTCATTTATAACGGTTTTTCGCATGCTGTCGTATCCTAGCAACCACTGATTCCTAGCAACATTGATTTGTAGTATATTTCATTCTTATATTGTACTGTATTTACATAAAGATCTCATGAATAATATTTTTTATATTCGTATTGTATTTTACTAATTTGATTTGGTGCCTTTTTGTGATATTAAAGAAAACTTGTTTTAATCTACCAACTGCAGCCCCCTGTGCTAACATACGTCTGACTAGTTGTTGTAATTTATTGACCAGTTCAGAGCTGTGTGTGGTTGCTCTTGCAGTCCTAATTATTTCACCTGCAACCGTACCATAAAATAGCTTTTTGGGAATGTTGCTGTCGAAGAAAGGCATTCGGACAATGTGGAATGGAAATGCATCTCGTTTATCAAATAATTTGGCGTGAAATTTATTATTATGGATGTCAATTTGTAATTCTAAAAAGGAAACTGAAGTGGAAGATTGGTTTTCCTTTTTTATTTCAAGGTCTTTTGGATATATATCGTCATGAAGCTGCTCAAATATAAATCCATCATTAATTGCCAACAAATCATCAATGAACCTGAAGATGTTTCCGCATCTTCGTGCAGTTGTTAATTTATTCCTGCACATGTTCTGGACCCAATCAAACTCGTACATGTGCAGAAACAAATTTGCAAAGAAAGGGGCCGGATCTGAACCCATGGGTATGCCCACTGTCTGCTGGAGTATCTTGTTGCCAAATGTAAAGAAACTGTTGTTTAGCAGAAATCGGATACTTTCTTTGAGTTTACTTTTTGAAAAACTGCATGAATATTGATTATCCTTTACAGACCAGTGTGCTCTGTTTTGATATACATTAATGTCTACTCTATTACCTCCTGCAAATGCTTTATCTATTGCTCTGTCCAATGCGGTTACCAGCTTGTCATGTGGAATGTTTGTGTACAATGTGGAAAAATCAAAGGTTGAAAGACATTTTGCTTTACCCTTGTTATTAATGTTGTGGACACTGTCGATTACCGGTTTGGAATTGTCAATGATCCAGAATTTCTTAATACCAGAATAAAACTTCACTTTTTCATGGTAGTTTTTAAAGCATTTATAGATTAGTTTCATTGCCGCTGTAATACTGCCCGACAAAGGTTTCAAACTACATTCTCTACTTGCGATGATGAACCTCATCTTACAAGGGTGTTTGTGCATTTTTGGGATCCAGTAAATGAATGGTAATTTATGGTGTTTATCCGGAACGAGCAGTCTTCTCACCGGAGTGATTTGTATGGTGTTGTATCAAGTCTGTTTTGTTATCGTTACTTATTTTGTAGGTCTTTGAAATTCCCGTGTCTAAGCCCAATTCTTCCAAAAGTGTTTGAATGTAGAATGTTTTACATACAAATGCAATATTATTATTTGCTTTGTCAATTGGAACAATAACATATTGTGTTTGAAGCTGTCTTAAGCAATCACATGTCTCTGGATTGTTTAAAATTGCCTTTGGATTATTGATTCAAACTTTTCTTTTCAAATCAACAACTCTCCTTTTCACATGCTTCTCTACCTCCTCCAACCATAAAGCCATTTGTGTGTTTGGTACTTTATGTTTATCAATTTGTTCTTTCATCCATTTATGATGTGGATCTTTGAATGCAGAATGTTCACAATTACAATGATGTGTGTTATTTAGCCATTCCTCTGCATCTATGGATTGTACAATGTACAGTGTCCTTGTAGTTGAAGATCTTTCCCCGAATTGAATTTCCCAAAGTGTACACAACGCTGTTGTATTCACCCGAGTTCATCCCCACCGTACAAAGCAACATGAAGCTCACTCTGTTCAATACCCGGTCCCTCAACAACAAAAGCCACATCCTGAACGACTACATTTTGGACAATAAACTGGACTTTCTCTATCTCACTGAAACCTGGCAACAACCTCTGGGCTACTTCTCACTCAACCTCACTACACCCAATGGATATTCATACATCAATAAACCACGCTCGGAGGGCCGAGGTGGTGGAATTGCCATAATTCACCGACAGGACATCAAGACCAGCCTCATCTCCATCTCATCTGCTCCATCATTTGAACACCTGGCTTTTAAACTCTCTGGTCACACACAGTCAGTCATGGCAGTCGTCTACCGCCCTCCCAAACCACACCCATCATTCCTGTCTGACTTCTCTTACTTTCTGACCCAGCTCTGTTCCTTCTCCCCCTCAATCCTCCTCCTCAGTGATTTCAATATCCACATGGACTCCACTGACTTCACAATAACCACTGACTTCACTGATTTACTCACCTGCTTTAACCTCACTCAACATGTCAACTTTCCTACCCATAACCGTGGTCACATTCTCGACCTTGTCTGCTCTACTGGACTAATTTTGCACCATCTCTCTAGCTCCGACCTCACCCTCTCTGACCACTTAGCCATCACTATGACCATCAACATCCCCACCCCAGCACCAAGGCATTATCGCATTATCAACTTCCGTAAGCTAAACTCTTTCACCTACCTCATTCTCATCCACCCTCTCTGAAAAAATGTCCACTTCTCCCGTCGTTGACCTCCACACCCCTTCTGACCTCACTGACGACTACAACCACACTCTCTCCTTCTGCCTCGACCAGATTGCGCCTATAAAAACCAAAACAGTTTCTTTCACCCATTCTGCTCCCTGGTTTACCCCTGAACTCTGCCTGATGAAAACTCGTGCTCGCCAACTTGAAAGACTCCGCAATAAAACAGGTCTCACAATTCACTCCAAAGCCTACAAGGACCACCTGCAGCACTACAAAGATGCCCTCTCCCACGCCCGCTCCGCCTACTACTCTCAAATTATCCACTCTGGCTCCGGAAACCCAAAAGCACTCTTCTCTACAATAAACAAACTCCTCAGCCCCCTGGACACCACCACCCAGTCATTCACAGTAGACAACTGCATCTCCTTCCTTTCATTCTTCCAAAGCAAAATTGACAACATCTACAACAGCTTAACCACCACCGCACCTGCTCCCCCTCAAACCACCTGCCCCCCCTTATCCTGCCAACGCCTGTCTCAATTCTCCCCAGTCTCCCCTACTGGGGGAAACTCTCTGAACTCCTCATAGGAATGAAAACTGCCACCTGCACTCTGGACCCCATCCCCTCCAGCTTTGTCAAGGCCTCCCTTCCTGCTCTCTCTCCACTTATCACTGCAACAATAAACGCCTCCCTGTCTACAGGCATCGTCCCACCATCCCTCAAAATTGCTGCTGTTACCCCCATTCTGAAAAAACCTGGACTCAACCCTGACACCCTAAATAACTTCAGACCCATCTCCAACCTACCCTTTCTGTCAAAAGTTTTGGAACCATTCAACTCAAACATCACCTCTCTGCCAATAACCTGTATGAAACATTCTAATCCGGATTCCGCTCCAACCACAGTACTGAAACTGCTCTCCTCAAAATCACCAACGACCTTCTCCTCTCCTCTGACGCCGGCAACCTCAACATTCTCATCCTCCTCGACCTCAGCGCCGCCTTTGACACCATCAATCACACCATCCTCCTCACCCGACTTGAAACCACCTTTAACATTACCGGCACTGCCCTCTCTTGGATCAAATCTTACCTCTCTGACAGACGCCAGTTCATCTCCATCAATAACTGCAAATCCCCCACTGCTCTGCTCCCCCAAGGTGTCCCCCAAGGTTCAGTTCTCGGCCCCCTCCTCTTCATCCTGTACCTGTCCCCCCTTGGTCACTTAATCCGCCGTCATGGTCTCCAATTCCACTGCTTTGCCGATGACATCCAGCTTTTCATCTCCACCAAGTCAATCTCCACCGCCACCCACTCTATCCTGACAAACTGCATCACTGAAATAAAATCCTGGCTTCAAATCAACTTCCTCAAACTTAACTATGATAAATCTGAAATAATCATCATTGGCCCAAAAACGCTCACCAAATCCACCCATAACTTCGCCCTCAACATTGACAGTTTCCCAGTATCCACCTCCCCTCACATCCGGAATCTTGGCATCATCTTTGATCAAACCCTCTCCTTCGACAAATACACGAAACAAATCGCAAAGACAGCCTTCTTTCACCTGAAAAACATCGCCCGTCTCCGTCCATCCCTCTCCTCCACGGCTGCAGAAACCCTCATCCACGCCTTCATCACCTCCCGCCTGGACTATTGCAACAGCCTCCTCTATGGTTCACCCTCAATAATCATCAATAAACTCCAATACATTCAGAACTCCGCTGCCCGTCTACTCACCCATTCCCGGACCCGTGACCACATCACCCCCGTCCTTTATAAGCTTCACTGGCTCCCCATCCCCCAGAGAATCCAGTACAAAATCCTCCTCTTGACCTACAAAGCCCTCCATAACTTGGCTCCATCCTACCTCACTGACCTCCTCTCCAGACACACTCCCATCCGCATCCTCCGCTCTGCTGGCGCCAACCTCCTGTCCCCCCCCCCCCATCCAGACCAAATTCAGATCCTGGGGGGACAGGGCCTTCCCCATCGCTGCTCCCACCCCCTGGAACTCACTACCTCACACCATCAGAGACTCCTCCTCACTCACCACATTCAAAACATCACTCAAGACCCACCTGTTCAACACTGCATTTAACATTTAACCCACAGCATTTAACCCCTGACTATCTCTTCTCCTTCTCCTTCCTTTTGCTTTGATTATTTACCTATTTATTTTTGTCTTTTTGCACTTGTTTTTTGTACTCTGTCAAAGCGTCTTTGGGCTTCTTGAAAAGCGCTATATAAAATAAATGTATTATTATTATTATTATTATTATTGTTTCTGGAAGTTTACTCCACACTTCCTTATGTTGAAGTATTTTCTCCATATTTATCATTTCCACCCCTTTGTTATCAAACATAATTTTGATGATATCATTGTCATTTCTACGATTCACTTTTTTAGGTTTCTCTTTATACATTTTATGATCAATCATGCCCAGAATTGCTTCCATGTGTTGGATTGGGAGTTCCTCTTGATCGTCCTCTTCCATTCATCTGTTCACGATTTGCCAAACTTCTTTCAGTTTTTTTTTTTTTAAAGTATTGATCTTAATTCTGCTGCTTAATTCTTAATTAACACACACAGTAACACACACACAGTAACACACACACAGTAACGCACACACAGTAACGCACACACAGTAACGCACACACAGTAACACACACAGTAACGCACACACAGTTACGCGCACACAGTAACGCACACACAGTAACGCGCACACAGTAACGCGCACACAGTAACGCGCACACAGTAACGCACACACAGTAACGCACACACAGTAACGCACACACAGTAACGCACACACAGTAACGCACACACAGTAACGCACACACAGTAACGCACACACAGTAACGCACACACAGTAACGCACACACAGTAACACACACACACAGTAACACACACACACAGTAACACACACACAGTAACACACACACACAGTAACACACACACAGTAACACACACACAGTAGTTGCTGCTGTACTCATTTATTTTTCTTCTTTTTGATTGATTTATGGCTGGTATTCATTTAATTAATATATTTTGTGACGTGTATTGATTTACCGAGTTATGTCTATTGTATTTGTTTAGGTTCGGTTTGTTTACGTAAAGTTTCCGAACATCATCATCCCTCCCCCCCCCCCAGGAATGCATCTTCGATTTATAACACTGTGTCTATATGATAAAAAAATAATAATAATAATTTTTTTTTTGCTGTACGCGCTGCTTTCCTGCAATGCATATAGTTTGTACAGCGAAGAGTGCCAGTATTGATACAGTAATGGTTTTCGCAATTTTATTTTGTCTGGCAATTTGTCCCCTCAAGTTTTTCAGATTATCACTTGGTTTTGCTAAAAACAGACCCATGCCCACCACCAATATTCAGCATGGTAAGTCTGTTGATGTTTGTTGTTTTTTATTGTTAAAGATGTTCATTGTCACGATGCTTTAGAGCACTCTGAGCATCTCGACGTATATGAGGACCAACTTTCTTCAGCGTCGGGAGAATTATAGGGTTTGGGGAAAGATGTAACGTTTTTTAGATGTAAGATGTAAGATGTAAGATGCATCAACGTTTTTTTTTTTTTTTTTTTTTTTTTTTTTTTTAACATCAACAATATAAACGTTATCACTCTAGACATTGGCTATGAATGCCTCCCCCCTTCAGCCCTGTGTCTATGTTGTTTGTGTGTCATTGCCTTTAGTGTTACGGATTCGTTGCTTCCGCCTTTGTTGTTATTATATACTTGTAGGATTTTTAGTTTGTTAATATTGTTGGTAACATTTCTGTGTGAAATGGAGATGACTTTTGTAAAAGGTAAAAATTAATCTTTGTGAAGGAAAAAGGAAAACGCGGCAAAGAAATCGGAAGAGGGAGAGGAGACTCCATGAGAGATACAGCCGTGAGTCGCATCGAGGCTGTGAGCGGACTTTTTGATATTGGTCACGAATGAGTTGAGGCTTCCTGTGAAAGGCATTGCCCACAACATCGTCCTATATTGCAATTGCAATTAAACCTGCGTCTCAGGTTTTATTACCGAGCGTGAGCTATTGTTGGCGGGAAAGCAAGAGCCTCCATTACAGGCCGATCGGCCAATTTTTTCCTCGAAGAGGCCGTCTGCCTGGTGCTTCATGTTTTGGCGTTGTGATTCCCATATCGACATCATCGTGTGGATTGCCGTTGGTTTCGATATCGGCTCAATTACCAGATCGACCTCTCACCTCGTAACTCCTCGTTCGCAGCCACGCCGATAACTGCCTGTTCTTGTCGTTCTGCATGACTTCAACCTTCACCCAGCGTGGAGATTCATGCATGGACTTTGGGGAATGTTAGTTACATTCCACTCACGTTTGGCGTATCATGGGTTTATTCCTTTGAGAGCATTGGGGGAATGATGGTACCATCATATGTATTGTTCATTTGATGCAAGTGATATTATCATTGAACTTTAAGAGTGTCATTATTGTGTATGTGAGAGTTCTTAATACAATTAATTGTTTGTTCTACACAATTGCATTTGTGTGGTTATACCATGGTTTATTAGAACACTCAAAATAACAAATCTTTCGGCTGTGTTCCCGCTCGGAAAAAATTGGCCGTACCACCGCTTTTTGCTCGAAACCTGGGCATTTGATGTCCCAATGTTATGCCCTGAAAAGGGGAAATCGGGATAGGAGTCAGGCTAGTTCAACTCCGAATGCGTTGGCCAGTGCGAAAATCGTCCTTGGAGGACAGTGAATTGTGAAGGTCCCCGTGCCACCCTTACTGCATCAGAGAACGACCTTGTCCAAGAGGGTTATAAACCTTTCATTTCCAAGGGGGTTGTGTCACTGGATGGGGACCTAACTAACCAGAGACCTGTTAGGGTATTGAGGGACATGGGAGCACATCAATCTTTGATGCTCGAGGGCATTTTGCCATTGTCTGAAAAAACTGCAACTGGGGTTGGTGTCCTCTTGCAGGGGGTTGGTGGCTTCGTTAAACCTCCTCTTCATGTGATCCATTTAAAGTCTGAGTTGGTGTTAGGACCAGTCATCGTAGGTTTACAAGCCACTCTTCCTGTGGAGGGAATTTCTTTTATTATCGAGAACGATTTGGCCATTGGTCAGGTTTCAGGTAATCCAATGTTGGTTGAAAAGCCCAGTATGGAAAATAACACAGCACAGTTGGAGCAGGAGATTCTGGGTATCTTTCCATCTAGTGCAGTGACTCATGCTATGGGTAAGAAAGCGCTCTGAAGAGAATGAGAAAGAAGGTGATGTGGATTTGGGTTGCATATAGAGATATTGGAGGAAAGGTCTGGGATACACGGTAGGAAAGGGAGTGACAAGCAACCTCATGATAAGGTTTCATCTGGACCAAAGGAAAAAAGGGAGTGTCTGTCGGCGACATCTGGCAACGAGGCTGAACAAAAACGGTGCTTGTACGAAAGAGACTTGTTGAAGAGCAACACAGAGATTCTGAACTCCGGAGTCTGATTGGTAAAGCCATTACAGAGGAAGGAGGCTATGAAGGTACCTGTTGGTTACTTCATGAAAGGGGAAATACTTATGAGAAAATGGAGATCTGTGCACGAACTTTGGGGAATGTTACATTCCACTCACGTTTGGCGTATCATGAGTTTATTGCTTTGAGAGCATTGGGGAATGATGGCACAATCATATGTATTGTTCATTTGATGCAAGTGATATTTTCATGGTACTTTCTTTAAGAGTGTTGTTATTGTGTATGTGAGAGTTCTTTATGCAATTAATTGTTTGTTATACACAATTGCATTGGTGTGGTTTTACCATGGTTTATTGGAACACTCAAAATAACAAATCTTTCTACCATGTTCCTGCTCGAGACTCTGAGGGGCACCGTAACCGGAGTTTGGGGAGGTAACACGTAACATTAGGTACACGAGCCCTTTTCTTCATGAGGCTTAATCACATTTACTTTGAAGTATTCATATGAAATCTCCATGATGCCCTTCATAGCAATCTACTGTATGTGTTTGTCTTGTAACGAAGTGACGTTTTCCTTTTCAGAAAGACTCATGGGACTTGGTGGCAGCTTCTATTTGTAGTGCACTAAGGATGCTGCTTAACCATCGATATACCGCTCTTCTCTGGAGCCTTTTGCACACACAATGCTATTTTCAGATTTTATGACCTGTGTCTGCTTCAGCGGCATCCATAAGCTTTCAGACAAAGTGTAAAAGGGTCTTGTAAGTCTCGTCCTGCCCAGCTGTGCTGAACATTGGCTGTGATTTCTTCTCTCTGATATTTCAGCCATTCTTCCACCAGCTGGTTGAGCCAACCCTGTATTCTTGCTGTTCCTTGTCTGTTCACTGTAACTCTGCTTACATAGCAGCTTCATCTCACACCGTCCACCTTTCTAACAACGCTGCATTTCCTCTTCGTCTGAATTCCAGGCTCTTTCAAATATCTGTCCGAGCTGTGAAGCACCCTCCCCCTCACTCCTCTGCCACCTCACCACTTCTCCATTTCTCCTTTCCTCCCTTAATCCTTCCTCCTTTTCTCCTCTGTCACGTTTCCTTTTTTGTTTTGGTTTTTTTTAGCCTTGTCCTGTGTATTTTCATGCTCTATTTCTTATTTGTACAGATCATTATCCCCATGCTTAAAAACAAAGACGAGGGGAAAATTGTAATCTGCTCCATCTGTCTGTCTGTCCGTCATTACCTCCTCCAAAACAAAATTTGGTTGTGCAGAAATTCACCAAACTTGGTAGTTTTGATCATTACATGGAAAGAAGATGTGAGAGGCGTATAATATTTGGCCCTGCCCCCTGGGGCTCTGGGGTGGGTTTAAAAGGTAAACTCCCAAAAAATACAATTACGGGCACATTTTAAAACATTTTTTGAAGAGATTTTGTTTATGCAATCAACATTGGGGGACATATGAAATGTTTAACGATCTTTTTTTGTATTTGACCTCCGGTTCATGCCCCCAGGGGGTGATAAAGGGCTCACATGGGTCACAACCTCAGATTTTTAACTCAACTGGGCTATGTCCAGCTGAGTTTTTGTCAACACCCAGTGTCCGTCGTCCGTCTGTCTGTCGTCTGTAAACAATTCGACGTCTACGCTCTAAAAGTCACAAATATTGATTAAATTTGATGAAACTTGTTATGCAGCATCTTTAAGACATAAACTAGTTTGGGATTGCATTTGGGCTTTGCATGCCCAAAAATGGGCGCGGCAGGGTGGCCATATTGAAAAATCAATTTTTGTCAATCTGGTACTTACTAATGTAGCTAGAATGCTGAAACTTGGTGTGTAGACAGTGAAGATCCGGATCTGTGTCTGAGATTTTTTTTGAGTGATTCTTCACCGCTGAGAGATGGAGCCAAAGTGATATATGGCACAATATCTCAAAGTTGTGGATGGATTTGGATGAAACTTGGTGAAGACCAAGTTGTGGATGAAACTTGGTTAGGCGACAAGAACAAGCAATTCGATTTTGGTTCAGGTCCGAATGCAGATACAGCTTATCAGTGGGATACAAAACATAAACTGTTCAGCCTGGCCGAGGTATGCTCGCTACTAAGTGCCGTTCTCGTTCTTGATTAATTTCTCCCCTTCGTTGATGCCATTTAATTTTGTCACTAATTTTTTTTCATTTTTACTCTTTTTGGGGTTTTTATTTATATTTTTCCATAAGGCACTGAGGTTTAATTTAAAATGAAAGTGCTATTTAAATAAATAAATAAATTGATTTATTTGAATGATAATTTGTTGTTTGTCATCATTGTCCCTTCACAAAGTAAAATTGTGTGCTATTTGGTTCTATGGACCATTGTCATTGATAAAATTTTGAAAATTGGGCTGAAAAGTAGTTGATTACGTTTGATACACTACTTTAACATCTTTTTCATTTGACAGCCAAATAGGTTTCCTCCAATGCATAATGTATCTGTAATTTATATTCCTAATTAATTATACTCCTGTTTTTTATTTTTTGCAAGTGTGCCTTCAGATTTTTTTTTTTTTTTTCTTATCACCGAAGACCTTATGTTTTCCGGTTGTCTGTACAACTGTCCGGCCGTCCGTGATAGGTTTTAGTTATCGCGATAACTTGAGAACAGCTGAAGGGATCTTAGTCAAACTTGGTGCAGGTATGTATAAAGTCAAACTCGGTGCCCATTTCATGAAGCTCCCGACGAAAAGGTGCTGTGCTGACGTTTCTTTCAGAGGCAGCTTGGAACTCTGTAGTGAGTGTTTTAACAGAGGAAAGGCGTTTTTTTTTCTTTTTTCTTTTTTTCTTTATGCGCTCCAGCACTCGGCGGTCCCGTTCTGTGAGCTTGTGTGGCCTACCACTTCGGGGCTGAGCTGTTGTAGCTCCTAGACGTTTCCACTTCACAATAACAGCACTTACAATGACCGGGGGGCAGCTCTATCAGGGCAGAAATGTAACGAACTGATTTGTTGGAAAGGTGGCATCCTATGACGGTGCCATGTTGTCACTGGGCTATTCAGTGCGGCCCATTCTACTGCCAATGTTTGTCTATGGCGATTGCATGGCTGTGTGTTTGATTATATTATTCCTGTCAGCAATTGGTATGGCTGAAACAGCCAAATCCACTCATTACAAGGGGTGTCCGCATACCTTTGGCCATGTAGTGTATATATATATACAGACTTGGCATTTAATATGGAATATTTTTTTTTTTCTTGACTTGGGTTTACTTTCTGAACTCAGTATATCAATCTGGTGAGTTTATTTTACCCTTCGGTGATGTCTTTGTTGAAAGAACCATGTCACTGATTGTCTTTCACAGCAAGAAGTCAATAACAGGATTATATCACAGGTGGCGTGGCAAGATGTAAGGACAGGTACATTTGATGATTGGCTTCACAATCGGGTATATAAGGGTTGTTGCATTCTGTATTAGTGGAAAACAACTGCTGCACGTCTACAAAAGTTATTGCCGCTTCCTCTGGAGATGGTCCGTCAACTCGACAATGCTATTTGTCATGGAGTGGTGGCTTTACGAAATTACGGCATGAAACAGCGTGCTATTGCTCGGCAGTATGGCATCACTCAAGGTCATTAGGTCAGGTGTCAAAGATCCTGAAACGAAATGCTCAGATGGGTGTCCCTACTCCAATACCGAGGCCAGGACATCCCCGCAGAACCAAAAGGAGGGATGATCGCCAGCTGCACCGGTTAGTCTGCAATGGCCGTACCAAGTCATCTAATCGGTTTAGGGCTGAGTGGCAGCAACTGACAAATGTGCCTGTATCCAGAAGGCTAGTCAACCAACGACTGGTTCAAGCAGGCTATCGTGCCAGGCGTCCCCTGAGAAAGCCACGCCTGACCAGACAACACCGCCAGCGCCGATTGCAGTGGGCCAGAGAGCACCGTCAATGGCAGCCAGGACACTGGAATCACGTGATCTTCAGTGACGAGTCTAGATTTCTGGTCTATCGTCCAGATGGCCGCGTCCGAGTGCGCAGACAAGTGCATGAAGCCCACAACGAAGATTGTTTAGTGCCAAGAGTCCAAGCTGGAGGTGGTGGGGTGACCGTTTGGGCTGCTTTTCATGCAGGGGGCAAAACTGACCTGGTTGTTCTGAATGGAAACCTGAACCAGTTCAAGTACAGGGTCATTCTGGAAGAAACATTGCTTCCATTTGTTCGTGCAGCCTTTCGAGGAAACTTTGTCTTCCAAGATGACAATGCACGGCCTCATCGTGCTTGCATGATCCAACACTTTCTTGCTGACCGTGGTGTAGAGCATATGGAGTGGCCTGCCATGTCCCCAGATATGAATCCGATAGAGAACTTGTGGGCAGAATTAACGCGTCAAATCGACAACTTGGACCAGCAGCCTACCTCTGTGCGTGAATTGCAGCAGTCTATTCTCACTGCATGGCAAGCGATTCCTGTCCAAACCTTGGCAAATCTCGTGAACAGCATGCCTCGACGTGTACGTGCTCTCCTGAATGTTCGTGGGGGTTACACGAAGTACTGAACTGTAATTTTACTGTCCGTAATCCTCGTCATAATTTAGCTTTTGTTTTTGTTGAAAAAAATTTGGCTAATGTGCAAAATAAAGAGATACTTCTGGAAAACGTACAGAAGTTTAACACAGTACTGTCTGTGAATTGAGTTAGATATCAGTTTACATCACTTTCAAGGATCAATTTATTTGCTTTGAAATGTCAAATGTGGTTTTTGTTTCTTTTAAAGGTCACATTAACAAAATCCAGAATAATTTCAACATAATTTCAATGAACTTTTGGTTCCAAGTCATCTTGAAAAGTAAGTTCACCCCCACAAAAAAAAAAATTCCATATTAAATGCCAAGTCTGTTTATACAGTCACGTGAAAAAGTAAGTACACCCCATGTAAAGTTTTGACTTTTTCAACATATTTCAACATACAGCTATTTGATCTTCATTTCAACAATATTGATAGATAAAGGTGATATAATATAACAAATATCATGAAACATTTACATTTTGTAGTCCATTGTATAATTTAAATAAACATAAATGCAAATTTTGCATGTGGAAAAAGTAAGTACACCCTTGGCTCTAATAGGTGGTATTACCCCCTTTGGCAGAAACAACCTCAAGTAGGCGTTTCTTATAACTGTCTACCAGTCTCTGACATCGACTGGGAGAAATTTTTGCCCACTCCTCCATGCAGAATTCTTTCAGCTGTGCGATGTTTGAGGGGTTTCTTGCATGCACAGCTCGTTTCAAATCCCCCCACAACATCTCGTGGGATTTCGATCCGGGCTTTGACTTGGCCATTCCAGAACCCTCCATTTCTTTCTTTTCAGCCATTCCTTGGTGGATTTACTGGGATGTTTAGGGTCATTGTCATGTTGCAAGGTCCACCTTCGGTTGAGCTTCAACTTCCCGACAGATGGCCTCACATTATCCTCAAGCACCCTCTGGTACAATGAGGAATTCATCGTGGATTCTATGATGGTGAGCTGCTCAGTCCCTGATGCAGCAAAGTGGCCCCAAACCATAAAATTTCCACCACCATGCTTTACAGTTGGTATCAGGTTCTTGTGGTCAAATGCTGTCTTTGGTTTTTGCCAAACATGTCTTCTGGTACTGTGGCCAAATAGCTCTACCTTTGACTCATCTGTCCAGAGCACATTGTTCCAGAAGTGCTGGTCTTTGCCTTGGTGTTCATTGGCAAACTTTAGTCTTGCCCTGATGTTCTTTCTGGACGGCAACGGTTTCCTCCTGGCACACCTCCCGTGTAGATCAAATTTCTGCAGCCTCTTTCTCATGGTAGACGCGTGCACTTTGACATCAACAGTGGCAAGAGCGACCTGTAGGTCCCGTGATGACATTCTGGGTTTCTTAGAGACTTCTTTCAGCATCTTGCGGTCTGCTCTCGGGCTGAACTTGCTGGGGTGGCCTGGCCTGAACAAGTTGGCAGTTGTTTGGAATCTTCTCCACTTGTAGATGATCTTCCGGACAGTCGAATGATTTATTTCAAATTGTTTGGAGATCTTTTTTAATCCCTTCCCAGACTCATAGGCATCTATAACCTTCTTTCTGAAGGCCTCAGAGAGCTCTTTTGATCTCGGCATGGTGACGCCGCACACTTCAACAACAAAGAGCAAACCAAACTAAATGTCTGAGGTTTAAATAAGACAGGATCCTCCAAGATCCTCTCTAACGATGTTCTAATCATTTGCACCTGAGCTGGTGCACCTGATTCTAATTTTAGGTATTTGAAGTAGTGATAAATGTAGGGGTGTACTTACTTTTTCCACATGCGAAATTTGCATTTCTGTTTATTTAAATTATACAATGGACTACAAAATATAAATGTTTCATGATATTTGTTATATTATATCACCTTTATCAATATTGTTGAAATGAAGATCAAATAGCTATATGTTGAAATATGTTGAAAAAGTCAAAACTTTACATGGGGTGTACTTACTTTTTCACGTGACTGTATGTACATATATATATATCCACATACATACACCGGTATATATATCCCTTTTTTTTCTTTTTTTTTTTCTCTTCTCTTTTTTTTCCCCCTCTCTGGAGTGTCCCTTCTCTGGGTGTCCTCTTTGTTTTTTGGAGTGTCCCTCTCCAGGGTGTCCTCTTTGTTTTTTTTTGGGGGGGGGGGGGGGCGACTCACGATGAGTAGGAGCGAAGCCCCATGGGCTGATTTGCATTTGTGGGCAGTTTTGTGAACTTATTTTCTTCTTCTTGAAATCGTGGCTTTAAGTTGCATCTGGATGTAAAAATTCAATTTTCTAGCCCACCTAAAAAGTACGAAACATTTATGAGTGAGTTAATCATTCAGTCAGTAAAAGGGTGGCAAGTTGTCATATGGGCATAAAAAAATAGAGTGAGACTTTAAGCCTGCAACATGGAAGGAGTGTGAAAGATTACATCTCTGGTTGCTTCCGGATATAGATTGATCTTGCAATTATAAACAGTTTGTGAAGGGAGGGACTTTTGCGAATGTTCTCTCTCCGAAGATATAGAAATGGGAAAGTAGAGTGAAAGGCGGGAAGAAAAGCCAGTCACCAGTTGCTTTGCTGATTGCAGTGTCTGCTGGATTGTTGCGTTTATCACTTGTGCTTTACCTACCTGTAAAAGAAACTCCTGCCGGTTTGGATTTGGATTTTTTTTTTTTTTTTTTTTTTTTTTTTTTGTTTTGTATACAAGATCGAGGCTCGTGAAAGAGCTAACAATAATCACAAAAAAGACAAACCGACACACAAAACACAAAAAACAAGGGGAGCGGCAGACAAGATGGGGAGAGAGGGGGAAGGACACAAACACAACATTTGAGAGCAGGGACATCGGGAGGACTTGGGGGGAAGTGGGAGAGGAATAAAAACATATGAACGCTGCAAGGACTCTGGGGTGAATTACCGGGGGTAGAAAAGATCAAGGTTTTCGATGGGGGAAGATAAGAGATGGTGGTGAACAGCTGTTTTAAAGACCTGGAGGGAGGAGTGGGATTGAATGGAGTGGGGGAGTTTGTTCCAGAGGCGGGAGAAAAGGGGAATGAAAGAGTGAAGGTGAGCAGAGAGCCTAGACTTTGGCAGTTTAACCATAAGAGGGTTGCAGGCAGATCTTGTGCGACCTGAAGGAATATTTGGGGGGACAGAGCACAGAGAGAGCTGGGGGAGCAAGGCCAGAGAGGAGTCGGTAGAAGACAGAAAGACCACCAACCTGCCTGCGGTGAGTGAGTGAAAGGCCCTCGGAGTTGACTACATCGCAGGAGATTCCAATGATTCTGAAAGCTTTGGCCTCAACAGCGTGAAGCCGAGCAAGGTGTGAGGCAGGAGCACCAGCCCAGAGGGGGGAACAGTATTCCATTGAGCTGCGGATGAAAGCCTTGTATGTGGTGAGGAGCTCAGGTGTGCCAAGGAAGGACTTCGCACGACGGAGGATGCCCAGTCGGCGACTGGCTTTGGAGGCCAGCTTGGAAATGTGGTTTTCCCAAGAAAGATCATGGCAGATAGTGAGACCCAAAAGCTTGAGCGACAGAACTTCTTGGAGAGGATTGTTGAGAAAGTAGATGGGAGGGTTGTCCAGTCGGTCCTTTCGGAGAGACATTGTAAGAGTGTGAGATTTGTCAGGATTGAAAGACATGTTCCACTTGTTTGACCAGTCTGTGATTTTGTCCAGGTCTGCAGAGAGTGAGGAGGCTGCAGACTGCCGATCTGAGGGATGAGGAATGGAGCGGCAGATAGTGGAGTCATCAGCAAAGAGATAGAGAGGATTTTCCAGAGAGTCGGAGAGGTCATTGATGAAGACCAGAAATAGCACAGGGCCCAGAACACTGCCTTGGGGAACTCCAGCCAGAACAGGAAGGGAAGATGAGAGAAATCCATTCAGGGCCACACGTTGCCTACGACCAGAGAGGAAATCCGCAAGCCATGAGTGGAGATTTCCCTGAATACCATAGGAGGTGAGTTTGGTGAGCAGAGCTGGGTGCCAGACTGTATCGAAGGCACGTGATATGTCCAGTGAGACAGCTCTGATTTCCTGTTTGGCATTGAGGACCTCCATCCATTGTTGAGACAGCAGAAGCAACATGTCCAGAGTAGAATGACCTGGTCTGAATCCAAATTGATGATCAGAGATCAAGCCATTGGAGAAGAGGAAGGATTTGATATCTGAAGCAATGATGGATTCCATGACTTTGCTGATAATTGGGAGCAGGCTGATTGGTCTGTAGTTGCAAGGATCTGTTTTTGCACCTTTTTTGTGTAAAGCGGTAATGTTTGCTGATTTCCAAGATGCTGGCAGATGACCTTGAGCAAAAGAGAGGGTGAAAAGAACAGAGAGAGGGTGAGATAGAGCGGCAGAGCAGGATTTTAGGACCCGTGGGCTGATGCCATCTGGGCCAGTTGCAGAATCAGAGTCGAGGTTTGATAAAAACTTCTCCACCTTGTCAGGAGAGAAGGACACAGAGTCCAGGAGCAGTTGGGTTCGACTGGGAAAGGTGGGAACAGAGAGAGATGGGTTTGGGACACAAGATTTTGAGGCAAACACAGAGTTGAGGCATTCGGCTTTGTCACGTGCGGTGTCAACTGTGTAGCCATTTGAGGTAAGGGAGGGGATGGAGGGGGAACAAACACCAGAAACGGATTTGACCAGACGCCACCAGGATTTGGAGGAAGGAGACAGGTTTGAGAGTTCAAACTTGAGTGTGGAGAGATAGTGCTTCCTGGCACTCCTGAGGGTAGAAACACACTTGTTTCGAGCTTGGTGGAAGGAACTGAGATTGCCTTCAGTTGGATTTGCCTTCCAAGAGGCAAAGGCAAGTTGTTTCAGGGCAACTGCCTCACCACAAGATTCAGTGTACCATGGACGGGAGGAAGGGTAAGACAACTGAAGACGAGATGGGATAAATCTGTGCATGAGAGAGAGCAGTTTGCTTTGGAAGAATTCCCAGGAAGAATTGATGTCAGAGGCATTAGAGATGGGAGACCAGTCCAGTTGATTGATGGCTGCTTGCAGACCGTGCCAGTCGGCCTGAGTGAAATGCCAGACTCGTCGGCGCTGAGGAGGCTCTCTGAGAATGGCCAGTGAGATGTCCACTTTAACAAGCACATGATCAGAAGAACCGATTGGAGCAGAAGAAGAGCAGCAGACATTTGCAGGGAAGTTAGTCATAACCAAGTCCAGAAGAGAAGATACTCCATTGACTGAGATCCGGGTTGGGAAATTGACAGATTGTGTCAGTCCCAATGAGTCGCAGAAGTCCTTTGCTGAGGTGCCATGGCTGGTGAGAGATGAACCCACACCCAGCCAGCTGGCATGATGACAGTTGAAGTCACCACATATGAGGAAGAGAGAGTTTGGATGAGTTGATAGAAGTTGGTCCATGTTGTCCGACAGAGAAATGTAAATGGAGTCATCACTGTTTGGAGGACGGTACAGAACACATATGAACAAAAGGTGGGAGCGGAGAGGAAGCCGTAGCCAGAGGTACTCCTGTGGGTGGGGTGGAGAGAGGGCAGTGCAGGGAGAGTGAGGAAGAGAGTTTTTGATAAAGATAGCCACCCCACCACCAGGACGAGGATCAGGTCTATCGTACCGGAGGAGGGAGTAACCAGGAAGAGATATTAAGGAATCAGAGACATCTTGAAGGAGGAAAGTTTCTGTTAAGCAGATCAAGTCTGGATTTTCAGAAGCAACCTGAATGGAGAGATCAATCAGGTTTGAGCGAAGGCCCCGGATGTTTGAGGTCCATACCGTTAGTGAGGAGAGATGGGGAGCATCGGGTGCAGGACAGGGGAGGGGAGGGGTAGGGTCAGATGAAGGGTGAGAGGGGGATGTAGGAAGAGCAGTTGATAGTGTGTCAGAGATTACAGAGGAGTTACAAGAAAGGGAAGGATGAGGAGGACGAAAGGTTTGATGGTGATGGAATGAGGCACAGTGAGTTTGTTTGAGGGGGGGCAGAGGAAAGTAGAAGGTTGGGGGAGGTGGGGGTATGACATAGGAGGGAGAGGAAGTGGGGAGGAGGCAGCTTTGAGAAGGAGGTGGGAGGAGGGAGAATTTGGGAGGGATGGTTGGGGGGGAGATTTGAAGGGGAGGGGCAAGGTGGGAGTTTAGAAAGTGGATGATTAATGAAAGATGCACATATATAACAAATTGGGTTTGTTGTGATTTTCAAGTTAGCGATTCGTTTAAGAACGATGGAGGAGGGATGGAATGAATGAGAATTTAGAGCATGGAGTGATTTGGAATCATAAGAGATTGAATATTTTTTTGAAATGGAATGAGATGAAGAGGAAATTGAAAGGAGCCTTTTAAATAAGAAGAAAAACAGCGTGTTGTAATAAACCACTGAATAAAACAATGAAGGGGATAGTTGAAACATATTTAAACAGAACTGTGAAGAACAATCGTATATTCACAAAAATACCAATGGGGAGAGGAAGCCTAGCGCGACGACCACGAGTCACTTGAACAGGGCAAAAGGTGGAAGGCAAGGGGAAAATGGGGGCGGGGCGAGACAGCGCACGTGGGCAGAGGCAAAAGCACACGAGGAGAAAGGGAAATAAAAGTTTTTTTGGTTGTTTTTTTTTGTTTGTTTTTTTTTGGGGGGGGGGGGGGGTGTGGGGGTTACAACGTTAGACAAATAGTAGATGTTTGGTGAAGCTTGGTGGAGAAGGGGAAATCAAAAAAGCGAGCAAAACAGCGAAGGAATGAACAACCTTCGACGGGGGAAGCCTGAGGCTGCAAGGCCTTGCTCGCGACGCGGCAAACAAGCGATTAATATATGAAAGATAAACACCAAGAAACTTCCAAGGGGGACACTATAAGTTCACACACCGAACGATAAATACAGTTTCGACAAAATACAATTGTGAACAGACTTAACTTTGAAAAACGTGGAGACCGTGTGGACCGTCGAAAACCCCTGACCACCGTCTCCAAGATCTCGCGAGATTGATTAAGAACATTAGATTGTTTTTTACAGGTGGGAATTTGATTGTTGTTTTGTACATTCCAACCATGCTCCATCCCCTACCTAAGTGAAGGAAGATGGTCCCTCTTGTTAATGTACACTACCGGTCAAACATTTTAGAACACCTCAATTTTTCCAGTTTTTATTGAAATTTATGCAGTTTAATGTCTCAATGTACTCTGAAATTAAGCATAGAACAAATTTAAACAATTGGAGATAAAAAAGAAATCATAGAATCATTTTGTTTATCAAAATTAAATTAAAATTTTTGACACTGTAAAGTAGCCACCTTTTGCAGATATAACCGCTGAACACAATCGTGGCTTTCTTTCTACAATGGAAATCAAATATTGTTCGGGAAGTTCTTCCCAACACTGTTGCAGAAGTTCCCACAAATGTGTTGCACTTGTAGGTTGCTTTGCTTTCACCCTTCTGTCCAGTTCATCCCAAACCAGCTCGATGAGGTTTAAGTTTGGAGACTGTGCTGGCCATTCCATGATTTGAAGCCTACCGTCTTGTTCTTTTTCTCAAAGGTAGTTTTGACATAGCCTGGAGGTGTGTTTAGGGTCATTATCTTGCTGTGGGATGAAACCCTGACAAACTAGGCATATACCAGAGGGTATTGCATGGCGCTGCAAAATGCTGTGGTAGCCCTTTTGGTTCAGGGTGCCAGTCACTCTGTGCAAGTCGCTGACTCTGGATCCAGCAAAAGGGCCCCCAGACCATCACGCTTCCTCCTCCATGTTTGACAGTTGGTGTCACACACTGAGGAACCATCCTTTCGCCTTCTCGACGGTGTACAAAAACCCTGCGTGATGAACCAAAGATTTCAAATTTTGATTCATCGGTACATAAGACCTTCTTCCAGTCTTCAGTAGTCCACTGGCGGTGCTTCATGGCCCAGGCAAGCCTCTTTTTCTAATTTTGCCATCTTAGCAATGGCTTTCTTACTGCCACTTGACCTGTCGAGCCTGCAGCCCGAAGTCTTCTCTTCACAGTTGAAACTGAGACTTGCTTAATTCGACCAGTGTTAAGCTGTGCTTGAAGCTGTTGTCCTGTGAGCCGCCTATCACGCAAGCTCTTGACTCTCAGAAACATGTCTTCTGATTCTGTTGTGGCTTTGGGTCTGCCAGACCTCTTCCTGTCAGTTTCCTCCAGTTTCCAATATACTACTTCTCGCAGTGCAATATTGTCCAAATAATGCTTCAGAGGGTGTAATAACAGTCTGTTCCAATACTGCTTTTATACAGACAGGGGGTTTGTCATCAAGTAATCAGCAGAGGTTGGGACACCTGTAGGAATAGTTGGCATCAACTTTCAAGGCTTAATTTACTTACATTGCTGCAGAACAGCTGTAAGTTGTTAACTCATTACTTATTCCCTGAAGAAGGCCTTTTTTTTTTTTTACAATATAACTGTGCAATTTACATTATTTTCCCGTTTTTGCTAACCTAAACTTTTTTCTTTTTCTTTTTTTTACCTCTTGCAGTTTACTGCTTACCTTTGTACCATTTCAGGTTATTCACTGGACATTAAACTGTGTAAGTTTCAATGAAAACTGGGAAAATTGAGGTGTTCTAAAACTTTTGACCAGTAGTGTATGAGCTTCAATTTTTAGCTGTTGATCATTGTGTTCTGGTTTGTACCTAAACAATTGTCACTGGATTAGAAAGATAGTTTGGAAGTGAAGCATTTGTCCTTGAGCTGTATATTTTTGCTTTAATTCCTCACCCAACTATTAACTATCGCCCTGGTGTTATAGATGGCATGCATCAAAGAATGTGCTGTCCATCAGGTGGTATGTTGAGTTGCAGAACCCTTTACCAGGTGGACGTTGAAGACCTTCGTGTATTTTAAGAGTAGGCAAGTACACTGGCATCCTGGCCAAGTTCTAAATTCCAACCCGAATCAAATGGGGGGCTTGGAATCTAGCTTATGGAAGACTTGCACCAATCAGACACGCTTTATGAGTGAGAAACACCAAAACTATTGGGATGGTGTACAAGATAATGATTGTGCTTCCCACTGTTCAAGAATTGCATGTATTGAGGATGAGGAAAAGGTTTGATTAGAGGTAATTGATTGTGTTTTTTTAGTATTGTTATTTTGACTCTGGAAAAAGGCATGAAAACGTGTCCTGTTGTTTTTATGCCTCTTTTTTTTTTTTTTTTTTTTTGTATACAAGATCTAGGCTCGTGAAAGAGCGAAATAATGTGCTGTCCATCAGGTGGTATGTTGAGTTGCAGAACCCTTTACCAGGTGGACGTTGAAGACCTTCATGTATTTTAAGAGTAGGCAAGTACACTGGCATCCTGGCCAAGTTCTAAATTCCAACCTAAATTCCAAAATCTAAATTCCATCTCTGTGATGACGTTCGGGTTGTCCGTCCGTCCGTCTACGTGCTAAACCTCGTTTTTCTCAGCAACCATATTTCCGATTGAGACGAAACTTTCAGGGTAGGAGTGACACCCATGCAGAATGTTTTTATGATAATTGTGATGTCATAGGTTATGTGGTATGGCAGCCATCTTGGATTAAAAGGAAATAATTTAAAAAACATTTCTCAGAAACAGCTGAATGGAAAACTTTGAAACTTGGCACATTGTCAAGTACTCCCAATGGGGAGCAAAAGCATCATAATAATGACATCAAAGTGGTATACCAGCCAAAAATGTTTGAATCGAATTCCTTGTCCTAAAAATCTGAAATTGCATGCACATGATCTATGACCCATTTGTATTGAAATATTAAATTTATGACATAATAGGTCACATGGTTTGGCAGCCATATTGGATTGAAGGAAAATATTAAATAATTATATCTCTGAAACCGTTCACCCTATTGAGGCAAAATTTTACAAATATGTAACAGCACTGTTGCATATAGTTTGAAAATGATTGTCATAGGTCACGTGGTTTGGCAGCCATCTTGGATAGAAAAACGAACCTTATCCGATCAACACGAAACTTCACAAACATGATCCCCTGCCCATACATATGCAGAGTAATGGCATCTACCTGTTGTGGGACTATGCAGAGGCATATTGGCGACACAGTCGCATTGTTCTAGTTTATTCTTTAATCAAATTTTTTTCATTATAAATCGATAATGACCTTGTGCCATAATTTTGCAGGAAGAGTGATGCTGAAGTGTGGCTAGAATGCCATACGTAGATCGTCAAGGCCGCATTTGTGGCTTTCTTGATATCGAAGACACTGAAAACAGTGGAAAGTTTCTGCGACGGTACTTCATTCTTGACAGCAAGGCCAATGGCTTGTATTGGTTCATGGACAACCCACAGGTAACTTATTTTCCAATCATCTTTATTTGCTTTGGAAAATATAGCAATTTGATTTGTAAAATTATCTCGTCAGGTACTCACTATTCATGCCAATAAAATAAAACTATACATCAAGTTTATTTCAGTGACAGAGTTGATTGAATTACAGTGAATCAAATAACCATAGTTGGCCTCACCCTTGAGGGGATGCGAGACTATTGCAACGCATCTGTCTTGTCTGTGTCCGTTTGTAATATTTTCGCTTTTAAAATGTTTTTCTCCGCAACCGCTTGTCCGATCGATGCGAAACTTTAAATATGGGAAAGAGCCCTGATGAATAATGTGTTATTGATAATGCTGATGTCATAGGTCACATGGTATGGCACCCATATTGGATTAAAGGAAAACAATTGGACATCTCCAAAACTGCCCAATGAAAAAAAATTGAAATTTGGCATGTCAAACTCTCCATGGTGTATTTTGGGTAATAACAATGACATCATTGGTGAAGTGGTATTCCAGCCATAATTGGTTGAATCTAAATTCTTATCTGAAAAATATGAAACTTCATCTATCTGATTTCCGACCCGATGTGAGTGAAATATTTGAATTTGTGATGTCATCGGTCACGTTGTCTGGTGGCCATATTGGATTGAAAATAAAACGGCAAAAAAAATCTTCTTCTCCAAAACCGCTTAACAGATCGCTGAATAACTTCATACATATGATCGACTAGCCATGGGTAAGATATTTTGAAATTTATATCGTATCCATTTTCATCGATGTAATTCAGCCTTCATGTGCACAAAGGTGTTTTTTTTGTTTTTTTTTGTATACAAGATCGAGGCTCGTGAAAGAGCTAACATTAATCACACAAAAAGACAAACCGACACACAAAAAACAAGGGGAGCGGCAGACAAGATGGGGAGAGAGGGGGCTTATTGTTATCCTATTATATTATCCTAATTATGTTAAATATCCTAATAAATAAATCAATGAAGCTATGGATAATGGCATTGTACGTAACCTAATAAGGTGCATGGATGATATGGGTATATGGGCTATAATTGCAGTGGGCAATAATAGTAGCGTGTTCAGAAAAGTGAAGGTATCTTTGTTCAGAATGAGTGCTTGAGGCAAGACGAGTCCCGTTCCAGTTACACTCACCTGAGGAGAGGGTATTGCATTTGAGTTTGTTACTTGCCGGAAAAGATTCCGGCAAGTATGTTGATCTGTTTGTTTGTTACTTGCCGGAAAAGATTCCGGCAAGTATGTTGATCTGTTCGTTTTGTTACGGATTCGTCACTTCCGTTGTGGTGATTTTCATCCACTGTAAACATTTTGGATTCCATGTACTATTATTGTTTTCAAAAGGTTTATTCTTTATGAACTGTTTTCAAAAGGTGAAAAAGTTAGAGTTAAAAGAAACCGGAAACCAGATCGGGAACCGGACGACGAAGAGGAAAAAAAGAAAAAAGAAGGCGGTGCGAGTGGAGTCTGACAAGAAGCATAGTTGCTTTGCGGTCCGGAGCGAACTTTGGCGAGCAAGAGTCGCGAGTGAACTTTGGGTTTCCCAGGAAAGGGATTCCTGCGACAGAGTTGTTATCGCTGTGACAGATCAACCTGCGTGTCAGGTTTTGCGGTGGATTCTGAAGAGAATCATCGTCATCATCGTCGTGCCATTACGCCACGAGACCGGGCTGTCGGCCATTTTGACCCGCGTGCTTTGCGCAGTGCGCAAGATCTTTGCTTCGCTTATGCCGTTCTCACCGCATTCAGACGTATCTGGTGTGTGTGTGTGTGTGCAACGCGGATTTTGAAGGTAAATCTGGGGTTCGCCGACTGTGAGCGGCAGAACGTCCATACCCGATGGTGTGATTTCCCAGTCGCCTGGAGGGCGCCTTTGGATTTCCCAGTCGCCTGGAGGGCGCCTTTGCACAGCTTTGGCAGCAGGACTGTTACTGCCAACCCAACGGGATTCTGGTCTCGATTGGACATTGATCTGACGATCGCTGGAGCGAATCCACTTTGGCTTGAAGCCGGGAATTAGAGACATTGGGAATCTTCTTCTTTCCGCTCACTTGGAGTACAGTGAGTTATATATTACGAAACTGATGGTACCATCATAGTGTTACATATTTATGTGAATGTATGTGAATTACCATTCAGGTCTTTGCTTATCCGTGTGTAGTATATTAAGTTGTTGTGTAGTTGTTGTGGTTGGAGGGTCAGGAGCCCTTCTGAAAGAGTGGCCGGAAACGGAAGTGACCGAAAAGGGAAGAGAAAAAAGACACGAGGTAAAAGGAGGAGGTTTCGTCTTCCTCGCCCCGCTCCGAAAAAAGGTGGAAGCGACCTTGCGCTGCGTGGACAAAGCGGCGTTCCGAAACCCGTCTGGCGAGAGGAGTTACCTGGACGTGTAGCTACCTTTTGACCCGTCAAGTCACCGTGAGTTCGTGCACGGAACCAAGCGTCCGGCACAGTTTGCCCCGTCTACAAGGACGCGTACGGGTCGCACGTTGGGCCTCGCGCGCGTTGCAAACCGCGCTTGGTTTTTCCCCGTCTACAAGGACGCGTACGGGTCGCACTTTGGGGCCTCGCGCGCGTTGGAAGCCGCGCTGGGTTTTGCCCCGTTGCTTGGCAAGGAGGTGTGCGCTGCAGCAGCTGTCCCCGGTACGAGACGGCCCGTTTGGAGCACGTCCGCCCGGGGTTCGTTCAACCGCCCGTGTGCGGAGAAGAGAGACATTGGGAGAGACATTGACCACGGAGGGAGTCAGGAGTGGGGCTCACGTGAGGAATGTATAAGATGGCCATCTTAGAGTTAGTGTAGATGAGTTTACATCTTTGTGATATTGATTGCTGATTGTTGATGGTTGATTGCTCGGGGAATATATCATTGATTATTCCGGATCCTTGGTGTGGGGTTTCCTTTTGATTGGAATTCCTATTGATTGCGTTGCGAAAGCTCATATCTATAATACTACTTGCTGGCGAAGGTCCTCTCACGGTCCGGGGGTCACCGAGACCAGGTAGTCACCGAGGGGACCACGTAACAATAGGACACATATTGATTGTACTTTTGATTACTATTATTGTTGTACTGTTATTCTTGTGTGATCTTAATACAATATTTGTTTGTGAGTAACAATTGGTGTGGCTTCCCCATTGATCTTTGACATACAGAATAACACATTTTTCTACCGTGACTCCTCTCGGGGCTCGGAGGTACACCGTGACCAGGGGGTCGGGGAGGAGCACGTAACAGTTTGTTACTTGCCGGAAAAGATTCCGGCAAGTATGTTGATCTGTTCGTTACTTGCCGGAAATGTTTTTCCGGCAAGTATGTTGATCTGTTCGTTACTTGCCGGAAAAATTTTCCGGCAAGTATGTTGATCTGTTCGTTTGTTACTTGCCGGAAAAGACTCCGGCAAGTATGTTGAGCTGTTCGTTTGGCTGTTTGTCTGTCTGTCTGTTTGTCTGTTTGCAGCACTACGTCTACACCGTTGCACGTAGAATCACCAAACTTTGCACACGTATTTGTCTTGCCCTCTAATATACTGTGCCCAAATGATGACGTCATCGGTCACGTGGTTCGGCCGCCATCTTGGAAAAACCGAAAAATTTTGCACCTCGATATCTCAAAGTGCTGAACAGAAAAAATTGAGACATGGCTCATTGTAAAGAACTCTCCATGGGGAATAAAATATGTTAATGATGACGTCATCAGTCACGTGGTTCGGCCGCCATCTTGGAAAAACCGAAAATTTTTGCACCTCCATATCTCCGAAAGTCCTGAACAGAAAAAATTGAGACATGGCTCATTGTAAAGAACTCTCCATGCGGAATAAAATATGTTAATGATGACGTCATCAGTCACGTGGTTCGGCCGCCATCTTGGGAAAACCGAAAAACGTTGCACCACTATATCTCCAAAAGTGCTGAACAGAAAAAATGGAGACATGGCTCATTGTGAAGAACTCTCCATGTGGAATAAAATATGTTAATGATGACGTCATCAGTCACGTGGTTCGGCCGCCATCTTGGAAAAACGGCAAAACTTTGCACCACTATATCTCCAAAAGTGCTGAACAGAAAAAATTGAGACATGGCTCATTGTAAAGAACTCTCCATGGGGAATAAAATATGTTAATGATGACGTCATCGGCCATGTGGTTCGGCCGCCATATTTGTCCTAAATGGCCAATAAAAAAGTATATTCCGGCAAGTCCTCGGTCTCTGACCGATTTTTCATTTGTCTGTCTGTTTGTCTGTCTGTCTGTTTGCAGCACTGCGTCTACACCGTTGCACGTAGAATCGCCAAACTTTGCACACATATTGGTCTTGCCCTGGAATAGACTGTGCCCAATTGATGACGTCATCGGTGACGTGGTTCGGCCGCCATCTTGGAAAAACGGCAAAACGTTGCGCCACTATAACTCCAAAAGTGCTGAACAGAAAAAATTGAGACATGGCTCATTGTAAAGAACTCTCCATGGGGAATAAAATATGTTAATGATGACGTCATATGTCACGTGGTCGGCCGCCATCTTGGAAAAACGGCAAAACTTTGCACCACTATATCTCCAAAAGTGCTGAACAGAAAAAATTGAGACATGGCTCATTGTAAAGAACTCTCCATGGGGAATAAAATATGTTAATGATGACGTCATCAGTCACGTGGTCGGCCGCCATCTTGGAAAAACGGCAAAACTTTGCACCACAAAATCTCCAAAAGTGCTGAACAGAAAAAATTGAGACATGGCTCATTGTAAAGAACTCTCCATGGGGAATAAAATATGTTAATGATGATGTCATATGTCACGTGGTCGGCCGCCATCTTGGAAAAACGGCAAAACTTTGCACCACTATATCTCCAAAAGTGCTGAACAGAAAAAATTGAGACATGGCTCATTGTAAAGAACTCTCCATGGGGAATAAAATTTGTTAATGATGACGTCATATGTCACGTGGTTCGGCCGCCATCTTGGAAAAACTTAGCACCTCTATGTGTCCAAAAGTGCTGAATAGAAAAAATTGAGACATGCCTCATTGTAAAGAACTCTCCATGGGGAATAAAATATGTTAATGATGACGTCATCGGTCACGTGGTTCGGCCGCCATATTTGTCCTAAATGGCGGATAAAAAAGTACATTCCGGCAAGTCCTCGGTCTCTGACCGATTTTTCATTTGTTACTTGCCGGAAAAGATTCCGGCAAGTATGTTGATCTGTTCGTTTGTTACTTGCCGGAAAAATTTTTCCGGCAAGTATGTTGATCTGTTCGTTTGTTTGTCTGTTTGTCTGTCTGTCTGTTTGTCTGTTTGTCTGTCTGTTTGCAGCACTGCGTCTACACCGTTGCACGGAGAATCGCCAAACTTTGCACACATATTGGTCTTGCCCTGGAATAGACTGTGCCCAATTGATGACGTCATCGGTGACGTGGTTCGGCCGCCATCTTGGAAAAACCGAAAAACTTTGCACCTCTATATCTCCGAAAGTACTGAACAGAAAAAATGGAGACATGGCTCATTGTAAAGAACTCTCCATGGGGAATAAAATATGTTAATGATGACGTCATATGTCACGTGGTCGGCCGCCATCTTGGAAAAACGGCAAAAATTTGCACCACTATATCTCCAAAAGTGCTGAACAGAAAAAATTGAGACATGGCTCATTGTAAAGAACTCTCCATGGGGAATAAAATATGTTAACGATGACGTCATATGTCACGTGGTCGGCCGCCATCTTGGAAAAACGGCAAAAATTTGCACCACTATATCTCCAAAAGTGCTGAACAGAAAAAATTGAGACATGGCTCATTGTAAAGAACTCTCCATGGGGAATAAAATATGTTAATGATGACGTCATCAGTCACGTGGTCGGCCGCCATCTTGGAAAAACGGCAAAACTTTGCACCACGATATCTCCAAAAGTGCTGAACAGAAAAAATTGAGACATGGCTCATTGTAAAGAACGCTCCATGGGGAATAAAATATGTTAATGATGACGTCATCAGTCGCGTGGTCGGCCGCCATCTTGGAAAAACCGAAAAACCTAGCACCTCCATATCTCCGAAAGTGCTGAATAGAAAAAATTGAGACATGGCTCATTGTCAAGAACTCTCCATGTGGAATAAAATATGTTAATGATGACGTCATCGGTCACGTGGTGCGGCCGCCATCTTGGAAAAACGGGAAAAAAAATCACCTCCATATCTCCGAAAGTGCTGAATAGAAAAAATTGAGACATGGCTCATTGGAAAGAACTCTCCAGGGGGAATAAAATATGTTAATGATGACGTCATCGGTCACGTGGTTCGGCCGCCATCTTGGAAAATCCGAAAAACGTTGCACCTCTATCTCCAAAAGTGCTGAACAGAAAAAATTGAGACATGGCTCATTGGAAAGAACTCTCCAGGGGGAATAAAATATGTTAATGATGATGTCATCGGTCAGGTGGTTCAGCCGCCATATTTGTCCTAAATGGCCGATAAAAAAGTAAATTCCGGCAAGTCCTCGGTCTCTGACCGATTTTTCATTTGTCTGTTTGTCTGTCTGTCTGTCTGTCTGTTTGCAGCACTGCGTCTACACCGTTGCACGTAGAATCGCCAAACTTTGCACACTTATTGGTCTTGCCCTGGAATAGACTGTGCCCAATTGATGACGTCATCGGTGACGTGGTTCGGCCGCCATCTTGGAAAAACGGCAAAACGTTGCGCCACGAAATCTCCAAAAGTGCTGAACAGAAAAAATTGAGACATGGCTCATTGTAAAGAACTCTCCATGGGGAATAAAATATGTTAATGATGACGTCATCAGTCACGTGGTCGGCCGCCATCTTGGAAAAACGGCAAAACTTTGCACCACGAAATCTCCAAAAGTGCTGAACAGAAAAAATTGAGACATGGCTCATTGTAAAGAACTCTCCATGGGGAATAAAATATGTTAATGATGACGTCATAGGTCACGTCGTTCGGCCGCCATCTTGGAAAAACGGCAAAACTTTGCACCTCCATAGCTCTGAAAGTACTGAATAGAAAAAATTGAGACATGGCTCATTGTGAAGAACTCTCCATGTGGAATAAAATATGTTAATGATGACGTCATCAGTCACGTGGTTCGGCCGCCATCTTGGAAAAACCGAAAGACTTTGCACATCCATATCTCTGAATGTACTGAATAGAAAAAATTGAGACATGGCTCATTGCAAAGAACTCTCCATGGAGAATACAATATGTTAATGATGATGTCATCGGTCACGTGGTTCGGCCGCCATCTTGGAAAAACCGAAAAACTCTGCACCTCCACATCTCCAAAAGTCCTGAATAGAAAAAATTGAGGTATCGCTCATTGTAAACAACTCTCCACGTGGAATAAAATATGTTAATGATGACATCATCGGTCACGTGGTTCGGCCGCCATATTTGTCCTAAATGGCCGATAAAAAAGTACATTCCGGCAAGTCCTCGGTCTCTGACCGATTTTTCATCTGTTTGTCTGTCTGTTTGTCTGTTTGCAGCACTGCGTCTACACTGTTGCACGGAGAATCGCCAAACTTTGCACACATATTCGTCTTGCCCTGGAATAGACTGTGCCCAATTTATGACGTCATCGGTCACGTGTTTCGGCCGCCATCTTGCAAAAACCGAAAAACTTTGCACCTCCATATATCCGGAAGTGCTGAATAGAAAAAATTGAGACATGGCTCATTGGAAAGAACTCTCCATGGGGAATAAAATATGTTAATGATGACGTCATCAGTCACGTGGTTCGGCCGCCATCTTGGAAAAACCGAAAAACTTTGCACCTCCATATCTCCGGAAGTGCTGAATAGAACAAATTGAGACATGGCTCATTGGAAAGAACTCTCCATGTGGAATAAAATATGTTAATGATGACGTCATCGGTCACGTGGTTCGGCCGCCATTTTGGAAAAACAGAAAACTTTGCACCTCAACATCTCTGAAAGTGCTGAATTGAAAAAATTGAGACATGGCTCATTGTAAAGAACTCTCCATGGGGAATAAAATATGTTAATGATGACGTCATATGTCACGTGGTCGGCCGCCATCTTGGAAAAACGGCAAAACTTTGCTCCACTATATCTCCAAAGGTGCTGAACAGAAAAAATTGAGACATGGCTCATTGTAATGAACTCTCCATGGGGAATAAAATATGTTAATGATGACGTCATCAGTCACGTGGTTCGGCCGCCATCTTGGAAAAACCGAAAAACTTTGCACCTCCATATCTCCGAAAGTGCTGAAAAGAAAAAATTGAGACATGGCTCATTGTAAAGAACTCTCCATGGGGAATAAAATATGTTAATGATGATATCATCGGTCACGTGGTTCGGCCGCCATATTTTTCCTAAATGGCCGATAAAAAGTAAATTCCGACAAGTCCTCGGTCTCTGACCGATTTTTCATTACTTGCCGGAAAAAATTCCGGCAAGTATGTTGATCTGTTCGTTTGTTTGTCTGTCTGTTTGTCTGTCTGTTTGCAGCACTGCGTCTACACCGTTGCACGTAGAATCGCCAAACTTTGCACACATATTGGTCGTGCCCTGGAATAGACTGTGCCCAATTGATGACGTCATCGGTCACGTTGTTCGGCCGCCATCTTGGAAAAACTTTGCACCTCGATATCTCCAAAAGTGCTGAACAGAAAAAATTGAGACATGCCTCATTGTAAAGAACTCCATGGGGAATAAAATATGTTAATGATGACGTCATATGTCACGTGGTCGGCCGCCATCTTGGAAAAACGGCAAAACTTTGCACTACTATCTATCTATAATTCCAGTAATCTCTGTTTGTACGTTTGTTTGTCTGTGACCGCTGTTTCTCGACAACCACGGGTCCGATATACTTTTAACTTGCCAGGTATATTGCTGGGGACCCGAGGATGTGCCTTTTCAAGGTTTCATATTAATCGGACAATTACTTACCGAGCTATGTCCAAAAAACGATTCAACCAATCAGAGAGCAGCGAACTATCGCGTGTGCCGAACGTGGCGGACACACGCTGCCTCGGATGGCACATTTGAGAGCGTATTCATTTATTTCACGTTTGCAAACTATGTTGGCGTTAAACTATGTTTTAAAACTAATAAAAACGAATTTGCGATTCATTCGCTTTCCTGCGCGTTTGTGCACGCGATGGCGATTTCTTTACCAAACTCCGGAAGCCGTTCGCTTTGGACCAAACCATTTCATGTAAATAGAGGGGGGGGATATAATTTTAGATATAGATATAGTACGGGCAATGCCCTAGTATCTCCAAAAGTGCTGAACAGAAAAAATTGAGACATGGCTCATTGTAAAGCACTCTCCATGGGGAATAAAATATGTTAATGATGATGTCATCAGTCACGTGGTCGGCCGCCATCTTGGAAAAACGGCAAAACTTTGCACCACTATATCTCCAAAAGTGCTGAACAGAAAAAATTGAGACATGGCTCATTGTAAAGAACTCCATGGGGAATAAAATATGTTAATGATGACGTCATATGTCACGTGGTCGGCCGCCATCTTGGAAAAACGGCAAAACTTTGCACCACTATATCTCCAAAAGTGCTGAACAGAAAAAATTGAGACATGGCTCATTGGAAAGAACTCTCCATGGGGAATAAAATATGTTAATGATGACGTCATATGTCACGTGGTTCGGCCGCCATCTTGGAAAAAAATTGCACCTCCATATCTCTGAAAGTGCTGAATAGAAAAAATTGAGACATGGCTCATTGAAAAGAACTCTCCATGGGGAATAAAATAAGTTAATGATGACGTCATCTATCACGTGTTTCGGCCGCCATATTTGTCCTAAATGGCCGACAAAAAAGTACATTCCGGCAAGTCCTCGGTCTGACCGATTTTTCATTTGTTTGTCTGTCTGTGTGTCTGTGTGTCTGTTACCTGTTTGCAGCACTACGTCTACACCGTTGCACGTAGAATCGCCAAACTTTGCACACGTATTTGTCTTGCCCTCTAATATACTGGGCCCAAATGATGACATCGGTCACGTGGTTCGGCCGCCATCTTGGAAAAACGGCAAAATTTTGCACCACTATATCTCCGAAAGTGCTGAACAGAAAAAATTGAGACATGGCTCATTGTAAAGAACTCTCCATGGGGAATAAAATATGTTAATGATGTCATCGGTCACGTGGTTCCGCCGCCATATTTGTCCTAAATGGCCGATAAAAAAGTAAATTCCTGCAAGTCTTCGGTCTCTGACTGATTTTTCATCTGTTTATCTGTCTGTTTGCAGCACTACGTCTACACCGTTGCACGTAGAATCACCAAACTTTGCACACGTATTTGGCTTACCCTGGAATAGACTGTGCCCAATTGATGACGTCATCGGTCACGTGGTTCGGCCGCCATCTTGGAAAAACCGAAAAACCTAGTACCTCTATATCTTCGAAAGTGCTCAATAGAAAAAATTGAGACATGGCTCATTGTAAAGAACTCTCCATGGGGAATAAAATATGTTGATGATGACGTCATCGGTCACGTGGTTCGGCCGCCATATTTGTCCTAAATGGCCGATAAAGTAAAATCCGGAAAGTCCTCGGTCTCGGACCGATTTTTCATGTCTGTCTGTTTGTTACTTGGCCAATTATTATTATTTTTTACAAGTATGTTGATCGTGTGTGTGTGTGTGTGTGTGTGTGTGTGTGTGTGTGTGTGTGTGTGTGTGTGTGTGTGTGTGTGTGTGTGTGTGTGTGTGTGTGTGTGTGTGTGTGTGTGTGTGTGTGTGTGTGTGTGTGTGCGTGCGCTTTTGTCCACTCACTTATACTTGCCTGCAAGTCACAATTTAAAACCTATCTTCACAAAACCAAATGGTAGAGTTCGTGGTCCGACAAAATCCTATATATTTTAAAGGTCAAAACGTCAACATAGGCCAAAGGTGTCCCTTTTTTCGATTTTCTGAAATCCGCAATTTTCATCCGATTGACTTGAAATTTGAATAGGATTTTCATATCGGCTAATTGAATTCAACCATCAACTATTTTTGAGATCAACATAGGTCATAAGGTCAACATAGGCCAAATTTCTAGAACCAGCACCTCCATCACAGCTACAAATAGTAGTGGACTTCGTACCGACCCCTGATGCACTCCCACCTTCACCTCAAACTCACCACTGTTCCCATCCTTCGTCCTTACAGCTGTGCGCGTGCTCTCGTACATTGCCATCACTACTCTGATCAGCCATTCCTCCACTCCTAACTTCCTCAATGCCCATGCCACTACTTCGTGTGGAACCCTTTCAAATGCTTTCTCTCGATGAACAAACCCAAGAAACAACTTCTTCCTCTTCTCCATGTACTTCTCCTGCAACTGCCTTACAATAAAAAGCATGTCTGTCTTTCCTCTTCCTACCATAAATCCAAACTGCCTTTCGTCGATGTTCACTTTCTTCCTTATCCTCTTCTCCAACACCCTTTCCAATACCTTCATTCCCTGCTCTAACTTTATCGCTCTATACGAGCCACAGTCCAGAGGGTCACCTTTCCCCTTGTAAAGAGGGATGAGGGTACTCGGTTCCCAATCCACTGTAATGCGGCCTTCTTTCACCACCAGATTACAGATCTCTGTCATTCTCTTCACACCCCAACTTCCTGCTGCCTTCAACATATCTCCCACAACTCCCGTCGGCCCTCCCGCTTTTCTACTCTTCATTGCTTTTATCGCTTCCTCAATTTTCATCCCAGTTATCTTCTCTGCCGGTCCTAAAACTGGGTTACTCTCTATGTTGCCATCCTATTCATTCTCTGCATTCAACAGCATTTCCATATATCTCTTCCATCTTCCTCTAATTCCACTTGTTCATCTTTGAGTGTTTGGGGTGAAGGGGAAGCATTGAGTGGGTGGGGTGGGGGGGAAGCAATGAGTGAGGGGAGGGCATTGAGTGGGTGGAGTGAGGGGGAAGCATTGAGTGGGTGGGGTGAGGGGGAAGCATTGAGTGGGTGGGGTGAGGGGGAAGCATTGAGTGGGTGGGGTGAGGGGGAAGCATTGAGTGGGTGGGGTGAGGGGGAAGCATTGAGTGGGTGGATTTGAGGGATGGAGCATTGAGTGGGTGGATTTGAGGGATGGAGAAAGGAGGTGGGGCATGAAACTTTGAGGCTGGAAGCGATAGAGACCAATTTTTGACCTTTCAAGCTTTGATGAAATTCTAGTTTACAAGATTGATTTGAATAGAAAAGATTCCTTTTCTTCATTCTCTTTACATTTGTTATGTCCAGGCCAGTAGACTTAAGTTTGAGCAGCTTTTCTTGTGAAGGTTCGCCAGGTATTTTTCAATCGTCTGCCTTTCCCGATGGTTTCCCGTTCTCAATGGCAATGCCAGCTGTTTCCAATAGCTTTTTTTCAACATGTCCCGAACTCTTGTGGGGAGAACTTTTTGTTTTACTGTACCCTTTTAAGCTTGCTGTACAGGGCTGCATTTGGCATGTGAGCACCTTCGTCTGTCCTACCTGCCCTGGCTAGTTTGACTGGAGGAGTTGCATTTACATACTGTTTACACTTGGCTGGGACAGTGGGACTTGCATGAGGCAGAGTGTATGTATTGTTGGCTGGATGAAGAAATTACCGAGAGTGAAGGGTTGGGGACACAAGATTTGGAAGCAAACACAATTGAGGCATTTGGCCTTCTCACGAGTGAGTCGGCTGTGGAGACTTGATTCTCATTTTCTGACAAATTTACCGAATGTTTTTGTGAAAGCTTGCAATCAATTTTCTTATGCTTTTTAAAAAAACCAATTTTGACTGCAATGTATATTTGCCTTTAGAACTTACCTGATGGAGCATCTCATGTTGGACACCTCGAGCTTGCCTATGTCAACAAGGTATGGCATAACTGAACTTCAAGAAGTCTATCATTTTTGGGAGTGGGAGTATGAGAGTACGTCGGAAAGGTGAAACATCCAAGTTGTCTGGGCTCTTGTACCAAAAGCACTTGTGTTTATTTGGTTGGCAATTTATGCTGTCATAGTCGGTGGCGATTACTTCTTAATTACCCTCGCCAGAGGAGAGGGTATTGCATTTGAATCCGTTTGTTTTTTGTTTGTTTGCTTGTTTGCCTGTCTGTTTGTTCGCAAAGAAAAAATATGATTTTCTCTGCAACCGTTGATCCGATTGACAGGAAATTTTCACCATAGGTGCAACTCCACCTGTGGAATTTTTACGGCGTAGCCCATCGGGCAAAGCCGTCTAGAACAGTGCTTGTCCATCTGTATGTATGTATGTCCCCTCAAACGTATACCAATCAGAGCTGAGGATCTGGTCACATGACAGGGTGATGTGATTACGTCATTACATCGTATGGCAGCTGACTCCACGCACTGCCATTTTTATTCCAATTTCGTACAGGCAAAACATATTGTCAAACCTGTCATATATCGCAATCGCCATGCTCTACCTTTACATTTTTCATTCAGTGCTAAACACAAACAAACCGATTGTTAAAATGATCATCAAATATCGAAAGCATCGGCATTATGGCTCTTCCAACAATATGATACGTATAGGCCTTAGGCCACATGCCTCATCTTCGGATTGCTTTAGACAAATTAAGCCCAGGTTTCTTAATGCTGTCGTGTATCATTTCAGTTGTATCGTTTTCGTAATAATAATAATAATAATAATAATATAGTAAATATAACCATAACACTTTAATCCCAATGTCGTGAATACAAAGTCATTAATAACCACAGAAATAAGGAATTGGCCTCGGTCTTTTAATGGTAATATCATTTCCGAAATAATGATAACGTAACGTTATCGTAAATCTAATCTTAACACTAATCCCTTCGCAGTGACTGCAAACCTACTGGAAGTTAAAATATATCATCTTCTACATATTAAAGTAGCGGCAGTTTTGTGTCCATTACCATTACCTCTCGTATGTCATTACGACGGCTGACTCCACTGACTGACATTTTAATTTACTAGTACCCCAGTGACTGGTTGAGAAGAATGATGGAAATGAATGTAGAAGGAAGTAGAGGACGGGTAAGACCGAGAAAGACTTGGCTAAAGGTGGTGTAAGAAGAAATGCAGGCAAGGGGGTTAACAAGGGGAGATGCAGAAAATAGGGCAAGATGGAGAAGATTGTCATGGGGGGACCACAAGGCTAACCCCCCCGCTCTAGCAGGGAAAATGGCCTTAAAATGCCTGTTGTTGTGTGTTGTAGTACACCCGCTCACTACGGGAGCGGCAGGAAGGGTCATTCCTCTTTGGGGTATATAGATTACAGTCGATCTATGGTCGGGTCTCAAGAACATTGGGTGTGTGTTCATTTACCAAGGTTCTTGAGGAGAGATCATGAAGTGGTTTAAGCATTCGAGCAAGCCCTCCATTCAAAACCCTTCAGGAATGGCTGGCTTGGCAAGCATTAGCTAGATGCTTGGTAAATGAGCACACCTCCAACCCTTGTGGGGTATATAGATTACAGTAGATCTTTGCTCAGTTCTGTAAGTAAAACTTACCTCACGGATGTCGGGATTCCTCCAGATTTCTTTGTTTAATGTTATAAGCAGCATTAGCGACTGTTTGAAAAGCTAATCATGTGTGTTTGTGGTTTATAATATTTTACAAGCCCGGCTACACCGCTGTTAGACTTTTGGTCTTGTTTAATGATAGTTATGACGTCGTAGGTCATGTGGTGCGGGCGCCATCTTGGAAAAATCGAAAAACCGTGCACCTCTATTTCCGAAAGCGCTACATTGAAAAAATTGAGACATGGCTTATTGTAAAGAAGTGTTCATGGGGAATAATATATATTAATGATGATGACATAGATTCCGCCATTATGACGTCATAATTCAACAAGTACAAAACTTCATCCAATCAAGATGAAATTTCTTGAACGTCATCGATGGATAAATTGGTGGAGATTTTTTAAAAATAATGACGTCATCGGTCACGTGGTTCAGCTGCCATATTTGGTTCAACACAAAAGCCTTAAAGCCTTACAACCACTAAAAACACATTCTGGCGAGGTTCTGCAATCTCCGATTGCTCTTTCTGGTTTATATTGTTGAGCCTGTGGTTTTCATATTTCATCAATATTTTTTTCACAAGATAATTGGATGTCGAGTTCAAATATTCATTTTGATCTCTTCCTAACGGTCCTTCTGGCACATTGTCCATGCAGTACACGGATGCATTCCATTATTCCATTATTTCCATTATTATTATTCCATTATTATTCCATTATTTACATTTTTAGAAATCGTTATGGTGAGAGCAATTGCTAGGTAGTTGGTCATACGTTATTAATGGCAGCATCATCTGCCCATCCCAAATATCCTTGAGGCTGTTAGCGTCTGTTTCACACCACATTTATAAATGTGCTCATTGACTGCCTTTGAACATAAACCTCACCTTCTACCACTAGGCCACACCTTCAATCCGGATGAAAAGGCATATTAAACCGAGACGGCCAGCTGAGCAAAATGCTTGTCTAGTTGTCCACCCATGTTTTATATAACCCTACGTCATCACGTTTCCTGCTACATCATCCAACCTCATGTCATTGTTCACCCACTGGAAGGCTGAGAAAGTGGTGGATGCACGACCATGAACTCAGTCTATACATTTGTAATGATCTTGTGATTGATGAGTTGTTGGTGCTTTGGAGAGATTGAAGCTTGCAGGATGAGCTTTTGTGAAGTACCAGGAATAAAACAAGTTCTGCAAAGGAATTTCAGCTATTGGACTTTTTACTTTTGTCGTGCATGTGTTACGTGGTCCTCCCTGTGACCACCTGGTCTCGGTGACCCCCGGACCTTGAGAGGAACCCCGCCAGAAAGATATATGATTTTTACGCTTTCGTAACGCAATCAATACCAAGTAAACCCTCCAGTGGACCAACGAAGGAAACAATCCAAATCAATAAGGAAACCACACCAAGGATCCGGATCAATCAACAATATATTCACCCCTGAGTAGAATCATCAACAACACAATACTTCAACCCTCCATATGCATGCCTACAATACTTCTAAGATGGCCATCTTATATATTCCCACATTGCCCCCTGCTTACAGCACCCTCAATGGTCAATGTCTCTCACAATGTCTCTGGGCCCCTCCCGACCCAGGTGAAGGTCGATTCGCGCCGGTGAATCGCGATCTCAAGTCAATGGCCGAACAAGGTCGACTAGGATGGCGATGTTCGCGCCGACCCTGCGCCCCAGTAGCTCGATCTCCGCACGCGGGCGGTTGAACAGACCTCTTCCTGACGTGCTCCAAACGGGCACGTCCCGTAACGGGAACAGCTGCTGCAGCGGACTCCTTCTCGGCAAGCCACCGAGGTCGGAGCCCGTGATCACGGCCTCTGGGCTGTGAACGGCTCGCCAAGCGCGCGAGGCCCCAGGTGCCCCCGTACTCGTTCTCGTAGACGTTGAGGTGAACTGTGCCGGACGCTTGGTTCCTTCCAGGAACCCCCGGCAACCGGACACGTAACAGGTAATTACCCCGCGCAGGTAACTCCTCGCGCCAGACGGGCTTTTCCAACTCAGCGTTCTGCCGCAGGTAAAAGGCGACTTGTCCCGCGTCCGCTGGTCGAAGAAGATGGCCGCTTTTCTTTCCCGACCTTGTCTTCTTCTTTTCTTCTGGTTTACGATCCCGTTTCCGGTCTCGTGGTTACCAGGAGCGCTTCTACCCCTTTAACCACAACAACCTTTAATAGAATAAACATTGATAAGAAATGACCTGAATAGCCATTCCCATAAATCCGGAATTCGTAACACATGCAAATGGCTCCGTAATCACGGAAACCACAGCCTGTGGTGGGTGCCATGGAAGTGCGGACAAAAAAAGTAAGTCTGACTGCTCGACACTGATTAATAGGTTACAGCCCCTGGATAACACTGCTTGATAGTGATAGTGTTGGAGAAGTCGAACATAAACTGTGGACTGGCATCACACATTCACCATATTTGATGGGGCAAGATTACATCCTCCCTTGTCATTAACGAGCTAATTAGGTTTTACCTGACAAATTTTTTCTTTTTTCATTGATCTCAGGCTCCTAGAGGGGCTTGTACATAAATCGCATTCAGGATAAAGACTGAGGTAGACATCAATGTATTTAAACATAAATTACAAGGTTTTTAATAGATTTTTCAATCCTGACAAATCTCACACTCTTACAATGTCTCTCCGAAAGGACCGACTGGAAAACCCTCCCATCTACTTTCTGAACAATCCTCTCCAAGAAGTTCTGTCGCTCAAGCTTTTGGGTCTCACTATCTGCCATGATCTTTCTTGGGAAAACCACATTTCCAAGCTGGCCTCCAAAGCCAGTCGCCGACTGGGCATCCTCCGTCGTGCGAAGTCCTTCCTTGGCACACCTGAGCTCCTCACCACATACAAGGCTTTCATCCGCAGCTCAATGGAATACTGTTCCCCCCTCTGGGCTGGTGCTCCTGCCTCACACCTAGCTCGGCTTCACACTGTTGAGGCCAAAGCTTTCAGAATCATTGGATCTCCTGCGATGAAGTTAACTCCGAGGGCCTTTCACTCTCTTACCGCAGGCAGGTTGGTGGTCTTTCTGTCTTCTACCGACTCCTCTCCGGCCTTGCTCCCCCAGCTCTCTCTGTGCTCTGTCCCCCCCCAATATTCCTTCAGGTCGCACAAGATCTGCCTGCAACCCACGTATGGTTAAACTGCCAAAATCTAGGCTCTCTGCTCACCTTCACTCTTTCATTCCCCTTTTCTCCCACCTCTGGAACAAACTCCCCCACTCCCCCACTCCCTTCAATCCCACTCCTCCTTCCAGGTCTTTAAAACAGCTGTTCACCACCATCTCTTATCTTCCCCCATCCAAAACTTTGATATTTTCTACCCCCGCTAATTCACCCCAGAGTCCTTGCAGTGTTCATATTGTTACAGACACGACTTTGATGTTAAGGTGGGCCGAGCGGAATGGCCGTCGTGTCCGCACAAATTACCCGATTATACTCGACGTTGACGGAGCCGCGCTACGCTGGATCAATAAAGGAAAAGAAGACACCCGGCTGGATTATAATGACAGACACCAATGTTTCGATTCTCAATTATATTCGTACGGAAAGGTTAGATTACAGGGGCTAGAGGTATATCACAGGAAGACAGGCACTTAGACACACTCTTATATTGACCCCGGACAGACGACAGATAAACGGGACAACGGCTGACTCACACGGGGATTGATGGCAGGGAAAGGCAGGTATCGGTGGCTTCAGGTGCGCCTGGGCTCGGGGCAGAATCCACACGGTTCGGTCCGGTCCAAAGATGCGGGGAGGTCACAGCGCTCGGAGGTAACGTTCTTTCCCAGGCGGGTTCGCTTCCTCTCAGCGATCGCAGGCAACGTTCTTTCTCAGGCGGGGCGCCTCTGACTCAGCGCGCGCAGGTACTTCTTTCTCCAGCTGGGGGCGCATCTCTCCTCACTTCCGGTAAGTCGCCACGTATATCCGGCGGGGAGTGACACGCCCTCGGCTCGCTAGCGCCGCCCCAGATGGAATCGGTCCGCCCTTCTGATTGGGTGCGGGGGGTTACCAGGCTCCGCCCTTGAGGAGGAGCTGACAGCCAGCCCCTCCGTGGTAACCCCGTGGAGCGCGTGGTCAATGGCGCTAATCGAGCCGGTGTGAGGACGCATCCTCCCCCGCGCCGCCGCCATCTCCTCTGTTGTTGTTGTAATTGTTGGGGAAGAAGATGGAAGGAGGTATGGGAAAGGTCCTAAACTCACTACTGATGCCATATAATCACATTCTGGTGCAACGAAGAGTCAGAATTAATGGAAACGAGTCCTTAACTGACATAGATTAAGAATAACTAGCAAGATGTCCGAAAGTTGTTTACGTGTGGTGCGGTGGACCTGGGCACGACATTTAATGGGGGAATAAGGGGAAGGTCGGCTCTACTGAGTGTTATTTACATGCAATGGGACTAGGGAATGGGGGATTGGGGAAAGTTGGGGAGTATTGGAGAAATAGGGGAATATTTACAAGCGGATATGGAGGCCAAATTCCATATTCGCAACATTGCACCCTTCTCTACCCTCGGGGCGTCCCGACCCGATAAATTTTTACCTCGTTTAGTGTGGCACTCAATGTAGTTCCCTCTACTATTAACTCTACCCTGAGTGCGACAGTTTTACAGATATTCACAAATGAGTAAATATGTCCCCCTGCGACGTTGCACCCTTCTCCTCACAGAAACACACCCACAGGATAACCGAATCCGGAAAGAATTCTCAAACTACACATACAGCCGGTAGGGAGCATTATTTACAAGACTACGCTGCTATTTACACTACGATCCAGGACCTGTTTTTGGAGGAACACATGCAGATGTTATGCATAGAGAGAGCGCGCTTGCCAACATCGATACACCAACCCACGAGTGCTCTGTGGCCGACGGCCTTTAATAACGTGCAGAGCACCCTTCCCGAGCATCAAAAGCACCACCCCACCACCAATCGGTGCAGTCACCATTGTTCATTGGAATAAAAATAAATTCGACAACCCCTAACCCTGCAGGTGTCTCTTGCTCTTCTTGTGGTGCACTTGGTGTTAACTAAAAGTGGTTCACCTGTATGGCATAGGTTCCACGTTGACCCATAGGTCCATCCCCGGGTGGTGCTTGGCCGCAAACGAACTGCGGTCCATTGTGGGTGGCCACAAACATTGCGGTCCATATGGTGTATCGATCCCGGCAGCAAACAGCGAAAGTGCAGGCCCACAACTGCGCAGCCAGCACCTCTCTCTCCTCTCTCTCTACCCCAAAGCCAGATCCTCGGAGGTGGGAGACAAAAGAAGCAGACAAGTGAGTAAGGTGGTAAGGGCGCAAAAGTGCACGCAATGTAAGGTGATGCACACTGGGGGCACATGGGAACCAGGTGAGACAGGTACGTTCCTATCGTACGCCCCCCCCCCCCCCCCACCAGGTAACCTACATGGCCCCTCCCTTACCCCTTACTGTATCCACAAAACACAACACTACCCATAAACATCTACTTTACAAATCAACAAACATCCCTACTGTCTTCCCCGTTCCTCCCATAAACCAAATTCGTCTTCTCTCCCTCCTAACCAATCAAATTTGCCATTTTCAACTCAACATCAAAATTTGCCATTACCAATTCATCATCAGTCCCTCCTAGGGAGGGAGGGATGGAATCACCCCAATGTCTCATCCACGTCGTGATGCGTCTCACAAATCCACAGCAATCTCATTTCCTGCTACAAACCAAGAAAACACAGGTGTGGAGTCATCATCATCACCTCAGGTAAGTGGCTGCGTATGGTGCGACAGGTTCATCAATCCTAACTATTTCCTAAATGACTTTAACAACTTTACACTACCCGGGGTCTTTCTCCGGCCAAACCATTGGCCCTCTTACACTATGGGTTCTAAAAACCAATTCCCATTGGCCAAACTGTGGTGCGCTTCAATTTGGGGTCTCACTCCCCCGATTCATCTCCCGGTGCCCTCGTACAATTTCTGGGCTGCGGCGTGTACCTCTCCCAGTGGGTCTACCCACCTGCACACCTCCACCACTGCAGTTGCCTCCGAGCTTACCTGCTCCTTGCCCTAACCTAACTACCTGGGGAAGGCCCTCTGGCACTCTCCCCACTCGGTGCCCTCTCTGGCACTGGGCTACCCGGGTCCGTCCTCCGGATCCTCGGGCCCCATCCACAACTCTACCGGCTCCCAGAGCCCACCTGCGGCCTCACCTGGCCGACATCCTCACAGTGGTGGAGTGCCCAACCAACTACACGCACTAACAGGCTACACGCCCAGCCATTTCCACAACACTAATGCACCCATTCACAACACCATTCTGCAACCGCACCACAAATGCCAATATCCAACCACAATTTACCTATACCCTCTACCTAACACTTACACTACCCGCCCCGGGTACTCGTGAAAGGGGTCCACTCTTCCCCCATCCACTCCTTCGCACCATGCACACCACTCCGTACCACTTACTCCAACTCTCTCCACACACCTGTACTTGCACACCTGTGCTCTCACACCTGGTGCCACCTGCACCCTTCTCTCCCCAAGCGCATTCGCGCTGATCCACAACACTCACTACTCATACACTGCTCCACACACCTGTCCAGTTGCACACCTGTGCAATCACACCTGTTCAATTCTCACACACACAGCATCATCTCAGCTAACTACTCCCTTCTGAAACTTGCGCTTCCCAGTCGTCCCTTTAAACTATTGCGCTCCCACGTCATTATCATCCATACTAATCTACCTGCGTCCCCACTACGGGTATCAGTCACTAACTAAACTTAACGTCACCTAATGTCATCTTCGCTAGATCCCTATCAATATCCTAACCCACCCGGGCTAGTTTTCACTGCCATACACCCCATAATCTATTGCTCCTTTGCCCCACTATGGGAAGGGTGGCAGGGATGCCCCCCTTACCCACCGGGCCCATCGCTCACTACCAATTTTGCACATCAAATTTCAACAAATCAAAAATTTGCCAATCACTACCCATCATCTGCCAATCACTACTGCCAATCCCTTGCCAATCATCAAATTTTGTTTTTCTCTAATTTTGGGTCCAAAACACTAACCTCATCACCCAGTCTACTCAATAATGCCTCTCGGTGCGCCAATTCCTGTCCAAAGCCCGGCTTCGTAAAGCCAAGCAATGGATGCTGGTTGTTCTGTGCCAGCGGCTGGATACATCCCGCATTCGGTGCAGGGAAGGAGGTTTACCCGGGCCGAGATCCCACGCACCATCTCGGCACGGAGCCATCCCATGGCTCGATCTCGGCCTGCCGGAATGCCTCACCAAAAAGTGGTCGCCATGACGACCCTTTCTATCGGGCTGACCGCTCCGCCTAGTGGAGCACGGACGCGGCCGTTCAAAGCGAGGCCCAGCACGCACCGAGGGCCCGATTCGGCTATAAGTCGCTCTAACCTCTAACCCGTCTAACGTCGATGCTTCACCTGGACGCTTACACCCCGCAGCCCGTTCCTTGCTCACACATCCAGCCGTTCCCATGCTACCTTTCCTTACACACCCAGGTACACCCATTCCACTCACAGCCTTGGTCACACACCTGACCACCGAACACTTTGGCACACATTCGTTGCTCGCACACCTCACCAATACACCGCTTCGCGCCCCCTCCTCGGTCACCTCCTCTGTGACAATCACAGGTGTGCCCTCATTCGCACACCCAACCACGTGCCTCACCACCAACTCCAGCGTGCATTCCCACTCACGCTCTACCATTCCAGGTGTGCATCCTTCCATCCCAGGTGTACATACTCGCTCACCTGTCATAACCAACTCACTCTCCTTGTCACTCTCAATACTCTCACCTCCATTCTTGACAGCGCACTCACCCTTACTCTTGACAGCGCACTCTTTCCTCGTGCACCTGTCCGTCACACACCTTTCTCGCGCACACTCTCCCGTTACACCCTCTGTAACACTCACCACAGGTGGACACTCTTCCTTACTTCTGACAGGGCACTCTTTCCTCATGCACCTGTCCGTCACACACCTTTCTCGCGCACACTCTCCCGTCACACCCTCTGCAACACTTACCACACCGCGCTTCCATGTGCCCCCTCGCACACGCGCTACGACCGACTCACTCTCGCCAGCACCCTCACTACTCCTTGGCACGCACTTTTTCCTCACACACCCCAGAGTCGGACTTTCTCGCACACCTCCTCTTTCGCACACCAGACCTGTCGCACACTTCACCAACGGCCTCTCACGAACACCCGGGTCTATCTCGACCCCCAAGCTTCTTAAATCCCCTGGCGCATCATACGCACGACCATATTGGTCACCACTTACACCGGGTCCTCTTCCTCTTCGCTTCTCCTCCATCACCTGCGAATCCCTCATCCGGTTAATGAGCACATCATCACGATCCAAACACAGACTTTGGACCAATTCTTTTATCTCCTCTTTTATCTCTTTCTTATCCCCTCTCCGTCGCTTCTTAATTTCGCTCATCCCTTCTTCCACTTCTTCTAATTTGTGCTTCACCTCTTTTATTCCCCGGTACGTCTCCTCAAGCTCATCCTCTAAGGCTACCTTGACCGTTTCCAGGTGCGTCCTCACCTGCCGGTCCTTCGTCTCCATTACCTCTATCACCTCGTCCAACCTCGTTGTCAGTCCCTCACGTACCGTCTGACACTGCCTCTTTGTCGCTATCAAGTCGTTTTTTATGTCGTTTTGTGTCGCTTTTAACCCTCCTAATACCGCAGTGTTCCTTTGAACCTGCTCCACTAACTCCGTTTGTCCCACCGTCAGCTGCTCCACCTCCTGCGTCAGGTCCTCTATGCCCCCTTGTAACTTTACAGTCCCCTTTCTCACCTCCTTCTCCATGTGCTCCTTACAGTGCCTCACCTCCTCGCGCACTCCTCCGACCTCCTCACTCACTCCTCTTCTGATCTCCTCTCCCATCACTTGCATCTCCTGCCCAGATGCCACCCTCATCTGCTCCATTTCCTCCCTGTGAGCATCCAGTTTGGCTTCTACCCCCATTCTGACCCCCTCTATCTGCTGCCCCATTTGGTTAACTTCCCTTTCCGCTTGGTCCCTCATGTCCCTCAATTTGCCTTCCATACTGTTTTCTAACCCCTCTAACCCTTTTTGCATCCCTTCCATTTGATTCTCTTGAGCGGCCATTCTGTTTTCTACCCCCGTTAACCCATGTTTCACTCCCTCTATCTGATTCTCTTGAGCGGCCATTCTGTTTTCTACCCCCGTTAACCCATTCTTTACTTCTTTTATCCCGTTGTCTAACTCCTCCCCAGTACCCCTCGCTTCGTCCCTCATTACCCCCATTTGGCCCTCCAATCGCTCACCCAATCGCTCATTATCAGCCCTCATTTCCTCCCTCATTTTCTCGCTATTCTGGGCCATAAGGGCCTTCATTTGTATGAAAAAAAGGCCCCAATCCATCGGGGGCGCTGCCACGGTCGCGGGCGTGGACGCCGTGGCCATCTGCGAGGCGCCATTTTGCGCGCCCGCTACTTCGTGCGTGACGGCGCTATTTTGCGAACCTGCTACCCTCACTGCTTCGCTCTCCTCGCGTCCCTCAATTTGGTCCTGGACCGACCCTGCTTCACTCTCCCCTACCGGACCCCAGCCGTCTTGATCCGCCATAGCGCGACTTGCAAAATTCGAGTTTCGTAAAACAAATCCAAATTTATTTTTTTTTTCGTTATAATTTCGGCGAGCGCAGTAACCGCGGGACCGCGCTCCGGATCGATTTTGTCGAGCGCCGTACGCGCTCCGGCTCGATTTTCCCTCCCAAAATTTGGGCCTAACTAATTTAGTCCCGGGTCCGAGTCTCACTCCTCGACACCAATTGTTACAGACACGACTTTGATGTTAAGGTGGGCCGAGCGGAATGGCCGTCGTGTCCGCACAAATTACCCGATTATACTCGATGTTGACGGAGCCGCGCTACGCTGGATCAATAAAGGAAAAGAAGACACCCGGCTGGATTATAATGACAGACACCAATGTTTCGATTCTCAATTATATTCGTACGGAAAGGTTAGATTACAGGGGCTAGAGGTATATCACAGGAAGACAGGCACTTAGACACACTCTTATATTGACCCCGGACAGACGACAGATAAACGGGACAACGGCTGACTCACACGGGGATTGATGGCAGGGAAAGGCAGGTATCGGTGGCTCCAGGTGCGCCTGGGCTCGGGGCAGAATCCACACGGTTCGGTCCGGTCCAAAGATGCGGGGAGGTCACAGCGCTCGGAGGTAACGTTCTTTCCCAGGCGGGTTCGCTTCCTCTCAGCGATCGCAGGCAACGTTCTTTCTCAGGCGGGGCGCCTCTGACTCAGCGCGCGCAGGTACTTCTTTCTCCAGCTGGGGGCGCATCTCTCCTCACTTCCGGTAAGTCGCCACGTATATCCGGCGGGGAGTGACACGCCCTCGGCTCGCTAGCGCCGCCCCAGATGGAATCGGTCCGCCCTTCTGATTGGGTGCGGGGGGTTACCAGGCTCCGCCCTTGAGGAGGAGCTGACAGCCAGCCCCTCCGTGGTAACCCCGTGGAGCGCGTGGTCAATGGCGCTAATCGAGCCGGTGTGAGGACGCATCCTCCCCCGCGCCGCCGCCATCTCCTCTGTTGTTGTTGTAATTGTTGGGGAAGAAGATGGAAGGAGGTATGGGAAAGGTCCTAAACTCACTACTGATGCCATATAATCACATTCTGGTGCAACGAAGAGTCAGAATTAATGGAAACGAGTCCTTAACTGACATAGATTAAGAATAACTAGCAAGATGTCCGAAAGTTGTCTACGTGTGGTGCGGTGGACCTGGGCACGACATTTAATGGGGGAATAAGGGGAAGGTCGGCTCTACTGAGTGTTATTTACATGCAATGGGACTAGGGAATGGGGGATTGGGGAAAGTTGGGGAGTATTGGAGAAATAGGGGAATATTTACAAGCGGATATGGAGGCCAAATTCCATATTCGCAACAATATGTTTTATACCTCTCCCCCTACCCCCCAAGTCCTCCCGATGTCCCTGCTCTCAAATGTTGTGTTTGTGTCCTTTCCCCTCTCTCCCCATCTTGTCTGCCGCTCCCCTTGTTTTTTGTGTTTTGTGTGTCGGTTTGACTTTTTGTGTGATTAATGTTAGCTCTTTCACGAGCCTCGATCTTGTATACAAATATAAAAAAAAGAGATAAACTTGTTAAAAGGGATTTTACCATGGCTTCCCTGCATCATGAGCCAGAATAACACAAGCAGACACTCAATTTTATCACAGAATGCAAAATGAAATGTGCATTTTAATAATGTTTACAAACTGACAGATTATCAAGGAGATACAGAGAGATGAGCATCTTGTACATGAGTGCCAGAAAGTGAAGGAGAGCTGGGATATGGTGGAGGGGGTCAGCGTGAGCAGGGACAGGGTATGGAAGAATGAAGAAATTGACACTATTGAATATTGGCAGCACAATATTGCACAACACAATATTGGCAGCACTATTGAAAGACTATATGGAGTGGTCTGAGACAACAGGTACAGAGAAGAGAGTTTGTTCCTTCGAGGAAAGAAGGGAGGTCATTGTTCAGTGTAGAATTGAGGGGTACTGGGTGTGCGAGTGGGGGAGAGGGTGATGGAAGAACGTGTGCACCCTTGTCGGACTGAGGGAGGACAGGGCAATGAGAATGTGTAGAAGCGAGGCCAGAGGTATAGTATTACAAAACTGAAAGGCTACCAACCTACTGGCAGTGGTATCTGAGTCAATATATGGGTTGACCCACAAAAAATTGCAACAAAAGTTAAAATTCCAACAAAAGGTTTTTTTTGGTGGATTTAGGTTTGTTGGGGGGGTACTGATGACAAAAAAAAAAAAGAAAAAAAAGAAGTCGATGGAAATTTGACCGGTGGAAAGTTGTCATTTCCAAGATTGGTGTCCCACATGGCCACTGGACGCTTTAAATGACTACAAGTCATTTACTATTTGCCCAAGAGTGGTGCTTTTGATTTCTATCCCTACGTTTTATGGGTAAAGGAACCCAGTAAAAAACAATTTAAGTAATATGAAGTTACTATTTAGTATGTAATAACTAAATACATGGCCTATAATTTTCAGCATGAAATATAGCATCATCAGAATTCAATGCAGTTTTAGGCACAATTACCCATTATGAAACACACTAACGTTCTCACTAGTCATAACTGTCATCTTCCTCAACTACAGTATTGTGAGAATTGTCACAGTATTGTGGAAATTGTCACAGTAATTGTCTTGGCATTATTCACATGCAGGGGTGCATGGATGTCCATATGTCTTGCAGCTAGTGCCTTCAGAAATTATTCACACCCCTTGACTTTTTCACATTTTGTTGTTACATCTCAATTTAAAATTCATTAAACTGAGATTTATTGTCACTGATCTACACATAACACCCCATAATGTCAAAGTTTAATTTTTGTTTTAGAATTTTCTACAAAATAATTAAAAATGAAAAGCTGAAACGTCTCAATTCAATCAACCCCTTTGCTATGACACTCCAAATTTAGCTCAGGTGCATCCAATTTCCTTTGATTTATCTTTGAGATGTCTCCAACTATAATTGTGGTCCACCTGTGGCCAATTCAATTGATTGGACATTATTTAGAAAGAAAGAGCACAGCTCATCAGTCATCTAACACCATCCCCACCTTAAAGCATGGTGATGGCAGTATCATGCTATGGGGAAGCTTTTCAGCGACAAGGACTGGGAGACAATGAGGGAACAATGAATTGTCAGGATAGAGGGAACAATGAATGGAGCCAAATACAGGCAAATACTTAGACTTGGTGCAAAATACCTTCGACTGCGGCAATGATTTACTTTGCAACCAGACAATGACCCCAAGCATACAGCCAAAGCAACACTGGAATGGCTTCAAAACAAGAATGTGAAAGTCATTGAGTGGCCCAATCAAAGCCTAGACTTGAATCCCATTGAGAATCTTTGGAAAGACTTGAAGATTCCTGTTCACTGATGCTTCTCATCCAACTTGACAGAGCTTGAGGAAATCTGAAAGGAAGAATTGGAGAAACTTCCCAAATCCAGATGTGCAAATCAAATGCAGACATACCCAAGAAGACTTGAAGCTGTAATTGCTGCCAAAGGCGCTTTTACAAAGTATTCATTCAGGGGATTGAATGCTTACGTAAATTAGATATTTCTGTATTTCATTTTTAATTATTTTGTAAAAAGTTCTATTTAAAAAGTTCCACTTTGACATTATGGGTATTATGCGTCGATCAGTGACCAAAAATCTCAATTTAATCCATTTTAAATTCAGGCTGTAACACAACAAAATGTGAAAAGTCAAACGGTGTGAATACCTTTTGAAGACACTGTACATCGTTGGTTGCTACAGCCAGTTGTGCAATTGCAATGGATGACCTTTAATAGGGTTTCCGGAGGAGGGTTATTTTTCATCATGATGGGTTGGTTGTAGGTTATTGTCCTCGAGACTCCAAACCCCAATTTCTTGGATCCATACCAGCACCAGCACCCTCCCCAACCAGAACATTGTCTCATAATATGAGCGGAGGCAGTAATACTTTGTGGTAGAAGCCGTAGGAGGAAGACACACTGGTGTCACAAATTATTTTTGCGGATATTACCTTTGTACTAAGTGTCGAGTGTCTTCGTGATGAGTCAATTCAATGGTCTACCAGCAAAGAGGGTGATCATAGGCCCCTGTTCGACGCTGCATTTAACATTTAACCCACAGCATTTAACCCCTGACTATCTCTTCTCCTTCTCCTTCTCCTTCCTTTTGCTTTGATTATTTACCTATTTATTTTTGTCTTTTTGCACTTGTTTTTTGTACTCTGTCAAAGCGTCTTTGGGCTTCTTGAAAAGCGCTATATAAAATAAATGTATTATTATTATTATTATTATTATTAGTGCCCAGTTCCTGAATGCTGGTGCATGTCTGGTTCGGTTTACTGAATGCGTCTGCACAGGTATTCAATGTGGTGTCGCCTTTCACAAGCTTCTGGAAAACAGTTTTTTCCCCCGATCACAAATATGCTAGACGTACTGTCACAACCTGTGAATGCATGAATAAATGGCATTCGACTGCACACTTTACTGTCCAAATGCTCTTTCAGGATGTTTATGTGGTAAACAATGATTTTCGACTTGGATTGGTTATCCGAGTAGAAATAAAGACATTTGTCAGCCAGAGCTGCATGGTATAGTAAGAGGACAAGGAGGTGTGTGTCCTCCCCAATCTGAGTTGTGGACTGGAACTTTGCAGCTTGTATTGCTGCCGTTACGATATCCACATCCAGTTGCCAGTTGCATTTATGAGTTCACAACCACTAACTGCTAGCTTTTCACTGATCAGGTTTATCAATGATTGTTTATTCTCACCCCTGGAAAGAAACTCTTCTTTCATTCCCATGAATTCGGAATCGGATGTGACTGATGACTGGGTACACATATTTTGAGATGTGACAAAATAATTTTGGAAGTCTTTTCATGCATTGTCACTATGTTGCTCCACTGCCTCTCACCTTCTGATATGTATACGGAGTTCCCGTAATGTTGCTGTAGCCTGACTTTCATATACTGATTGCCATGAGGAGATGATTCTTTCTCCAATAGGAGAAATGATTCTTTCTCACCCATTTTGTTCATAAGGCCTGGAGAGTTAACTGTTGTTCTTCATCATTGGTCTCTAAATATACACATGTTTTCAGAAATGCTTGTTCCTGATCAGAAACTTTTGGTCGACCAAGTTTTTGGTTTTTTTCCCCCGTTTTTTGTGCTGGTTGGGAGAGGTATTGCTGTGGTATACCTCGTCTGGTTTGAAAGATAACACAGCATGAACGATTTAGGCAGTCCGGCATGTAAATCCACCCCATAGTATTCAATGTGACCTTTCACCTCCACCACCCAATCAGCTCAAGTGTTGCAACTTTCATTTATGCTCCTTGAAAATGTATCAGTCTTGATGCAACTCTAATCTAAAGAAGAATCGTTTCGTTGTTTTGAATCTGGTTTCAAATCTTTACCAGTACAGAACAAACAGTCCGTTCGGATATAAAATGGCCCTGTACTAGTACGTGCGCTCCTCTTGGTTGCTTTTGAAGAGACTGGTTTGCATTGCCTCAATAAATATTTTTTATGGCGCACGGATTTATATATCCTTTGTGACGCTTTGAATGAACTTTGGTACCAGTACTAACGACAGTCATCCTCTCTCTGGAAACTTGCTGCATTGATACCAGGAGCACATTTTTCACCTATGACAACGACGTCTATCTCCAATGTCCTTACGACAAAGTGGAGAAACCTCCTAGACATCACTGCTGCTGATAATCTTGAAGATCTGAAAGAGTAACAAAAGGAATATTTACCAAATTGAAATAACAAGGAACATGTACTCTTCAGATTACCTGAGCAGATTTACATATTTTAGACGAGAGGAACAGTTGACGGTGAGACATTATTGTGAATGAGCACAATTCACAATGTATGGGATAATACCTGATTACTCAGTCATACTTCAACTGCTTCTACGTGAGCCTTTGACCCAAAAAACCCTGGTATAGACACCTAGATCATTACTCGAGGGTAAATAGGAAATGACTTGTCATTTTACGGGATTGCCGGCCATGTTGGACGCCATCTTGGAAAAGACAACTTTCCCGGGGTCGGATTTCTAGACTTTTTTTTCTTGTTCATCAGTATGACCCAACAAACCAAAAACCATTAAAAGAAAACTTTTGTTGCAAAATAATTTTTGTATACAAAGTCCAGCCTCTTATAAGAGCTAACACATAGAACATATTGTTGTGGATTTGAGAATTGTTGTAAATATCACACTGTGTAGTGTAATGAATCGTTGTAAATATCACCCTCCGTAGTGTAAAGGTCAAAGGTCGTCCTAGTTAATCCATATACATGCACGTAGCAAATCATATATCCTTCGAAATAGTTATCTCCTTATTCTATGTAGTTTAAGGCTCTGTTCCCACTAGTTGACACTGCATTGCATCAGATGACATAAGATAGTTCCCTTCCATATCCCAAAGCCTCCATTGCCAAATGCATTGGGCGGGTTTCTGCAAAGCCTCCATTGCCAACTGCATTGGGCTGTTTTCTGCATTTGCCGCCATTGCCATGCGCTGTACCTCGGAGAAGAAAGGCGTGTCTCCACCTCGTCATCAGAGGGTGGAGCCAGGAGAGCCCTTGCCAACCAACCAAGCACGAGGGGTTTGGCTTGAGAGGGTGGAGAGAGAACGATCGGGGAGGTTCGCGAAGGTTCGAGGGTGTGGCCTATATAACCCGGAGCGGAACGCCCCCACAAGAGAGCTGCGTGATCCAGGAGATGAGAGAGGGATGTCCCATGAGCTTTGAACCCCCGCAGCTTGAACCCCCGCAGCTTGAACCCCCGCAGCTTGAACCCCCGCAGCTTGAACCACCGCAGTTTGAACCACCACAGCTTTAACCACCGCAGCTTTGAGCTTTGACGGCAGTTTCGACCGTGGCCGCGAAGGAACGCCGCCATGCGAAACCGATCGAGAAGGTGCGGCGGCTGCTCACTCCTGGCCCGACCGTGCTCCGGTTCCAGTTGAACCTTCCTCTCCTTCCCGCCATTCCTTCCCGCCATTCGTTCCTGCCTTCATTCCCCATTCGTGTGAGTCTGATTGTCATTTGTTTTGCGTGTCTTGTCCTGGGGTTAAGTAAGACTGCATAGTATAAGCTAGTAATTGCACTGTGTCTTCTGGTCCTTCCATTCTTTCTGTCTTTATTTTATTATCCTTCCTTCTCCTTGGTTTCTTTTGACTTGTAAATAGTAGTAATAAATCATATTTGGGTCATTCCATGTCAAATCATCAAAGAATCTGCCGTCATCTCTCAGATTTTTGTAAAACTTTGGGAACCAATTGGGACCCATGAAAAACGGCAAGAACTCAAATATTTTTGCTGACAGCCTCTTAATTAGTGAGATACAGACTAACGAACTTTGGACTAATTAGCGCGATGTCGCGAATTCAAATGGCCATATCTCTAAAAGTATAACACCTAGAGAGCTGGTTTTGGTGTCATTTTAAAGGTATTTTCATGCCCTATAAATTTGTCTGGGCAACATTTTCCTACCTCCAATCACAAAAAAGTTATCACAAAATATAAACTTCAATCGTGAATCCAAAAAAAATGTATCCTTCAAATTTCCTCAAATTCATCCCAGAGGTACCTTATGATGTCAAGAAGCTTCCACATAAATTTTGTGATGGGCACTCCAATAGTTTCTGAGATATGAGCAATAATGTACATGTACGTATGGCATATAGGTTCGAAAATCAGCATTTGTAATGTATTATACAATCAATAAGTGAGTTCAAGTACACAGTGTTCACTAACCTGACTTAGGCTTTCAATTTCCTCTTCAATGCAGCAACAGCAGCACTTGTTTCTTTCTTGGAAATACAATATGTCTTTCCAGTTGCAGTGGTTGGTTCAACAGTAGTAAGCACATCCTGGTAGTCAATAGTGAGAGGGTCTGCTGGTTCCGGAAATGTATATGATGGGGATGGTCTATGTGGATGGAGGAACTTAACATCCACCTCATGCCTCTCTGGGGTATGTTCCATGACACATGCAACTCTGAGAATGGTGAGAATTCCTTGTTCTCTGACCAATGCCTTTGCTTTCCTAGCCATGTAGCTTGACACATCAAACTCCTCTGTGATCTCAGCAATTGTCCAGCTTTTTGGCAGAACAGTCAGCACCTGCACTTGTTCACTTTTCTTGGTCGTTGATTCAAACTTGTGCTTGAGTTGTTCTATCATCTCCTGTCCTGCATCCTGGAGTTTGTTAGATGGCAATCCTGTCGCGATTTCCAATTTTTTCTTCACAGTGTCACCGATTTTCTTGGTTTTGGATTTCACATATTTATCTGCAGCAAGTCTCTTTTTTGGAATAGGTGATTCTCCAATCAATCCCAAAGACTCATTCAGTGTATTCAGTTCCATTTCAGGAGAATGAAATTCAAACTCCCCTGAACTGCCTGGTATTGGTGATTCACCTCCACCATCATTGTCCTCACTACTGCTAATAGCGCTGCTGGTCACTGGTAATGGTATTTCACTCTGAGTCTCTACCACACCTGGTTGTCTTTTTGCCAGTTTCTTACGACACTGGGTACAGATTTTCTGTGCACTTTGCAGTTTGAGGCTTGGATGAGCGGCTATGGCTTTTTGGCTAACAGCTCTCAAGCCAGACGACTTTGGTTTTTCATGAGCTCCAAAGGGATTGCAGCAGGATTTCTGCTTCAAGATGAACTTTTCCTTGGCAGTCGTCATTTTTCTGCAGCTCCTTCAGAAGTGAACTGCCAATTTCTGTTGGTGGCAGGCCTAAGCATTACACTAAGCCAACTTGGACTTTCCCTGGGGATCTTAGACTGTGAAAGTTGCATCACCTCGAATTACCCACATGGGAAATCCCAGTTGGAATTCCCCAGATGAGAATTCCCCTCAGGCCCAGTTGAAAATGAAAGTATATGATACTTCAAAGCAATTGATGGTTGTTCCCTGTGTTCCCTGTCATGGCTCGGTTAGAATGATTGTATAATACATTACAAATGCTGATTTTCGAACCTATATGCCATACGTACATGTACATTATTGCTCATATCTCAGAAACTATTGGAGTGCCCATCACAAAACTTATGTGGAAGCTTCTTGACATTATAAGGTACATCTGGGATGAATTTGAGGAAATTTGAAGGATACATTTTTTTTGGATTCACGATTGAAGTTTATATTTTGTGATAACTTTTTTGTGATTGGAGGTAGGAAAATGTTGCCCAGACAAATTTATAGGGCATGAAAATACCTTTAAAATGACACCAAAACCAGCTCTCTAGGTGTTATACTTTTAGAGATATGGCCATTTGAATTCGCGACATCACGCTAATTAGTCCAAAGTTCGTTAACCTGTATCTCACTAATTAAGAGGCTGTTAGCAAAAATATTTGAGTTCTAGCTGTTTTTCATGGGTCCCAATTGGTTCCCAAAGTTTTACAAAAATCTGAGAGATGACGGCAGATTCTTTGATGATTTGACATGGAATGACCCATTTGTTCTTCCTACACACTCCCAACCGCAACCTCCGCTCTGCTGGTACCAACCTCCTGCCAACCAACTGCTGGTACCTCCCCCCCCATCCGGACCAAATTCAGATCCTGGGGGGACAGGGCCTTCTCCATCGCTGCTCCCACCCTCTGGAACTCACTACCTCACACCATCAGAGACTCCTCCTCACTCACCACATTCAAAACATCACTCAAGACCCACCTGTTCAACACTGCATTCAACATTTAACCCACAGCATTTAAAGCCATGATTATCTCTTCTCCTTCTCCCTCCTTTTTGCTCTGGGTATTTTCCCTATTGATTCTTGTTTTTTGCAATTGTTTTTATGTTTTGCTATGTATTATGTTTTGCACTCTGTCAAAGCGTCTTTGGGCTCCCTGAAAAGCGCTATATAAAATAAATGCATTATTATTATTATTATTACTTTTGCCTTCCTCTTCTTCTTCTTCACATCCGTTCGTCTTTGAGGTTTCCACATTGAACACCTGTGGCACAATTTGGCCAACGTTTAGGATCGGGTTTAGTCTTTGGTAATGGCTCGAACGTCGTTTTGCTAACACCGCTCGGCAATTATAACATCTAAAACCGGGGTTCGAGCGGGAGTCCCTCCCCTGCTCGCGGTCAGGAGTGGCACTCAGGTCCTTGGGACTTTTCGTAGACCAAATACCCTGGCTGCTCCTGACCGGGAGGAGCGTTGGGAACCCCAGGACTCACGTCGGTCAGTCGAAGACGAGGGGATTAATCCCCCCTCGATAAGGGGATAAGAGGCCGACGGAGAGATCCGCAACAAATTGGTGCCAGGAGTGAGATTCGGACCTGAAGCGCGCTTAGCGCGCTCAAATTACGAGTGACTCACAATTTTATTTAACATCCTAAATTTTAAATCGTGCCATGGATGGTCAAGACGATCGGATGCTGGTGGAGGTAGAGTTAGAGGGTTTAGAAGCGACCCAGGACTCCAGGGAAATGTATGTGGGAAAAATGGAGGAGGAGAGCAATGAGGATGTGGTTGTAGAGGTTTCATGCGCACAAGAGGGCACCCTCGCGCACGATGTTGCAGCGGCACCAAATGTCGCCGTGACCGTAGCAGTGCCGCCGATGGACTGGGGCCTATTCATGCTGCAAATGCAGGCCTTCATGGAAGAGAACAGGAGGCTGGGAAACCAAATTGTAGGAATGGAAAACAGAATGAGGGACGAAGCCAGGGGTACCAGTGAACAGTTGGGAAATAAATTTGAGGGATTAGAAAATCAAATCGGGGGGCTAGAAGCTAAATTTGAGGGTTTAGACAATAAATTTGAGGGGTTAGACAACGGGATGAAAGGGGTGAAGAATGGGTTAACGGGGTTAGAAAACACAATGGAAGGCAAATTGAGGGAAATAGGGGAGCAATCCGCCCGGGAAATTAAACAAATGGGAGATCAGATAAAGGAGGTGAAAATCGGGTTAGAAACCAAATTGGATGCCCAGAGGAATGATTTGGAACAGATGGCGGCAGCATCTACCAAAGAGATGGGAGAAATGGGGGAGGAGATCAGACGAGGTGTGGGCGAGGAGTTCGTGAGGAGTTCGCGGGGGTACGCGAGGAGGTAAAGCGAGGTGAGGAGCGTATGGAGAAAGAGGTGAGAAATAGTACGGCTAGGTTACAGGGGGGCATAGAGGATCTGACGAGGGGAGTAGAACAGCTGACGGTGGGACAGAAGGAATTAGTGTATCAAGTGGAGAAGAACACTGCGATAATCGGGGGGTTAAAGGCGACGCAGAAAGACATAAAAAAGAACTGGTAGCGACGAAGAAGGAATGTCAGATGGTACATGAGGGGTTGACGAAGAGGTTGGGCGAGGTGACAGAAGCAATAGAGACGAAAGAACGGGAGGTGAGGACGCACATAGAAACGATCAAGGTGGCATTAGAGGACGAAATTGAGGGGCGCACCGGGAAATGAAAGAGGTGAAGCAAAAATTAGAGGATGTGGAAGAGGGGGTGAGTGAAATTAAGAAAAGATGGAGGGAAACTCAGAGGGAGATAAAGGAGGAAGTAATGGAATATGTACAAGGTCTGTGCTCAAATCATGATGATGTACTTACTGACCAAATAAAGAGTTTGCAGGTGGCGGAAGAGGAGCGGTGCCGAGGTGAGTGGCGATATACTCGGAAATGTATATGGTGTGAGGGGAGATTCAGTCGGCTTGGGTGTTGGGGTAGACCCGGGTGTTCGTGAGAGGCCGCTGGTAAGGTGTGCGACAGGTACAGAGTGTGAAGGAGGAGGTGTGCGAGGATGTCCGACTATGGGGTGTGTGAGGAAAAAGTGCGCGCTGAGGAGTGAGTATGCTGTCGAGAGTGAGTTGGTCGTGGCGCGTGTGCGGGGGGGCACATGGAAGCGCGTGATGGGGAGTGTTACAGGGGATGTAACGAAAGAGGGCACACCTGTGGTGAGTTACGGAGGACGTAACGGGAGAGTGTGCACAAGAGGATGCACGAGAAAGGGGTGTAACGGACGGGTGTATGCTTACAGAGTGCGCTGTCAAGAGTAAGGGTGTATGCGCGACCGAGTGTGGTGGTGAGAGTAGTGAGTGACACGGAGCACGAGTTGGTTGTGGCAGGTGAGAGAGAATGTACACCTGGAATGGAAGTATGCACACCTGGAATGGTCGAGCGCGTGTGGGAATGCACGCTTGAGTTGGTAGTGAAGCACGTGATTGGGTGTGCAGGTGAGTGCACACCCGTGGTTGTCACAAAGGATGTGACCGAGGAGTGGGCGCGAAGAGGTGTGTTGGTGAGGTGTACGAACGACGAGTGTGTGCCAAGGTGTGCAGTGGCCAGGTGTGTGACGAAGTCTATGAGTGTACCTGGGGGGTGTATAAGAGAAGGTGCAATTACGGAGAGCATGGAGACAGCTGGATGTGTGAGCAAGGAACGGAACGCGGGGTGGGAGCATGCAAGTGGAGCATCGACGTTAAACGTGATAGCGGTTAGATCAACTTTTAGCCGAAGCGAGCCCTCGGTTCTTGCCGGGGTTTGTGTGCAGCGGGAACCCGTGGGGATCGTAACCACGGCGGTTCCTTCGAAACCGCCGTACGCGATCCACGCCGGGCCTCGCTCGAAACGGTCGCGTCCGTGCTCCGCTAGGTGGAGCGGGCGGCCCGGTCGGAAGGGTCGTCACGGCGACCCCTTGTCGTTGAGGCGTTCCGGCAGGGCGAGATCGGGCCATCGGACGGCTCCGTGCCGAGATGGTGCGTAGAATCTCGGCCTGAGTAAACCTCCTTCCCTGCACCGAATGCCGGACGGACCCAACCGCCGGCAACAAACCACCCGCATTCATTGCTCGGCTTTGCGAAGCCGAGCTTTGGAAATGTAACGACGTACCGAGAGGCTCAAGTTTAATGGACGGTGATGATGATAGTGTTTCGAACTGAAATTGAGAGTAGTGAATAGAATTGGCAAAAATTTGATTGGCACATTGATGATTGGTAGAATGATTGGTTGGAATTGGATGAGTCAAATTGATAGTGGAGGATGCCCGATGTGGTGGGATGGCGGATCCACCGTCCCTCACAACGGGGCAAAGGAGCTATAGTGTCATGGGGTTTATGGCAGTGTAAGCTCGTCGAGGGAGGGTTAGGATAATGTATAGGGACCTAGAGAATGACAATAGGTAACTGTAGATTTAAGTAGCAACATTGGACAGGTAGTGGGGACATAGAGAGGGTAGTTGGATAATAATGACGAGGGAGCGCAATAATATAAGGGGCGACGGGGAAGCGTGAGTTTTAGTAGGGCAGTAGTTAGATCAGATGATGCCGTGTGTTTGAAGATCGAAAGTGTATTGAGCAGTGTATGAGTGAGTAATGGTGATTGAGTGTTGTGTTGAGCAAATTTTCCTGGAGGAAGGAGGGTGCAGGAAGCACCAGGTGTAGGAGTGATGGCACAGGTGTGCAAATACATGTGTATGGAGAATGGTTGTGTGGAATATATGGAGTATGGAATGGATGGTGTGTAGTGAGTATGGTGAAAACTGTGGAGTGGAGTGGATGGTGCGAAGGTGTGGATGGGGAGGATGGACCCCATCACAAATACCCGGGGAGGGTAGTTTAAGCGTTAGGTAGAGGGTACAGGTAAATTGTGGTTGGATATTAGCATCTGTGGTGCGTGGTGGAAGAATGGTGTTTGGATGGGTGCATTAGTGATGTGGAAATGGCTGGGCGTGTGGCCTGTTAGTGTGTGTAGTTGAATGGGCACTCCGCCACTGTTAGGATGTCGGCCAGGTGAGGCCGCAGGTGGGCTCTAGGAACCGGTAGAGTTGTTGTGGATGGGGCCCGAGGATCCGGAGGACGGACCCGGGTAGCCCAGTGCCAGAGAGGGCACCGAGTGGGGAGAGCGCCAGAGGGCCTTCCCCAGTTAGATAGGTTAGGGAAGGAGCAGGTAAGCTCGGAGGCAATTGCAGTGGTGGAGGTGTGCAGGTGGGTAGACCTGCTGGGAGAGCCACACGACCCAGTCCTGAAATTTTGCAAAGGCACAGGGAGTTGAATCGGGGGAGTGAGACCCCAAATTGATGAAGCACCACAGTTTGGTCAATGGGAATTTGGTTCTTAAAACCACATCGAGTAAGATGACCAATGGTTTGGCAGGGAAAGACCCCGGGTAGTGTAAAGTGTATGTCATTTAGAAGGTAGTTAGGATTGAAATCTCCTCGCACCATCTACATCCACTCACCTGAGTTAACGACGGTGCTCCACACCACGCCATGGTTTGTTGTTTTTATTTTTCTGTGCAAATGTTTGGAATGTGAGACGCATCATGACGTGGGTGTGACATTGTGCTGATGTTCTATCTCTCCCTCCTTATGAGGATTGATGATGAATTGATGATGGCAAATTTTGGGTTAGAGGGATTGTGGTGACGAATTTGGTATAGGGGAAATATGGGGAAGATGAGACAGTAGGGACGAATTTGTAATGTGTAAATTGTTGTAAATATGGGGTAAGGGCAAGGGTAGAGTAGGTAACAGGGGGGGTGACGTACAGTAGGGACGAGCTGTTCTCCGCTCAGTCTCCAGACGCACCTCACCTTGCATTGCCTTATTGATGTGTACCCTTGTGACCTTACCCCTCACTCACCTGCCCTCTCTGTCTTCCTTCCCCGACCCATGGATCGTGATCTCTGGGCACCGAGTGGAGCGTGCGGGAGTCCACCATTGTGTGCCCGAACTCTCGCAACCGCAGCTGCCTGCATTGATGCACCACTTATGGACCACATGTCTGTGGCTGAGCACCACTTATGGACCCCACGGGTTGGGGGATGGCCCCTCTGCTGGAACCGGCCATGATGGCCCGAGATCTTGCTGGCGGACCTCGGTAACGTGGCATACAGGTGAACCACCCCTAGTCGGCCCCTGTGGGCCCTAAATAAAAAAACACAATGGACACGTTCTGTGCTTGTTATTATTATGTCCAAATAGGCCGCCAGCAAGAAGAACATGAAGAAAGACAACATCAGGAAGAACATTGGCCAGCAGAGGGAGCCGAAGAGCAAGACCACCAGCAGGGTTGTTTATTATGAACTGTGGTGACTGTGCACTGACTGGTGCGTTTTTTGGTGCTTCATGGTGCTGATTTTTGGTGCTGGTGCATCGATGCAGCGCAGGCTGTCTCCCCCCCCCCCCCCCCCCCCAAAAGAACAATCACAGGTCCTGGGTTAGTTTTGTAAATACCATTAGCGTCAATTGTAAATAATGCTCCCCACCGTTCATGTATAGTTTGAAGACAATTCCGCAATTCGGTTAGTTGTGGGCGTAAATCTGTTAGGCAGGGTGCAATGCAGCAGGGGGACATACTTATTTGTGTTTTAAAACTGTCACACTCAGGGTCAGGTTAAATGTAGAGGGAACTACACCTACGTGCCACACTAAAGTTAAAGTTTTATAGGCCTGAGGACGTGCCATGAGGGTGCAGTGTTGTGGATTTGAGAATTGTTGTAAATATTACACTGTGCAGTGTAATGAATCGTAAATATCACCCTCCGTAGTGTAAAGGTCAAAGGTCGTCGTCCTAGTTAATCCATATACATGCACGTAGCAAATCATATATCCTTCTAAATAGTTATCTCCTTATTCTATGTAGTTTAAGGCTCTGTTCCCACTAGTTGACACTGCATTGTTACGTGGTCCTCCCGGTGACTACCTGGTCTCGGTGACCCCCGGACCATGAGAGGAACCCCGCCAGAAAGATAGATGATTTATATGCTTTCGTAACGCAGTCAATAGGAATTCCAGTCAAAAAGAAACCCCACACCAAGGATCCGGATTAATCAATAATATATTCCCAATCAATCAACAACAATCAACAATCAATCAACAATATTACTAAGATGGCCATCTCATATATTTCCCCCCTTTCCCCACTCACGACACCCTCAATAGTCACTGTCCCTCACAATGTCTCTGGGCCCCTCCAGACCAAGGTGAAGGTCGACTTCTCCGCACACGGGCGGTTGAACGGACCCCTGGCTGACGTGCTCCAAACGTGCACGTCACGTACCGGGAACAGCTGCTGCAGCGCACACCTCCTCGCAAAGCAAAGCGCGCAAAGCAAAGTGCGTGAGGCCCAAGGTGCGACCCGTACACGCCCTCGGAGGCGTCGAGGCGAACAGTGCCGGACGCTTGGTTCCTTCCAGGAAGCCACGGCAACCTGACACGTAACAGGCAATCACCCCGCGCAGGTAACTCCTCTCGCCAGACGGGCTTTTCAAACTCAGCGTTCCCAACGCTAATCAATATCGACACCGCTCGCGTCGGAGCTGGGCGAGGAAGAAGAAGATGGCCGCTTCTCCAGGACCTCGTGTCTTTTTTTTCTTCTTCCGGTTCACCATCCCGTTTCCGGTCTCCTGTTATCAGGAGCGCCTCTAACCTTTTAACCACAACAACCTTTAATAGAATATACATTAATAAGCAATGACCTGAAAAGTAATTCACCTAAATCCGGAATCCGTAACACTCCCCCCCCCCTTCAAGAAAGAAAGTTTGAACCCAGCGAAAACTTTCTTTGCAGGCCAACTTTGATAAACAAACAAAATAACTCACACCCCAAATCATCAGTTCCCCCGGGCACAATTATCACATCTCAAAAACAAAGCAACAAAATTTCACAAAACCCCCAGAGATTCCAACGGTAATTCACTCTGGACCAAGCGTCAACACTTCTAGTTTCTCTTGAATGCCGGTTAAAGGGTGGTGACCAAAACCCCAAAGTTAAACAACTCGATAGCACTTTTTCGGGGGGCCAAGCTGAGTATACACTACATGGACGCCTTAAGGAATGTGGAGTTCACGGTTAGTCCGGGGAGGAAAGTTCATTACATGGACGCCTTTAAGAACGTAGAGTTCACGGTTCGTCCGTGCAGGAAAGTTCACTACCTGGACGCCTTTAAGAACGTGGCGTTCACGGTTAGTCCGTGTAGGAGCCCAGGCTCGGCGGCTCCGCCGTATATAGTGCTTCAACTTCTCCGGACTCCTAACAGTTACGGTGGGATCACTTGACCCAGTAGTCACCTGACTGGCGGTCTCCGTCTCGGCCAGTGCTCTGACAATCATTCTTTCGGGGGATGCCGTAACTCTGGGAGCCTCCATAGTAATATCGGCTGCTGCCAACACCAAAACTACCGCCAAATTGTCCTCTTCTGTAGACCTCTCGACGCCTACGAAATGCCTTCCCTACTGTTATGGTCTGACCCTCCAAATCCTTACCATTCCAATTCTTCTCTGCCTCTCTGGCGTCTTTTGCGCTTGCAAACGTGACAAAGCCGAACCCTCTTGACTGTTGCGTTTCCCTGTCTTTTACCAACCGCACTTCCACCAGCGGCCCATATCTGTTGAAGACAGAGGTCAGAACTGCTTCCTTTGTTTTGAAGTTCAGTCCCCCAACAAATAACTTGGTACTTTTGTCACCATCCCGAGCTGGTGTGGTGTTATTTTCCCTGCTGGGCTCTTTACCAACCCCCATGTTACCATAAACTTGACCCCCGGCCAAATCATTCCCGATAACCACAGATACTCCCTCTACATGAAGCGTGGCTTGTAAACCGACGGTGACTGGTCCTGACACCAAATCGGATTCCAAATGGATGACATGAAGTGGGGCACTAACACAGCCACCGATCCCTTGCAACCGAACACTATCACCAGTTGCTGTACTCTTTGACAATGGCAAAATGCCTTCAAGCATTAAGGATTGATGGGCTCCTGTGTCCCTCAATTCCTTAACAGGTCTTGGGTTCGTCAAGTCTCCCTCTAGTGAGACAAACCCCTCATAAATAAATGGTTGGTAACTCTTCTGTGGGCGATTTCTTACGTTTGCCATCGCATTCGGAGTTGTACTAGTCAGACTCCGCTCTGGGTTGTCCCTTTTCATGAGGTAACAACTGGACATCAAGTGTCCAGGTTTTTTGCAAAAGGCGCAAGTAGGCCCGGAGGAAAAACTCGTGGTCTGCCTCGGGCCCCCCGGGAAATAAGTTTGTCTTGGGCCCGTAGCCCCCTGATTTCGAACCGTTGGGGTATCAGAGTTGTCCCCATAATCCTCTCGAGGCCGCCACCATGTATTGTCGTTCTCCGCACGGGGTGTTCCATAACTCCCCTGCTGAAGTCTAGGCGAGGAGCTAGGTGTGTGGACCCCTATCCGGTGTGTTAAGGCATAATCATCTGCCATGGTGGCTGCATCCCACAACTTTGGTACTTTCTTTTCCTGCAGGTACACTTTGATGTCCTCGTGGACACACTGTTGAAATTCCTCCACCAGGATCAAGTCACGCAATGCTTCGAAGTCTTTCCCGACTCCTTTTGACTCACACCACCGATCAAACATGTTTTCTTTCACTCTGGCAAACTCCACATGGATCTCACTCTCCCTCTTCCTGGCATTCCTGAATTTTTGCCGGTAAGCTTCAGGAACCAACTCATAGGCTTTGAGAATGTGCTTCAATACCTCATAATCTGCACATTGGTCCATTGGTAGCGCCGAATAAATATCTTAAGCTTTACCCACCAGCACACTTTGCACTAGTATGGTCCAGGCCTCCTCCGGCCAGTTTAACTGTCGAGCCACTTTCTCAAAGTGTGGAAAAAATTTAGCGACTTCCTTTTCACTGAAGGGTGGAACCAGCCTCACATGTCTGCCCACATCCCAGGTGTTCTGGCTCGGTGTCGGCCAAGTCAGCAAGGGTGGTACCTCTCCCCGTTCTCTCATTAACTCCAGCTCCTTGAATTTAATTTCTTGCTGAAGCGCCATGTCACGTTCCTTTAATTCCCTTGCAGCTCTCCTCTCCTCTGCTTTTCTCCCTTCTAACCTTTCCTGGAGTTCTCGTTCCACTCTCCTTTCTTCTTCTGCTCTTTCCTTTTCTGCTTTCCTTTCCTCTGTTTTCATCCTTTCTAACCTTTCCTGGAGTTCTCGTTCCACTCTCCTTTCCTCTGCTCGTTTCTCTTCTCTCCTCTCTTCTGCTTTCCTTTCCTCTTCTGATCTTTCCTTTTCTGCTTTCCTTTCTTCTTCTGCTCTTTCCTTTTCTGCTTTCCTTTCCTCTGTTTTCATCCTTTCTAACCTTTCCTGGAGTTCTTCTGCTCTTTCCTTTTCTGCTTTCCTTTCTTCTTCTGCTCTTTCCTTTTCTGCTTTCCTTTCTTCTTCTTTGATCCGTTCCTGGCTCCGTAATTGCAACTCCAGTTTCCGGAGCTCAACGTCTTCTGGTTCTTCGGGTAGCCACTCCCAGGCTAACTCGTCCCATGTTCCTAATCCCACCATAGACTGTATCACCGTGGTCTGCAACTCTGCCTTCCTCAAATTAGTTCGGACCTCCAAGTTAAAATGTTTGGCCAATTTCAAGAGGTCCGATTTTAGTAACGCTCGGAACTGTGCCTCACTCGGGGTTACCGCAAAGTTCTGTGCCACAAACACCATGGTGCCTATCGTTAACACCTGTTAACCTTCACCCAAGACGTTACCACAATTTCCCAAAAATGTACCAATTAATACTTAATTAATAAATTTAAATTAATAAAAATATTATTTTATTATTTTATACAATTTTATATATCCCGGAATTCAATTGGACGAGCCCCCAATTCTGTTACGTGGTCCTCCCGGTGACTACCTGGTTCTCGGTGACCCCCGGACCGTGAGAGGAACCCCGCCAGAAAGATAGATGATTTATACGCTTTCGTAACGCAGTCAATAGGAATTCCAGTCAAAAAGAAACCCCACACCAAGGATCCGGATTAATCAATAATATATTCCCAATCAATCAACAACAATCAACAATCAATCAACAATATTACTAAGATGGCCATCTCATATATTTCCCCCCTTTCCCCACTCACGACACCCTCAATAGTCACTATCCCTCACAATGTCTCTGGGCCCCTCCAGACCAAGGTGAAGGTCGACTTCTCCGCACACGGGCGGTTGAACGGACCCCTGGCTGACGTGCTCCAAACGTGCACGTCATGTACCGGGAACAGCTGCTGCAGCGCACACCTCCTCGCAAAGCAAAGCGCGCAAAGCAAAGCGCGCCTCGCAAAGCGTGTGAGGCCCAAGGTGCGACCCGTACACGCCCTCGGAGGCGTCGAGGCGAACAGTGCCGGACGCTTGGTTCCTTCCGGGAAGCCACGGCAACCTGACACGTAACAGACAATCACCCCGCGCAGGTAACTCCTCTCGCCAGACGGGCTTTTCAAACTCAGCGTTCCCAACGCTAATCAATATCGACACCGCTCGCG
>NC_136263.1:101179889-101189889 GCF_964187855.1 Myxine glutinosa | reverse complement strand
CTCATTTGCTAGTTGATTTCCTCCCTTTCCCTTTATCCTGTTTGTTCGTTCCCTTTGTTTATCCCACTATCCTTGCTCTTCCATGAGCCTGTCTCCTGTAAAGAGAAATGAAATATACATGTGATTTGTTTTGTGTTTTGGTATTTACCCATCTCTGTGCAGAGATGTACAGTAAATGAAGTTCTCAATTTGATTGCTTGCTATATTATAACGAATGGTTAATTATTTGTCTGATAATTCCTCTATTATTATATGAATCGTGTAAGTTTGCAGTTAAAATACAACTATCATGAGTTTAGCTGAGTGTGTAATTACTGTGTGAATATGAAATCCTACACTACTCACAATAAGTTAGGGATATTGGCAGGTTCTTCGGTGTGGTTGATTTTGTGTATTAATTATGTTGAAAAAAGTTGTTGGTCCTAATTCTATGGTTATTAATGAGTGTGAAAAAACACTGCATTCTTGATTTCAATACCCTAACCCTAACCCCTATAAAAAAAAAAATACTCACTCCCACAATATCCCTAACTTATTGTGAGTAGTGTATATGGGATTTGTTCTTGTCGTTATGTCTAATGTGATAAATTGGTTTCATTTTGGTTAGCATTCTGGCTTTTTCTCTTCTGTGTGCATATATCGTATTGGGTTGATTAAAAAGTGACCTGAATATGGCATATTTGTAAAGGCAGAACTTATTGGCCGTTTGTGCAATTTTTGGTTGCAGTGAGAAGTTGTTGGGACTATTGTTACTACGGCAAATCTTTCTCTGAGGACATCAATTGGACCTCTGGCAGCATGCCAAGCACCCCCAGCTCATGACAATATGCTCTCTTATTTAAATAAATATATGATTCATCTCTTTAGTTTTTTTTTTTTTTTTTATCCCTACAGGTCAGTGATGCTACAAAGATAAGGCCAAAGGCTGAGTTCTGCTTTGGTAAGTGTGATTTTTGCATAATTTTATTTTGTCTATTTACCATGTTTTGGCATTTAAATGAGTCAAGAGGTGGTGTGTATGCTTTCTTTCAGTGATAAACTCTGGTATGCAGCGATACTTCCTGCAGGCCAATGATCAGCAAGATCTGACTGACTGGGTGGATGCCCTAAACAACGCCAGCAAAATAACGGTCAGAAGCTTGGAGATTATTTATGATTGCTGATGGTATTAAATCTTGATGCATGGTTTCCATGTACAACTTGATTGCTGCTTGATTTGCCTTTCACACCATCCTGATTCTGTGCAAAATTATTTTACAGTACACCCTTCTTACGACAAAGAAAATTTGAGCTTAATTTGCATTTGATGCTCATGCAGAAGCTTTTACATCCACACGAGTATGCCATTCGATTGCTTGGTTGTGCTCCGCCAGACTGCGTTACCGGCTGATTACATGATGCAGATATAATAGAAACGAATGGCAATAGCAGGGTTCAGTTCCAAGGAGCTGTACATGTTAAATGGATGATAACGACACTTTATTTTGTGTTTTTGTTCTATTAATATACAAGACCTCATAAATATATATTGATGTTATAGCTCATAAAATAAAACAATAAAATAAGTAGACAATGGTACAAAATGGAGATAATCATAGACCGAATAAATGCTCAATACAGTGCAGAGCCGCTCCTGCCCAAATTTACATTCGCTTAGAGGTACCGTACTTGAATGTACAGTGTGACGTGCATGCAAAATGAAGAAAATAAAATATAGACTTTAAACCATCTTCTTTAACGGCCACCATTATCCCACCTTTCTTGTCGGGGGAAGCTTGGGCCGAATCTTCACGAAGCAGCTGGCCAAGCCTGACATTCGTCTAGTTCGGCAGGAATTTGTAATTTGTTCACTGTGCCGGCAATAGCTCGACGGACACCATGGGATCTTTAACATCCACCAACTAATGTCGGCAGAAGGCACGCCCGTTTAACATGCATCCGAGGAACGGCACACACATTTATGAATAACCCTGCATGTGAAACACCGGACTGACAATTTATTGCTGTGTCAAGAATCAAACCCAGCCTGGACAGCTTGGAGGCGAATGTGCGTACCTCCAGCCAAGCTGTCAGCCCGACTTAAAATAATGTGGTTTAACAAGTTATTTAAAACATGAAGACTCGGTTCCGATTCAAGAAGTAGTCAGAAATTTGACTGGCTCATTCCTCATTCCAAGTTCAATGCAGCAATAAAACGAACATTATATTTTGCACTTTAATTCTAGTATTTAACATATTGTTGAAAATTTAATGCATCTTTGCTGATTATTTGATTAAATATCTTATTACTGATGATTCCACCATCTGCCATATCATTTCCTTATCCTTCAGACAGGCAGGCAGGAACTGGTCCAACACTTGGAATACAGTCATGTGAAAAAGTAAGTACACCCCATGTAAAGTTTTGACTTTTTCAACAAATTTCAACATACAACTATTTGATCTTCATTTCAACAATATTGATAGATAAAGGTGATATCATATAACAAATATCATGAAACATTTACATTTTGTAGTCCATTGTATAATTTAAACATAAATGCAAATTTTGCATGTGGAAAAAGTAAGTACACCCCTGGCTCTAATAGGTGGTATTGCCCCCTTTGGCAGAAACAACCTCAAGTTGGCGTTTCGTATAACTGTCTACCAGTCTCTGACATTGACTGGGAGAAATTTTTGCCCACTCTTCCATGCAGAATTCTTTCAGCTGTGCGATGTTTGAGGGGTTTCTTGCATGCACAGCTCGTTTCAAATCCCCCCACAACATCTCGATGGGATTTAGATCCGGGCTTTGAATTGGCCATTCCAGAACCCTCCATTAATTTCTTTCTTTTCAGCCATTCCTTGGTGGATTTACTGGTATGTTTAGGGTCATTGTCATGTTGCAAGGTCCACCTTCGGTTGAGCTTCAACTTTCCGACAGATGGCCTCACATTATCCTCTAGCACCCTCTGGTACAATGAAGAATTCATAGTGGATTATATGATGGTTAGCTGCCCAGGCCCTGGTGCAGCAAAGCTGCCCCAAACCATAATATTTCCACCACCATGCTTTACAGTTGGTATCAGGTTCTTGTGGTCAAATGCTGTCTTTGGTATTCGCCAAACATGTCTTCTGGTACTGTGGCCAAACAGCTCTACCTTTGGCTCATCTGTCCAAAGCACATTGTTCCAGAAGTGCTGGTCTTTGCCTAAGTGTTCATTGGCAAACTTTAGTCTTGCCCTGATGTTCTTTCTGGACAGCAAAGGTTTCCTCCTGGCACACCTCCCATGCAGATCAAATTTGTGCAGCCTCTTTCTAATGGTAGACTTATGTACTTTGACATCAACAGTGGCAAGAGCTACCTGTAGGTCCCATGATGACATTCTGGGGTTCTTAGAGACTTATTTCAGCATCTTGCGGTCTGCTCTCGGGCTGAACTTGCTGGGGTGGCCTGGCCTGAACAAGTTGGCAGTTGTTTGGAATCTTCTCCACTTGTAGATGATCTTCCGAACAGTCGAATGATTGATTTCAAATTGTTTGGAGATCTTTTTAAATCCCTTCCCAGACTCGTAGGCATCTATAACCTTCTTTCTGAAGGCCTCAGAGAGCTCTTTTGATCTAGGCATGGTGACGCCGCACACTTCAACAACAAAGAGCAAACCAAACTAAATGTCTGAGGTTTAAATAAGACAGGTTCCTCCAAGATCCTCTCTAACGATGTTCTAATCATTTGCACCTGAGCTGGTGCACCTGATTCTAATTTTAGTTATTTGAAGTAGTGATAAATGTCGGGGTGTACTTACTTTTTCCACGTGCGAAATTTGCATTTATGTTTACTTAAATTATACAATGGACTACAAAATGTAAATGTTTCATGATATTTGTTATATTATATCACCTTCATCTATCAATATTGTTGAAATGAAGATCAAATAGCTGTATGTTGAAATATGTTGAAAAAGTCGAAACTTTACATGGGGTGTGCTTACTTTTTCACGTGACTGTCTTTCAACCATACCAAATCCCACACACTCACCCTGCTTCTCTGAAAGGACCGCAAACCCTCGCATCTATTTCCAAAATGAACCACTATAAGTGGCTAAGTCAAACTTTCTTGGGCAGACCATATTTCCAAGATGGCCTTCAAAGCGCCAACTATATACGCACTCTAACCAAGAGCCTGGCTTTACGGGAGGAAGAGATAGCAGGACTCTGCGTACGTGTTCACTATTGGCATTGTAAAATACAACAACAACAACATGCATTTTAAGGCCATTTTCCCTGCTGGAGCGGGGGTTAGCCTTGCGGTCCCCATGACAATCCTCTCCATCTTGCCCTATTTTCTGCATCTTTCCTTGTTAACCCCCTTGCCCGCATAAAAAAATAAGATAAGATGGGGATAGATAGGATTTTAGGGATAGGTAAAATAAATAGTGATAGAAAGCACTGGGGATGATTGCACAGTGTGAGCCGGTATTTTTAGTAACGCCTTTTGTGCATTGCCACCACGTGCAATCCAGGCTGGGGAAACAGACATGAGTCTAAGTCATGATGTACAATGAAGTGAACCAGCCAAACATTTAAGAATCTTTTACCACACGTTGTTGGTGTTTTGTGTTGTTTGTGGGCCTCTTCTACATATATATATATATATATATATATATATATATATATATATATATATATATATATATATATATATATATATATATATATATATATATATACACAGTGGAACCTTGACTTACGAGTGCACCAACTTACGAGTTTTCCGAGATACGAGCCGTCGCTCGGGCGGTTTATTGCTTTGAGATGCGAGCCGAGATCTGAGTTACGAGCTTACGCCAGCCGCCACCAGGTGGGTTCCGGTCACGTGGTTATCTTGCCGTGCAACCATATCTGCCGTATATCGCTGCTGTTTTGTTTTCGCATGTTGGTTATTTTGGAGCTTACGCCAGCCGCCACCAGGTGGGTTCCGGTCACGTGGTTATCTTGCCGTGCAAGCATATCTGCCGTATATCGCTGCTGTTTTGTTTTTGCATGTTCGTTATTTTGGAGCTTACGCCAGCCGCCACCAGGTGGGTTCCGGTCACGTGGTTATCTTGCCGTGCAAGCATATCTGCCGTATATCGCTGCTGTTTTGTTTTCGCATGTTGGTTATTTTGGAAAATTTCTTAGTTTTAACCATGGGTCCTAAGTAATTGAGTGCCAAGGGCAGTACTGAGAAGAAGAAGAGGATGATGTGCTTACGAGTGAAGTAATAATGAAGTAATGAACTCTATATATATCTATATTATAATAGCCGTAGATGATTCTGTCTGTCTGTCTGTCTGTCTATCTGTTGGGTGTCTGTCCGGGGTGTGGCTTACTCGGTTTGCAGAGTAGCTCCACCCATAGCTCCACCCATTCTGGGAGAGGCTTCATATAATTATAAACAAATATCCACCATTTTATTAACTCGCATAGCTTTGAGGCCTGTTTTGTAGGCCTGTGGTGTCTTGCTCTCTCTCCCAGTTTTATTTCAAATCAAATTCGATATATCATTTCATTTTTCACAGTCGCTAACATAGTTTTAGACTCGGTTGAAAAAAAACGGGAAGAAAATCCGATGAAAGTTGCCCTTTATAGAACGAAATGAATTCTCAAACGCCTGTAACTTCAAGGCCATTGAGTCTCTCTCACGCCTTTATCTCCAATCTAACTCACCATATGATTTCATTTTTATCGATGGTTTTGGACTCGGTGTCAGCAACGCGGGAAAATGCAGAGATATATTTTTAAAAATACACCATATCACCGCCCACCACCCAACCGCCAACAACCGCCCAACATGTATCATACACCGCCCAATATGTATCATACACCGCCCAACATGTATCATACACCGCCCAACATGACAGACGGCAACATGTCAACATTATCGCTTTTTCTTTAAACCGAATGAACCGAGCCGAACCGAATAAACCGAGTGAATTCACCGTTTACTTTTGATGACAGTCGTCACAAAACGACATATATTTCTTCGTTTTTATTTCATTCAACATTATTAGCCGGAAGTAAAATATGGTTCAGTAAATTACCGAGAGATATTTCTTCGTTTCTTTATTTATTAGTTATTTGCGCATACACTTTAAATAGGTTTATTTGAAATCTTTAATTTTCACAATGTAATATATTTGTCATTTGATGATGAGACACTTCCTCTTGACTCGTGACAATTCATGCGTTGCGTGGAAACTTCCATTTCCAAAATGAATGACACAGTCGATGAAGAACGACTCGGTGTCAGCAACGCGGGAAAATGCAGAGATATATTTTAAAAAATACACCATATCACCGCCCAACAGCCAACAAAGTATCATACACCGCCCAACATGACACAGACAGCAACATGTCGACATTATCGCTTTTTCTTTAAACCGAGTGAACCGAGCCGAACCGAATACACCGAGTGAATTCACCGAGCGAATTTCATCCAATTCCACCGAGTTTCATGAAACCGAGAGATATTTCTTCGTTTTTATTTTATTACTATTAGTTAGCAGCAGAGGTACCCAGCGTTGCCGGGCGGGGGAGGGGGGAAGGGCACGTACACTTTAAACATGTATATACATGTGGGATGTGGGATATATACATGTGGGACGTGTACGTGTGTGTGTGTACGTGTGTACGTGTGTGTGTGTGTGTGTGTGTGTGTGTGTGTATATATGTGTGTGTATGTGTATGTAGGCTAACCCCCGCTCTCGCAGGGAAAATGGCCTTAAAATGCATGTTGTTGTTGTATGTGTGTATATATGTCTGTGTGTGTGTATGTGTGTATATGTGTCTGTACGTGTGTGTGTGTGTCTGTTTGTGTGTGTGTGTGTGTGTGTGTGTGTGTGTGTGTGTGTGTGTGTGTGTGTGTGTGTGTGGAGATCTATATATGTGTATAATGTGCATATATGTGTATATGTGGATACATATGTGTATACATATTTGCATATGTGTATATGTGTCTGTACGTGTGTGTGTGTGTGTGTGTGTGCATGTGTGTCGATGTACGTGTGTGTGTGTATGTGTGTGTGTGTGTGTGTGTGTGTGTGTGTGTGTGTGTGTGTGTGTGTGTGTGTGTGTGTGTGTGTGTGTGTGTATATGTAAACATGGGCCGGTGTGTGTGTAAAGTGTGAGGAGGTATTGGAGAGGAAAATGCAGAGATATATTTTTTTAAATCACGCCATGATGATAAACGAAAATACACCGCCTAAAATAACAGTCGACATATATTTAAAATTCGTCACACACATCCATGCCCGTGGGATTCCCACGGGTGGGAATCCCACGGGCATAGATGTGTGTGACATTTCGACATATTGAGTTACATGCTGCACCTGCACATTCAGTTATATAAAATGGTTACTGACAATTGATCACATCCACAAATGATGTAATCCACACAATTTAAATGTACTTTACATAACGTTAATAGGAATACATGCCCGTGTAGATGGGAATGACATATAATTCACCGAAAACGTTGAAGCAACCGCATAATATTATGGTGATGTTTAACTCTGAGTGAGAATAGTCTGAGGATGTGATCAATTGCCTGTAACCATTTTATATAACTGAATGTGCAGGTGCAGCATCTAACTCAATATGTCGAAATGTCACACACGTTCATGCCCGTGGGATTCCCACGGGTGACCCCGCTATCTATATTATAATAGCCGTAGATGATTCTGTCTGTCTGTCTGTCTGTCTATCTGTTGGGTGTCTGTCCGGGGTGTGGCTTACTCGGTTTGCAGAGTAGCTCCACCCATAGCTCCACCCATTCTGGGAGAGGCTTCATATAATTATAAACAAATATCCACCATTTTATTAACTCGCATAGCTTTGAGGCCTGTTTTGTAGGCCTGTGGTGTCTTGCTCTCTCTCCCAGTTTTATTTCAAATCAAATTCGATATATCATTTCATTTTTCACAGTCGCTAACATAGTTTTAGACTCGGTTGAAAAAAAACGGGAAGAAAATCCGATGAAAGTTGCCCTTTATAGAACGAAATGAATTCTCAAACGCCTGTAACTTCAAGGCCATTGAGTCTCTCTCACGCCTTTATCTCCAATCTAACTCACCATATGATTTCATTTTTATCGATGGTTTTGGACTCGGTGTCAGCAACGCGGGAAAATGCAGAGATATATTTTTAAAAATACACCATATCACCGCCCACCACCCAACCGCCAACAACCGCCCAACATGTATCATACACCGCCCAATATGTATCATACACTGCCCAACATGTATCATACACCGCCCAACATGACAGACGGCAACATGTCAACATTATCGCTTTTTCTTTAAACCGAATGAACCGAGCCGAACCGAATAAACCGAGTGAATTCACCGTTTACTTTTGATGACAGTCGTCACAAAACGACATATATTTCTTCGTTTTTATTTCATTCAACATTATTAGCCGGAAGTAAAATATGGTTCAGTAAATTACCGAGAGATATTTCTTCGTTTCTTTATTTATTAGTTATTTGCGCATACACTTTAAATAGGTTTATTTGAAATCTTTAATTTTCACAATGTAATATATATAATAGCCGTAGATGATTCTGTCTGTCTGTCTGTCTGTCTATCTGTTGGGTGTCTGTCCGGGGTGTGGCTTACTCGGTTTGCAGAGTAGCTCCACCCATAGCTCCACCCATTCTGGGAGTGGCTATAAACAAATATCCACCATTTTATTAACTCGCATAGCTTTGAGTCCTGTTTTGTAGGCCCGTGGTGTCTTGCTCTCCCCCAGTTTTATTTCAAATCAAATTCGATAAATCATTTCATTTTTCACAGTCGCTAACATAGTTTTAGACTCGGTTGAAAAAAAACGGGAAGAAAATCCGATGAAAGTTGCCGTTTATAGAACGAAATGAATTCTCAAAGGCCTGTAACTTCAAGGCCATTGAGTCTCTCTCACGCCTTTATCTCCAATCTAACTCACCATATGATTTCATTTTTATCGATGGTTTTACTTTTAGACTCGGTGTCAGCAATAATTGAGAACAATCCACACACGCGGGAAAATGCAGAGATATATTTTTTAAAATCGCGTCATGGTGTATCATACACCGCCCAACATGACACCGCCGACAATGTGTCGATATATATTAAAAATTCGCTTTTGCTTTTCCGTTATGATATATTACTATTTCGTTTGATGATAGTCGTCACAAAAACGTCAACAATGATGCCGACATATATTTCTTCGTTTTTATTTCATTCAACATATTAGCCGGAAGTAAAATATGTTTCAGGAAATTACCGAGAGATATTTCTTCGTTTTTTTTATTAGTTATGTGCGCATACACTTTAAATAGGTTTATTTGAAATCTTTAATTTTCCACAATATAATTTACTTGCCATTTATCATTTGATGATTACGAGACAAATTCCTCTTGAGGATCGTGACAATTCATGCGTTGCGTGGAAACTTCCATTTCCAAAATGAATGAGACGATCGATGAAGAACGACTCGGTGTCACCAACGCGGGAAAATGCAGAGATATATTTTTTAAAATACACCATATCACCGCACAACACCGCCCAACAGCCAACAAGTATCATACACCGCCCAACAGCCAACGAGTATCATACACCGCCCAACATGACATAGACAGCAACATGTCGACATTATCGCTTTTTCTTTAAACCGAGTGAACCGAGCCGAACCGAATACACCGCGTGAATTCACCGAGCGAATTTCAGCCAATTCCACCTATTTCTTCGTTTTTATTTTATTCGTTACCAGCAGAAGTACCCAGCGTTGCCGGGCGGGGGAGGGGAGAAGGGCACGTACACTTTAAACATGTATATACATGTGGGATGTGGGATATATACATGTGGGACATGTGTACGTGTGTGTACGTGTGTACGTGTGTGTGTGTGTGTGCGCGTGAATATGTGTGTGTGTGTATATATGTGTGTGTATGTGTATGTAGGCTAACCCCCGCTCTAGCAGGGAAAATGGCCTTAAAATGCAT